>NW_020837946.1:73633358-73693358 GCF_003676395.1 Aethalodelphis obliquidens | reverse complement strand
AACTCATCAACCTTCTTGTAGCACTTTGTCACTGGCTTCCATGCCCTGAAGTAGAACTGACCGGAAACTTTAAGCTCTCTTTGTGATTCACATGGAGTGAAAATGTCTACTTCGCAAAGCGAACATATAGTCCAAGGGTCAGAAAAACAGTTTTATTTTTTCCTCCTTGTTATTAACTTACATATGTTTTATGCTCATGTCCAAATGTCTTGTCCTATGAACATAAATTTTCTCTTCTGCAACTTCGATGCTCAAAAGTAACCAGAATTTTACTAGTTTTCTTTTCTATAGTTATACACGGACACAGATAGCAAAAATCAGTTCATCATGGTTCCACAAGCACTGACGGAGAACAGAGTTGTCTAATTTTTAAAAACACATGTGCATCAGGAAAGAAAGTGGTCCTGGGCCACAATTTGGATCTATTTGGAGAAGTCAAAGCCATTAGAATCAGTGTATCTGCTATTGTTATTTCCTCAAGTCTTGTCTTCCACATTTCTTCAGTTTCAAATGATTTAGATAGGTTTTTACAGTAAGGAGAAAGTTTTTATTCCTACCTCTTTAGTGATCAGTATGAAACAGTCTGAAACAGGCATTGTCTACCTGAAAAACTGGCATCTAACTTGGCTGGCATCAAAGAGGCATAGACACGTAAGCCAAGGGCCAGCTGTGACCTAAGGAAAATTCCTATAGAGAAGACCAGTGTAATGTTGTCACACTTTGTACAGTATTTACCTTCTTACTACATATATTTTCTTATTTCATAAATATATGTATAAGAAAAGATGGAGATTTTTTACACATACATATTTTTAAAATATTAATAATATTTGTAAATAATTTTTTTAATTTATAAAATGAAGTTTATAAAATAATATATAAAAGTCTTTATCTTCTTACTATATGTATATCTTCTTACTATATACAAGTACGTAGTCTATATATAGTCGATATGTACTTATGTATAGTATCTAGAAGATATATACGTATATAGTAAAAAGATCTTATTTCTTACTTATTATATATCTTATTAGTATGTATGTATAGTGTATAGTATAAGTGAACAGTACATAAAGTATACAGAACATATTCTTAATACATATATATGTATATATACAACACATATATACATGCATATATATAGTAAGAAAATAAAGACATATTTTACTTTGTAAATTTTATAGATATGTAAAAGATGTATATACAAAAGTTCTCTGACATTTGTTATTATACTCTGCCTTTTAATCATCAAACAGCTGTTGGGTACCTAAACTTAGGCCTGTAGACTGTGAAAGAGAAAAGAAGCAGGGTGGGTCCCCAGGGGCTTATAGGACTCACATTTTTGGTAAACATTCAAGCTCCTTAATGGCAGAAAAGGAACTTACATTTGTGTTTGCTTCTTCCATTGTACAAATGTCCCCAATAAGGATTTGTGAGGTAGGGATAGATTGTGAAATCCAAGTGCTTTCACCATTTAAGCTAAAGTAGTTTAGGAGCCTTCCCGTGCATGGGCCTCTCCCAAGTCCTTGGGAGGGTCTCTAGCAGGATGTAACTTTGTTTTTGTAATATTTTTGCAAGATATTTTTAATTCCAATTCATTAAGACTGCTGCCTTGCTCCAATTTGAATCTCTGTTGCCATATGTTACACTAAGTGTGGGCAGGGGCATTGGAAGGGCCACCGGAATTTCATATCTTTAAATTTGTATCATTTTTCTTAAAGAGGAACACAAATGACAAAAGTTAACGGCACCACAAATTCTGGACCTTTTATTACCTTTAAAGTAATCTGGCATAGAATTTCACTTCTACTCTGAAATAGGAATCTTAACTACCTACGTACAATACTGTGCAAAAATGTGGGCTCAAGTCAGCTTCTTACAGGACCACAAAACTTCAGTTATTTATTTTGACAATGCAAAAGAAAGTTTTCTAAAGGAAGTGCTTTGTTTACAGTATTTCCCCAAGGAAAAGAAATTTCCCTATCTAACCCTAATGAAGTTAATATTGCATAAATGCAATCTTACCATCTTTCTAAAATGATAAAGATGCTAACTAAAGTGCAAAACCGTTTTAGCTTGAGTTAGAATCCTTGTCTGTTCAAAATATTAACCTAAGCCAAATACACACACACACACACACACACACACACACACACACATATACATATATATATATATATAGTGCTGATCAGTGTCTGAACTAAATCTTTTTGTCCTCCTAAACAATTATACAACAGTTTATAAAACCAAACAGCTTGTAGAAGGATATCTTATTTACAGTCCCAGAAGTTAGGAAAGGGCAGGCACTGAACTAAAAACCTGTGCCATGATGTAAAGCATCTCTAGTTCATGTAAGCAATGATAAGTATAATGAAAGGAGAAAAAAAGCCAGGTTAAACTTCAAGGACTCTTGAAAGCCCAGAGTATTCCTTACTGAACCTCATACCCAGTATGAGGCACCTCTCATTCCCAAACAATGATGTGTCCTTCCATGACACACTCTAGGCAATTCTTAAAAGGCCACATAAGCCACCTTAAAAAGGTTTTGGATTTTATCTGGCCCCAAATGGAAAAGAACATTTACCCTTTACCATAGTTGCAATCTTTTTCTTTGGGGGAAATAAAAGATGGTGATTTGCATCAGAATTAGCAACTTTCTTAAGAGAATTAACAACTGAGCTTCCTTGGGTTTATCCTAGAACCTTCGACTCTCAGATTCTATCCTTATAGGTTGCTAAATGAACCATCACTACATTCAGAATGAGATGAGAGAAATTGTGTGAGAATACTTAAAGACTATATTGGAAATCTTAGCTATAAATCAAACAGAGCTCCCTTTCCTGGTCCAGAGAGGGTGAGTCTCAAATATATGAGGAGATATTGGGACGTCAATGCCACAAAGAAATATCACACAAATCTACCTATGCAACACGCAGACTTGGCTGCATTTATTGTTACTCTTTAGAGTTATTTTCCATTTGAAAAGGAACAAATCTGCAAGAAAACTTTGAAACTTGCACATACAAAAAAGAGATTATCAGCTCAATTGCAACGAACCACATTTTTTATTTTTATTTTTTAACATCTTTATTGGAGTATAATTGCTTTACAATGGTGTGTTAGTTTCTGCTGTATAACAAAGAGAATCAGCTATACATATACATACATCCCCATATCTCCTCCCTCTTGCATCTCCCTCCCACCTTCCCTACCCCACCCCTCTAGGTGGTCACAAAGCACCACCGAGCTGATCTCCTTGTGCTATGCGGCTGCTTCCCACTACCTATCTGTTTTACATTTGGTAGTGTATATATGTCAGTGCCACTCTCTCACTTCGTCTCAGCTTACCCTTCCCCCTCTCCGTGTCCTCAAGTCCATTCTCCATGTCTGCGTCTTTATTCCTGTCCTGCCCCTAGGTTCTTTAGAACCATTTTTTTTTTTTAGATTCCATATATACGTGTTAGCATACGGTATTTATTTTTCTCTTTCTGACTTACTTCACTCTGTATGACAGTCTCTAGGTCCATCTACCTCACTACAAATAACTCAATTTCGTTTCTTTTTATGGCTGGGTAATATTCCATTGTATATATGTGCCACATCTTCTTTATCCCTTCATCTGTCAATTGCTTATTCATTCATTGCCACATATAATAAGCATTTACTGTGTTCTGTATGTATCAGACATTGTGCTATGTCCAAGAAGCAATGTTTTTAAGTCCTACCCTGTAGGAGCAGACAGTTTAATGGAGGAGACAAAAACCCAAGAGTAAACAATTAAAATATAATAATCACAATTGCTTAGAGACATGCGTACTTAGTGTGTGATTTTGATTTGTCCAGGTTTCAGGAAGAAAAGGACTGCACAAGGAGTCATGAAGTCTTCATTTGGTGTTGGTTCTGCCAATAACTAATTATGCGACTTGCAGTTCTCCTTTCTGGGACTCTGTTCCTTCATCTGCAAAATGAAAGTTTGACCAGATGTTCTCTACAGTTCCAGGTCTACATTATCTTATTTTGTGGGAACTTCCCTAATTATTTCCCTGTTAATTCTCTTCATTATGGATGGTGTTTAGTAACTACAATGACACAACTTATTTACCCTTCAACGGGCCTGTTCTTTCAAAGAAGGCCACCTATATGTCCTTTTTTCATCACCTCTCTTCTATTGATCGTCCCATTTGCTTCTTCCTTCAGAAAAGGAAATGAAGCACTTTCCAGGTGCTACTCATCACGCCCAACAAACAGGTAAGGAACTTTTTTCTAGAAAAAGATGCTAAAATTGCCCTTCATTCCTACAAAATTCTCCATGCCCTAAAGGGAAATCCTGGATCCCACAGTACATCACAACACTTTGCTGGAGGAGACTGTTTTGTCAGTATAAAAGAATTACTCCATGTGTAAGTGGCAGCTATATCTATGATTATTTAGCATAGGTAGGAGAACTGCAACTTGCCTTGTTCCTAGGGGGAAGGTAGAAATAAGTCCAGGGCTTTCTTTACACAAATCCCTCTATATAAGTACAAATTTCCACCGTAAGATTTCTAGTATAAGGGAAGATAAGTGTCCCTGCTGAGGAAGAGTGAAAACAGAGAATGAAATAAATTCAGGAGATACTTCTATTCCCTTTATTCTCCTTGCCACCATCCAAGTTTGGCTATAGTTATCTGAGCCCCTGGACCAGTGAGTATTAAAAACCTCTCTCTAGCTGGTATATTGTAGGTTTCAAAGTAGATTCAGAAGATGCCAAAGACTGGTCTTCAGACAGTAGTCTAAAAATTTGGTGATTTCAGTTTGTTGCCTAATACTTTCTTCATTAGAAACTCAACCACTGTCACAAATTACAAAGTTTTTGTTTTTCTTTTAGCTAAATCTTAGAATAAAGCTGCTTCTCAGGTGAGGATAAAAGAATCTTTTCAAAGAAGATCTAGGATAAGTTACATTAACGTTGAACTGTGATACTTAATTGACCCTTCTCTCTTTTATATGTATTAAAGACCTTATCTTAAGCCTAAACTTCATGTCTGAGCAAAATTAGTAAATAAGGGAGGATGACTGATTGTAGCTGATCTTCTTGTAACTGAAGGACAGTATTTTGCTACATTTAGTCCATAGACAGTAGAGATGATAAGTGGAGAAGTCAGAATGGTGTCTGTTCCTCACTCAACCTCACTGAATGACACATGAGCTAATCATATAAGCAAAGATAGGAAATTTTTTCATAAAGGACCTGAGGTATTTGGGGGGACCATTAACATTGCTGCTGAGCCCATGACAAAGCTTGTCATGGGGTAGAAGACCCATACATTCTTATCATTGCAGTGAAGATCATAGTAGTGTTCTGCAAAATGAGAACTCTGGTATTACTATGTTAACATCCAGCACAGCAGTGGAAGAGACCTCAGTATTTCACAAATGTGTTGGTACCCTGAGGACATCTCCAGGGCATGGCAGATCCACAGCAGTCATGGATACAGAATGATGCAGTTTATGCCTGGCAGGAATTGATGGGCATAGATAGCATGAGAGCTCTTAAACCCAGAGCTAAAATGTTTTTGTGAACTATCTAGTTTCCAAGAAATTCTTGGAGATGAGGATTACATAGTTCAGGGTGCTTAAGTACTGTATTAGATGGGAGCAAGAGTTTGTTATTCAGCTTAAGCAAGGACCTTGTTGAGAAAAATTAAAAAGGACATAAAAGTCTCTTACACTGCCACACTTTACCCTCAGTTCATTCATTCATTCATTCAACAAACATTTCCTAAAGATCCACAATATCAGGTACTCTTCTAGGGTTAGGGTATACCGTGGTAAATAAAATATATTTGGCTCTTGTCCTTATGGAGTTTACAGTCTAATCAAGGTCACAGATATGGAACAAGCAAGCAATGAGTTAACATATGATAACATTATAATAGATGCTATGAAGGAAAATAGAGAGCTAAGAAAGATAATAATGGAGTGTTGAGATATACTTTTGTTTGTTTAGTTTTAAAAGGGCTTTCTGAGGAGATGACATTTAAGGGAGATGTGAAGGAACAGGGGAAGCCATGGTTAAAGACGCAATGGTGGAGAAAGGGTTTGTGTGTCTGGGAACGGAAGTCAGGACAGCATAGCTGGAGTTTACTGACAGAGTTCACCAATCTAGTTCTTAACTTGAATACACGTAGCTTTGATACATCACCTCTCTTAATTTCCTCCAGTGTCACAAAGTGAGAAAATGCTTATCAGGAAAAATGTTATAATTGTCGATGTGCCAGAAGTATATTTGATAAAACCTTTTTCAACTTTTCATTAAAAAGTTTTATTGGAAACAAAAGAAAAGAGACGAGCTTATGTCATAAAGTATAAGTTGGCCTAGGGAGATAGGAAAAGTAAAAACATAGTATCTGGAGATGGGACCAAAGGTATTATTTTGTTCTTCAGTATCATAATTGGAGTAATATTGATTTAAATGTGTATAGGATAAAGACATAATTGGTAGAATTTAAAACAGAAGTTCTTTCTTTTAAATCTCTTTCAAAGACAAAAGCAAACAAAATATGGTCCAAATATCAAGAGAGGAAGCATAGAAAATGGCAAGGAGGCACAGAAAATAGAATCTATAAAACAAAATGACAGAAGTAAGACCAAACATACCAGCTATGACAATGTATGTAAATGTTTTGAACTCCCCAATTAAAAGGCAAAGACTCTCAGATTAGAGTAGAAAACAACATTCAACAATATGCTGTTTACAAGAGACAAACTTAAAACAAGATTACTTGGAAAGGTTATAAATAAAGGATAGGCTAAGCTATATGGGTAAAATGCAAAGAGAATGACAACAGAAGTGGCAATATTCATATCAGCCAAAGTAGAATTCAAAATAAAAATTATTAACAATTCAAAGAGGATTATAGTGTCTTTATAAAAGAAGCAATCTGAATGCAGTCATATTCATTATCAAATGTATGGGCCAAATAACAAAGAACCAAAATACAAAGGACAAAAACCCATATAATAATTTTTAATTAAATCATCATTATGGTAGGAGACTTTGATACATCACATCAATTCATGCCAAAGTAGTTGAATAAAAATAAATAAGAACCAAGAGAATTTGATGTATATTAAAATTCACTCCTTTAAGACAGAAAATAAACAAGTTCTTATTTTTAAAGTGGCAATAGCCTAGGACATGAAGAGAATGGAAATAAGTTCTCCAAAGCAGAAATTATTCAGAATACACTCTCAAAACACAATGAAAATATTGTAAATTATTTTTTTAAGTTTACACAAAGTACTCCAACAACATAAAAATTTTAAAACTCACTCCCTAATACAAATTGACTCAAAGAAGGAGCATAAATGAGCCCTATAGACTAGAAAACACCAAAAATCATAAAACCAATGAGAGCTAACATTTACTGAGTACTTAAATGTGATAGGGACTCTGCTAAGTGCATTCCATGCCTTAGCTCATGTGATTCTCACAACAAACCAAAAGGTAAGTAATATTTTATTCCTATTTGCATTCACAGAAAGTGAAACTTGGAACTATGAAATCATTTACCCAATGTAAAATATGTAGCAAGTACCATTGTAGTATAGTTAGTGGATGGAACAATGCTCTAGTCAGAAGCAATTATTAAACTTAAATCATTTTATTTACATTAAAACAAATTAAAAACTTAAGAAGTTAGAAATAAAGTGAAAAAGAACTCCTAATACATAAGAAAGAAACAGAAAACAAAGGTAAGAGCAATTACCAAAAAGACTGAGAGGCAAAATACAAAACCGAATCCAAGATCTTAGTCTTTGGAAAATATAAACATAAAATAAATAAACACCTGACAAATACAAACAAGAAAATAAGATGAAGAATATAACAAATTCGGAGATGAAGAGGGATGTGTACAAACACACATGGAGGAAATTTTTAAATATATGAGAATATCATGATATTCAAGCATAAGAGAATTCATTTGAAAATATGGTCAAATTGAATGAATGTCTGGAAATATTGACTCTCAACAATTACAGTATAATGGAGTTATAGAATTTTTGCATAAATTAATATGAATGTTTTCAAAAGAGAGAACTTATTTCTGGCTTTTTTGAGAGAGGGAAAAAAGAAAGTTCAAAGACTAGTGTGTTTAATAATTAAACTCATTTCCTTTCCTTTCCTTTTCTTTCTGGGCACACGAGAGACTGTATTTTTCAGTCCCTCTATCATTTAACTTCTGGCCAATGGAATGTGGGTGTTAGCATGAAGCCACTAAGATTTGGATGTTTGTGATAATACTTAGCTTTTCTTGCCCAGTTTATATAGAAGACTTAGTGGAAGTCTTTTCTTTTGAAGTTAAGTAATGAAAAGGATGTGGAAATAGAGAAATGGAAATAAAAAGAATTTGAAGCAGAGGAAAGAAATTGAACGAAGGAGCATGGCCTAGAAAAATGAAAGATATGTATGGGAAGATCAAGTAGTTCAAGTGCCCTCTAGAATTGTAGATGAATGTTGCATAAGTGAGAATGGAGAGAAATGAAGCTTTAGTTTGTAGTCAGACCATGGGTTTGAATTTTAATCTTAGGACATAGCGAGTCATTGCAGGTGAGTGAACGAATCATGTCATCACCGTAATTATGTTTGAGGAAAATTACGCTGGTAATTACTTAAACAATGTACTGGAAAGATAAGTTAAAGAAATAGCTAAAGGAGGAAAGTCCATTGAAGACATAAAAATCTAGATGAGGCAATGCGGATGGGATCAGTAGGGATGAAGGTAAAAATAAAGAAGGGGAGATTGATGCAGCAAAAATTGATGCAAAAGAATTGATGGGATTTGGAATCATACATAGAAACAGAATGACAGAACTGGGAAGAACTTTGGAAATTATCTATTCCAGTCAGCTCATCTGTTAGATAAATTGAAACTTAAAAGCAATTAAATGAATTGTTCAGTGAATTCACTGAAGCTGTTAATTGGTGAGGCTAAAACCAAGACAAAATTCTTTCAGTTCCCCGTCCATTCTTTCCTCTCTACTACTTTGGATATAGGGAGTCAGGGAAAGGAAAAAATTAGATATACCTGGGGTTTTGAACCCATAGTAGTGTATTGCCACAAACCAAAATAGGGAACCCAAGAGCTAAGTCATGTTCACTTTTGGTTCTAGTGAGACATTGTAACTGAAAAGACCTATCAAGCAGGTGAAAATTTATGGCTGAGGTCTGAGAATCAAGAACAGAATTATGTATTAGAAGTCATATTTATAGTTACTACTTGACGACTATAGGACAGGAAGATAAAGAAGAAAGGGCAGTGGGACAGAAGGGGAAAAGGAATGAAAAGCGATGAGAAAGTAGATAACTCTGGGTACATGTTATTTGGGAGACTGGAAGAAAAATAGGAACTAGAGAAGAATACTAAAGAAATGCCAGTGACGTTGGAAGTGGCAGACAGATTCTAGATCCAATCTCTCAGGGATGATGTAGAAAGGTTTTGTGCATTGGGAGAAAGGTTGAAGTATTTGACATCTGAGTTCTTTCCAACTCAGAGACTCTGACCAATTATTGTGGCAAAATGTAAAGTGAATTTTGTTAAATCTGACTTCAACATTGGATTTTATGTCTATGCCATTGACTAATGAATTCAGAAATGTAGCTTTTGTACGTGAACACTAAATATTAAAACTACTAGGACTACAAGTTCTTTTGGCAATGTTTTATATCACGGGAGTAGAGGCCAAGTGTAAAACCACATACACACGTACACAAACACACACACACACACACACAAAGCATGCATAAACCACACGTGCCCTTTGATTATTGTGTGTGGAGTTTGCTGCATTGCAGTGACCTGCATATATATTTATATTACCTTCACAGGTGATTTGTGACATTTTCTTTCTGTGTGCTACAACCATTTGGAAAGTTGCTCTCTGAAGAAGGAGTAGGTGGTAGTTCGATGTGCAAACCACCTACTCACTGTTTTTTAAAAGGTCTGATAGACAACATATACACAATAAATGTAAATGATTGACAGAAGCTACCAGCAGAATCTGTAAAGAATGAGAGGTCAAAGGTCAATGCAACATCATTTCATCATATAGCACCCAAAACAAGGCATACACAATTCTAAGTTGAACTACTAATGTAAGTAAAATGCAAAAAAGGAAATTAATTAAATTTCCTTCTTATCCATAGCACATTTTATTTTAACTTTTCTCCAAATCATTTCTTCATTTCAGCACCTGAACATTTTCAGTGTGTTCCGGCCAAATCTGCTCTCTCCTCTGGGCTCCCACTTGATTCTTCTGTTAGAGGACCTATCACATTGTATAATATGCAGTTTGTGTAACCTGAAGGTCCCCCAATTCTCATGAAACTGTAGGTACATTTAAGGTCGTATTGGAAGACACAGACATATTGTCTTGAAAGCCCTTTCCTCTCCTCCCAGTACAGAACCTCTGCCCTCTCCCCTTTACAGTTCTTCTCCTACTTCTAGAATTTTTGTGGGCATCCGCATGGCAGAAGAGAGTCCTGCAGGTGCTCCCACGATAGGCAAAACTGCTATCTTAGCTGTAAACCTGCTCAGACAGCCTTCTACTAGACGCCTTGCTAGTAGCAGTCTCTTGGGTCACTCTGCTCCCAAGATCACCGCCTGTCACCAACCCCAGGGCAGTTGAGCATTCCACCAACCTCAGTCCCTGTGCCCGAATCACTGATGTTCACTGATGGCTTGTGCTTCTGCATCACCACTGCTCTCAGCTGCTGTTCAGTTTCTTTGAGCTAGTTCCTGTACCACCCTGCCAGTGCATTCCAGACTGGGCCTACTGTCCCTTTCACCTCTCATTGCCAAGCCGCCAAATGAAGCTTCTACTGCTCACTGGCTCTCCAGGGCTTGCCTCTCATCTGCAAATAAAATAGCAGCTTCTCTTTCTTTGTGCTCTGGTCCTTTAGAAAAGCCCCACAGTCCTTCATCCCAAGGATATTAATAATAGCTACATTTATTGAATGTTAAATACGCATCTGAAACTTTTCTGAGTGCTTTAGAGATATTGACTCATTTCATCTCTACAAAAGCTCTCTCATATAGATACTATTATTAATTCCATTTTGCAGTTCAGGAAACTAAAGCACACAGAAGTAACTTACCCAAGGATACCCACCTACCAAGTAACAGAAGCAGGATTGAACCCAGACCATCTGGTTCTGGATCTTGTACTCCTAACAGCTAAGTTACTCAGCAGGAGTTTGGGTCATCATGGGTCCCCTAAAAGCCACATGTCCTTCCCCTCTAATTCCCAGGCCCTGCTGGTCACTCTGGAATTTCTGTTTAATCATCATTTTCCCTCTAAGAAATACTTTTCCTAGGGATTTTCAGTCAAACCTCTACAAGTTAGCACCTCATCCCAATTCAACTGAGGTAACAAGTATGTCACCTGTTGTGAGATCAGAATCCAAGACTTTTTCAAGAACTTTCTAGCCCCATATAAGTCTAGGGATATCACTAGCTGGTGGAGAAGGTTTGCCGACCCACCAGCATCACCTATCCTAACTGGTTCTCTGGCTCATCAAGAACCTCCTCCCATTTGCTGACTGCCATGACTCCCCACATGGACCATGAGAGCTTTCCATACTTTGTCTTCTGTGTTCTGTTGCATGCATACCATCTAGTAAGTGCTCAATAAGAGTTCAACAGATATGTTTAAATGAATTGATTAGGTCTATTAGTTATAATGAGAGGAAAATGTTAAATATATCTAGAGTTTCAGTTCAAGGCCTACAAGGATGAGTTAAATATTTACTAATAGATATGTAAATATTTGCTATAATATCATTAATATGTAGAAGTTGCACAACTGGCTTTGAGGCTCTTCTAAGCAGATGTGAGACAAACTATCACAAACATAAAACAGTTGAGCCAACAATGGAAAAAGAATTCGAAAATGGGTGTACAAGAAAAAGATTAATATTTTATTATTTATTATGAATTTTGCTTCACAAATTCTATTATTATGGGAGAAATCAGTTCTAGTGACAAGATTGAATTTTTTATGCATTTAAAATACTTACAATTCAACTATAATTGCGACTCTTCTACAAACAGTAAAATGCCAATATACAAACAAATATCTTAGAATGTGCACAAAAATAGTTGTTAGCCCCAAGACCCCCTTGGAAACTATCCCAGGAAGTCGTGCTGCCTGCATTTGAAAACCACCAATAGAAGTACATGGAGAGTGCATATGACATTGACTTTCTCAAAAAATAAACAAATGGGACCTAATTAAAATTAAAACCTTTTGTACAGCCAAGGAAACCATATACAGGACGAATAAACAGCCCTTAGAATGGGAGAAAATATTTTCAAGCAAAGCAACTGACGAAGGATTAATCTCCAAAATATATAAGCAGCTCAATATCAAAAAAACAAACAAACAAACCAAAAAATGGGTGGAAGACCTAAAGAGACATTTCTCCAAAGAAGATATACAGATGGCCAACAAACACATGAAAAGATGTCCAACATCACTAATTATTGGAGAAATGCAAATCAAAACTACAATGAGGTATCACCTCACACCCATCAGAATGACCATCATCAAAAAATCTACAAACAGTAAATGCTGGAGAGGGTGTGGGGAAAAGGGAACCCTCTTGCACTGTTGGTGGGAATGTGAATTGATACAGCCACTATGGAGAACAATATGGAGCTTCCTTAAAAAACTAAAAATAGAACTACCATATGACCCAGCAATCCCACTACTGGGCATATAACCTGAGAAAACCATAATTCAAAAAGACACGTGGGCTTCCCTGGTGGTGCAGTGGTTGAGAATCTGCCTGCCAATGCAGGGGACATGGGTTCAAGTCTTGGTTTGGGAAGATCCCACATGCCACGGAGCAACTAGGCCCGTGAGCCACAATTACTGAGCCTGCACGTCTGGAGCCTGTGCTCCGCAACAAGAGAGGCCGCAATAGTGAGAGGTCCATGCACCGCGATGAAGAGTGACCCCCACTTGCCACAACTAGAGAAGCTCTCGCACAGAAACGAAGACCCAACACAGCCAAACGTAAATAAATAAATTAAAAAAACCAAAAGACACATGCACCTCAGTGTTCATTGCAACACTATTTACAATAGCCAGGACATGGAAGCAACCTAACTGTCCATCAACAGAGGAGTGGATAAAGAGGATGTGGTACATATATACAATGGAATATTACTCAGCCACAAAAAGGAACGGAATTGGGTCATTTGCAGAGACGTGGATGGACCTAGAGACTGTCATACAGAGTGAAGTAAGTCAGAAAGAGAAAAGCAAATATCGTATATTAATGCATATATGTGGAATCTAGAAAAATAGTATAGATGATCTTATTTGCAAAGCAGAAATAGAGACACAGACGTAGAGAACAAACATATGGATACCAAGGGGAAAGGGGTGAGGTGGGAAGAATTGGGAGATTGAGATTGACATATATACACTATTGATACTATGTATAATAGATAACTAATGAGAACCTATTGTATAGCTCAGGGAACTCTACTCAGTGCTCTATGGTGACCTAAATGGGAAGGAAATCTAAAAAAGAGGAGATATATGTATACATATAGCTGATTCACTTTGCTGTACAGTAGAAACTAACACAACATTGTAAAGCAACTATACTCCAATAAAAATTAATTTAAAAAATTTAAAAAAAGGGGAGAATGTAAGCTGAATCTGCTTCTAGGGTTTTAGGAACCTAGTCTCTGGCTGTATAAATCCTTGTATAGTTTATTCCCATTGTCTCCTTTAAATGTGCTTTCCCCATGTTATTTGTTACTTGGTGCATTAGTTTTCTATCGTTGCAGCAACAGATTACCACAAGCAGTAGCTTAAAACAGCACAAATGTATTCTCTTACAATGTTGTAGGTTTGAAGGGTCTCACCAGGTATCAGCAGGCTGTATTCCTTTCTGGAGTCTCCAAGGGAGGTTCCATTTCCTACTCACTGGAGCTCTGGACAAAATTCAGTTTCTTGTCATTGGGGGACTGAGGTCCATGTTTTCTTGCTGTCGGTAAAGTAAGGATCATTCCCAGGTTCTAGAAGCTTGACTCATGGACAATTTCCTTCATCTTCAAAGCTCTTCTTTCTCCCTCTTCCATTTTTAAGGACTCATGTGCTTAGATCGAGTCCACTTACATAATCCAGGATAATCTCCTCATTTTAAGGCCCTTAACTTTAATCACATCTGCGAAGTCTCTGTCTCCATGTAAGTTGACACATTCACTGGTTCTGGGGATTAGAACGGAGATGTCTTTGAGAGACATGATCCTGCATATCAGACTTGAGCACCAAGGATTCTTGGTACCAAAGGCCATTCTCTATGTCCATGGTATCACGCTGCATCGCCTTCACATCTCCAATGCTTTCCATGTTTCCCTATGTTAGAAAAATGCACTTGTGTTCGTATATTTTTTTTTACTTAAAGGCCAGAATTATGCGATGCCCTACTTGGCATACTCTGCAGTTTGGCATTTGCAGGTTTACTTTGGTTGCTTAGGCACAAAGAAGACATTTTTATTCATCAATGTGTTTGAGATTGTGATCTTTAAGTGGAACTGTGCAAACAACCACGAAGTCCTAATATCACCCTGGAAATGCAAAAAGTTGATCTTTATTTTCAGACTTTAAATTGCTTATCAGACCCTATAAAAGACAAAGTAAAGCCAATAAAAACAAATATAGGGCATTGTTATCTAAGGATGGAAAACTAGGAGAAAAGAAAATCACAACACAATTTTGTCAGCAAACATTACTCTGAAATTCATTTATGGACTCATTTTTGAGTGATTACTTTTTCCTTTCACTGCTATGTCCTATTCCCCTACACAAACCATTAATTTAGAAATATAAATAAAACTTTGGAAGCCATTCTTAAAGCATCAGAGAAAAATAGGAAAAAATAAAGAAAATCAAAACTAAATCTGCTTAGATAATTACAATAGGAAACTCATGAATTAAGAACAGAGTACTGCAAACAAAAATATGGATCCTAAAGAACAGCATCATTCCAGTCTTTATTCTAGGTTGTATTTTTGTTATCAACCTGAGCAATTCTATTCCTTATCAGGTTGGCTGTGATCAGGAGATGCTCCATAAAATGAATATATGTCTATGCCTGCATTATGGCAAGATTTCCCAGGCTGATCTTGTATAAAATACTATTGCTCCATGCATGTACATAGGGATTACTTCTCTAAGAAATACAACAATAGGGAAACTCAATGTTTCCCCAATTTACTGAACTAAAGCACTTTTCATTTTAATAAGTAAAATGAATAGACAAGAGTTCTTGGATGTAATAGAAGATAAAAATTTATTGTTTGAACAAGGGAGTGATATGATGAAAGTAGAGTTTATGGTAGATTAATCTAGTAAAATGTGTGAGATAGATAGGAAGCAAGAGAGTTGATTCAAAGAAACCAGATAGGAGAACGTTGCAGTTAATATATAAGGGCTTGATTTAGGAGAGAAGACATAAAAATTAAGCATGTAGTCATGAATCTAAAAGACCCATATCCACGGTGCTCTGTTTCTGTCATTAATCAGGTTTCACTTATTTTACTCTATTAGCTCTGTCAGTACTTACTAGACTCTATGATATCATTTAGAAAACTTCATCTCTCTCTCTCTCTCTCACTCTCTCCCCCCTCCCCTTCCAGGTAGAATTTGATTTTACTCATGTAAAGCTCACTCAAATAGGAGTACTCCCTGTATGGAGAAGAATACTGAAAACTTAAAGGGGGTTCAATTTAGAAAAAATGCTTTGATCAACTTTCCAAGTCTGCTATGAAATAGAGGATAGCATGAACTGTGGTGCAGTCATACCATGTATCTGATATCCCTTTTTTTTTTTTAACATCCTTATTGGAGAATAATTGCATTACAATGGTGTGTTAGTTTCTGCTTTATAACAAAGTGAATCAGCTATACATATACATATATCCCCATATCCCCTCCCTCTTGCGGCTCCCTCCCACCCTCCCTAACTCACCCTCCCTAACCCACCCCTCTAGGTGGTCACAAAGCACCGAGCTGATCTCCCTGTGCTATGCGGCTGCTTCCCACTAGCTATCTATTTTACGTTTGGTAGTGTATATATGTCCATGCCACTCTCTCACTTTGTCCCAGCTTACCCTTCCCCCTCCCTGTGTCCTCAAGTCCATTCTCTATGTCTCTGTCTTTATTCCTGTCCTGCCCCTAGGTTCTTCAGATTTATCTTTTTTTTTTTTAGCTTCCATATATATGTGTTAGCATACGGTATTTGTTTTTCCCTTTCTGACTTACTTCACTCTGTATGACAGAGTCTAGGTCCATCCACCTCATTACAAATAACTCAAATTCATTCCGTTTTGTGGCTGAGTAATATTCCCTTGTATATATGTGCCCACATCTTCTTTAACCATTCATCTGTCCATGGACACTTAGGTTGCTTCCATGTCCTGGCTACTGTAAATAGTGCTGCAATGAGAATTGTGATACATGACTCTTTTTGAATTATGGTTTTCTCAGGGTATATGCCCAGTAGTGGGATTGCTGGGTCATATGGTAATTCTATTTTTAGTTCTTTAAGGGACCTCCATACTGTTCTCCATAGTGGCTGCATCAATTTACATTCCCACCAACAGTGCAAGAGGGTTCCCTTTTCTCCACAGCCTCTCCATCATTTATTGTTTGTAGATTTTTTGATGATGGCCATGCTGACCGGTGTGAGGTGATACCTCATTGTAGTTTTCATTTGCATTTCTCTAATGATTAGTGATGTTGAGCATCCTTTCATGTGCTTCTTGGACATCTGTATATCTTCTTTGGAGAAATGTCTATTTAGGTCTTCTGCCCATTTTTGGATTGTGCTGTTTGTTTTTTGATATGGAGCTGCATGAGCTGCTTGTAAATTTTGGAGATTAATCCTTTGTCATTTGCTTCATTTGGAAATATTTTCTCCCATTCTGAGGGTTGTCTTTTCATCTTGTTTATGGTTTCCTTTGCTGTGCAAAAGCTTTGAGGTTTCATTAGGTCCCATTTGTTTATTTTTATTTCCATTTCTCTAGGAGGTGAGTCAAAAAGGATCTTGCTGTGATTTATGTCATAGAGTGTTCTGCCTATGTTTTCCTCTAAGAGTTTTATAGTGTCTGGCCTTACATTTAGCTCTTTAATCCATTTTGAGTTTATTTTTGTGTATGGTGTTAGGGAGTGTTCTAACTTCATTCTTTGACATGTAGCTGTCCAGTTTTCCCAGCACCACTTATTGAAGAGACTGTCTTTTCTCCATTGTATAATCTTGCCTCCTTTATCAAAAATAAAGTGACCATATGTGTGTGGGTTTATCTCTGGGCTTTCTATCTTGTTCCATTGATCTATATTTCTGGTTTTGTGCCAGTACCATACTGTCTTGATTACTGTAGCTATGTAGTATAGTCTGAAGTCCGGGAGTCTGATTCCTCCAGCTCCGTTTTTTTTTTTTTCCTCAAGATTGCTTTGGCTATCGGAGTCTTTTGTGTTTCCATACAAATTGTGAAAATTTTTGTTCTAGTTTTGTGAAAAATGCCATTGGTAGTTTGATAGGGATTGCATTGAATCTGTAGATTGCTTTGGGTAGTATAGTCATTTTCACAATGTTGATTCTTCCAATCCAAGAACATGGTATATCTCTCCATCTGTTTGTGTCATCTTTAATTTCTTTCATCAGTGTCTTATAGTTTTCTGCATACAGGTCTTCTATGCCCTTAGGTAGGTTTATTCCTAGGTATTTTATTCTTTTTGTTGCAATGGGAGTGTTTCTTTAATTTCTCTTTCAGATTTTTCATCATTAGTGTATAGGAATGCAAGAGATCTCTGTGAATTAATTTTGGACCCTGCTACTTTACCAAATTCATTTATTAGTTCTAGTAGTTTTCTGATAGCATCTTTAGGAATGTCGTATAAATATCAACTAAGTCCATCCTATTTAATGTATCATTTAAAGCTTGTGTTTCCTTATTTATTTTCATTTTGGATGATCTGTCCATTGGTGAAAGTGGGGTGTTAAAGTCCCCAACTATGATTGTGTTACTGTCAATTTCCCCTTTTATGGATGTTAGCATCTGCCTTATGTATTGAGGTGCTCCTATGTTAGGTGCATAAGTATTTACAATTGTTATATCTTCTTCTTGGATTGATCCCTTGATCATTATATAGTGTCCTTCTTTGTCTCTTGTAATAGTCCTTTTTTTAAAGACTATTTTGTCTGATATGTGAATTGCTACTCCAGCTTCTTTTGATTTCCATATGCATGGAATAACTTCTTCCATCCCCTCACTTTCAGTCTGTATGTGTCCCTAGGTATGAAGTGGGCCTCTTGTAGACAGCATATAAACAGGTCTTGTTTTTGTATCCATTCAGCCAGTCTATGTCTTTTGGTTGGAGCATTTAATCCATTTACATTTAAGGTACTTATTAATATATATGTTCATATTCCCATTTTCTTAATTGTTTTGCGTTTGTTATTGTAGGTCTTTTCCATCTCTTGTGGTTCCTGCCTAGAGAAGTTCCGTTAGCATTTGTTGTAAAGCTGGATTGGTGGTGCTGAATTCTTTTAAGTTTTGCTTGTCTGTAAAGGTTTTAATTTCTCTGTCGAATCTGAATGAGATCCTTGCTGGGTAGAGTAATCTTGGTTGTAGGTTTTTCCATTTCATCACTTCAAATATGTCCTGCCACTCCCTTCTGGCTTGCAGAGTTTCTGCTGAAAGATCAGCTGTTAACCTTATGGGGATTCACTTGTGTGTTATTTGTTGTTTTTCCCTTGCTTCTTTTAATAATTTTTCTTTGTATTTAATTTTTGATAGTTTGATTAATATGTGTCTTGGCGTGTTTCTCCTTGGATTTATCCTGTATGGGACTCTCTGTGCTTACTGGACTTGATTAACTATTTCCTTTCCCATATTAGGGAAGTTTTCAACTATAATCTCTTCAAATATTTTCTTACTCCCTTTCTTTTTCTCTTCTTCCTCTGGGGACCCCTATAATTTGAATGTTGGTGCATTTAATGTTGTTCCAGATGTCTCTGAGACTGTCCTCAATTCTTTTCATTCTTTTTTCTTTATTCTGCTCTGCAGTAGTTTTTTTCACTATTTTATCTTCCAGGTCACTTACCTGTTCTTCTGCCTCAGTTATTCTGCTATTGATTCCTTGTAGAGAATTTTTAATTTCATTTATTGTGTTGTTCATCATTTTTTGTTTGCTCTTTAGTTCTTCTAGATCCTTGTTAAACATTTCTTGTATTTTCTCTATTTTATTTCCAAAGTTTTGGATCATCTTTACTATCATTACTCTGAATTCTTTTTCAGGTAGACTGCCTCTTTCCTCTTCATTTGTTTGTTCTGGTGGGTTTTTATCTTGCTCCTTCATCTACTGTGTGTTTCTCTGTCTTCTCATTTTGCTTAACTTACTGTGTTTGGGGTCTCCTTTTCTCAGCCTGCAGGTTCGTAGTTCCCATTGTTTTTGGTGTCTGTCTCCAGTGGCTAAGGTTGGTTCAGTGGCTTGTGTAGGCTTCCTGGTGGAGGGGACTGGATCTTGTCTTTCTGGTGGAAGGACCGAGTCCAGCGGTATGTTTTGGGGTGTCTTTGACCTTATTATGACTTTAGGCAGCCTCTCTGCTAATGGGTGGTGTCGTGTTCCTGTCTTGCTCTTTGTTTGTTATAGGGTGTCCAGCACTGTTGCTTGCTGGTTGTTGAGTGGACCTGGGTCTTATCATCGAGATGGAGATCTCTGGGAGAGCTTTCGCCATTTGATATTATGTGGAGCTGGTAGGTTTCTGTTGGACCAATGTCCTGAACTAGGCTCTCCCTCCTCAGAGGCACAGGCCTGACACCTGGCCGAAGCACCAAGACCTTGTCAGCCACATGGCTTGGAAGAAAAGGGAGAAAAGAAGAAAAAATTAAAATAAATAAATAAAATAAAGTTATTAAAATAAAAATAAATTATTAAAAATTAAAAAAATTAGAAAGTAATAAAATGAAAAAAGAAAAAAACAATGGACAGACAGAACCCTAGGACAAATGGTAAAAGCAAAGCTATACAGACAAAAACACACAAAGAGGCATACACATACACACTCACAAAAAGAGAAATGGGGAAAAAAATATATATATATATTAAAAAAAAGGAAGAGAGCAACCAAGTCAATAAACAAATCTGCTAATGATGATAAACTCTAAATACTAAACTAAGATAAACACAAAACCAGAAACAAATTAGATGTGGAAAGCAAATCCTAATTCTACAGTTGCTCCCAAATTCCACTGCCTCAATTTTGGTTTGATTCATTGTCTATTTGGGTATTCCACAGATTCAGGGTACATCAAGTTTATTGTGGAGATTTAATCTGCTGCTCCTGAGGCTGCTGGGAGAGATTTCCCTTTCTCTTCTTTGTTCTCACAGCTCCCGGGGTTCAGCTTTGCATTTGGCCCCGCCTCTGCGTGTAGGTTGCCTTAGGGCAACTGTTCTTTGCTCAGACAGGACGGGGTTAAAGTAGCAGCTGATTAGGGAACTCTGGCTCACTCAGGCCAGGTGGGGAGGGGTACGGAATGCGGGGCGAGCCTGCGGCGGCAGAGGCCACTGTGATGTTGCACCAGACTGAGGCGCACCGTGTGTTCTCCCGGGGAAGTTGTCCCTGGATCACGGGACGCTGGCAGTGGCGGGCTGCACAGGCTCCCGGGAGGGGAGTTGTGGATAGTGCCCTGTGCTCGCACACAGGCTTCTTGGTGGCTGCAGCTGCAGCCTTAGCTGCCCATGCGTGTCCTCATGCCCGTCTCTGGTGTCCTCGCTGATAGCCACCCGTCTCTGGAGCTCATTTAGGTGGTGCTCTGAATCCCCTCTCCTTGCACACCCGAAACAATGGTCTCTTGCCCCTTAGGCAGGTCCAGACTTTTTCCCGGACTCCCTCCCTGCTAGCTGTGGCACACTAGCCCCCTTCAGGCTGTGTTCATGTAGCCAACCCCAGTCCTCCCCCTGGGATCTGACCTCCGAAGCCCAAGCCTCAGTCCCCAGCCCCCACCCACCACGGCGGGTGAACAGACAAGCCTCTAAGGCTGGCGAGTGCTGGTTGGCAGTGATCCTCTGTGCGAGAATCTCTCCGCTTTGCCCCCTGTACCTCTGTTTTTGTGCTCTCCTCTGTGGCTCCAAAGCTTCCCCCCCACCCCCCACCCACTGTCTCCACCAGTGAAGGGGCTTCCTGGTGTGTGGAAACTTTTCCTCCTTCACAGCTCCCTCCCAGAGGTCCGGGTCCTGTCCCTATTCTTTTTTTTTTTTTTTTTCTGTCCCTATTCTTTTGTCTCTGTTTTTCTTTTTTCTTTTTCCCTACCCAGGTATGTGGGGAGTTTCTTGCCTTTGGGAAGTGTGAGATCTTCTACCAGCATTCAGTATGTGTTCTGTAAGAGCTGTTCAACATGTAGATGTATTTGTGGGGAGGAAGGTGATCTTCAAGTCTTACTTCTCCACCATCTTGAAGGTCTCTCTGATATCCCTTTTATGAACTGATTTCTCTTGGTAAGTCTTTAGTTTCTGGATCTCAGCTGCTTTCCTTTACAAAGGGTTTTGAAAGTCCTCCAGAGAAGTCTTGATTTTATGCTGAACAAAATAAGGATTCATGAAGACCGTGGGGCAGAAAATTTCTCTTCTCTTCTTTTCTCTCTACATTTTCTCTCTTTATTATTCCAAAAAAACACGAAGACACATGCTTTCGTATTTTTTCTTTTCCTTTGCTCTCTTGTTCAAATAGACTATTTTTTCTATCATCAAGCATCTGTGGAATGGACAACTCACTAATTTTCAGCTTGAATCAAGAAGTATAAGATTGGCTATAAAATAAAAATTCTGCTGCAGTTTTGGCTGTCTCTAGTCAAAGCTGCTTCTAATTCAAGCTATTATTGAAGCAAGGATTGAAAACAATGAGAATCAATATTGGTCCACTGATATTTTGTTTGGCATAAATATATATATTTTAATTTTTATATGAATATATTTAAACAAAACATAAGCTTTCTATTTTACCATAGTCCTCACCATTCCCTATCGCTTAGCTGCAATCATGGAATTGCTCTAATCACTGAATTTGTTTGTGTGGCCACTGAAGACATATGAATACCAGTAAAGGCTGGTAAAGGCTCAAGTGATTTTCCATCTTCTTTACATTTAAATTCCTTTAAAATCAACTTATTGGACACAAAATAGTTTTTAAAAAAACATGGCGCTAGACACACAGAAGAATATAATGAGGATAAAACTTGAGGTCCTGCCTTAAAAAATACTATCTTATAGAACAATACTAAGCTGTTTTTTAAACATTGCTATTTTGTGGCTTAAAGTGAAGTCTGCTTAGAGTAGAGGAATGGCTTTGAAACTGTACTTTGACACTTATTACCTGAGTGATCTTAGTCAATCACAACTTTACTTAAACTTCACAAGTAATGTTGAAAGTTTCATTCGTTATGCAACAAATATTTAATAAGCAGTTAAAGTGTTGAGCAGAAGGAAATGTGAGACTGAAGGGGAAACATGGGCTAGTGCTGAAGGAGCCCGTTGGCCCTGGAAAGCATCACACCTCACAAATGGAAGCTGCAGGATTTGAGAGCCATAACGAAGTACCAGAGCCCTGGGAGAGGACATAATCATTCTGGGAATCTGTGAGGAGGAGCAAACAGTAAGGGATAAAAACACTAAGGAGTGGGCAGTGGTGGGAAAGATTTCCAAAAAAATTGAGGAGCAGCTAGAGTTGTAAAAGCCAGGAGACAGCAGTCATAGGAAAACGGAGGAAGAGAAAACTACAAAGGAAGTGTTTGTCCATATAAATGCTCCCCAGAGGTCAGACGAAATAGAACAGAAAGCTCTCTCCTTCCTGAGAACAGAGTGATGGTATGAGATCCTAATAACACAAAATGAGCATAGAATTGAGGTAAAGACAACAAAAATGTAGAAAATCTCACAAAAATCCAATAAGTAAAAGAGAGAAAGGTGAAAAGCTTTAGCAAACAATGTGGGCTTATAAAAGGTTTACTCTTCTTAATGGAAGAGATTACTTGTATTGGAAAAACACACTGATTTCCTCCCCTACTCTCATGCTCACAATACTTCTGACACCAGATGTATGGGTTTCCTACACCAAGCTAACTGCCTGCAGTTAGTGTGGACCAGGTTAAGGACTCAGTCTCACAAGACTGCCCACCACTTCAGATGTCAACCTCAAGCAGTAGGTCCCCAGGTTACCTACAGCTTGTCTCTGAGTTGGCTACAAATCAGAGGTTCCCATAATGCCCTCTTTGATTCTACCATTTTCTAGAACAGTGCAGAGAACTCAGGAAAACAGGTTTACTGGTTTATTATATAATAATCAGTATAACGAAGGGTACAGTTGACAACCAGATGAAGAGGGCAAGGTCTGGAAATGTCCCAAATGCAGGAGCATCTGTCCTTGTGGAGTTGGGGTGGGCCATCCTTCTAACACGTAGATGTATGTCCACCCATCTGGCAGCTCTCCAAACCCTGTACTGTGGGAATTTTTATGGAGGCTTCATCATTAACTCAGTTTCTAGCTCCTCTCCCCTTCCCAGAGGATGAGGGCTGTGGTAGAAATTTCCAACCTTCTAATCATAGCTTTGTCTTTCTGGTAACTAGCCCCCATCCTGAAGCTGTACCGGATTCCACCAAGATTCATGTCATTAGAATAAAAGGCAATCCTATCACTTAGGAAATGACAAGAGTTTTAGGAGCCCTGTGTTAGGAACTGGGGTCAAAGACCAAATATTAGAAATCCTAAAAGGGTCAATAAACAGTGTAGAAGATGTAATTAAGTGAGAAATCCAGAGGCATAGGAAATAATGAGAGTTATATATCCTGTTTCTTTTTTTTTTCTTTTATCCAAAGGAGACTGGATATACAAGGAGAGCCCACCTTGCTTGAGCAAAGATGGTCCAATAGATTCAGATATTACAGGAAGAGCCATGTTGCCCTCACTGATGTGCAGTCATCCTGCCCCTGGGCAGTGGGGTCTGCTAATGATCTCCTCATTCTGATAAGTAATTTCTCCATCAATAAAGATGGAGAAATTACAGTGATAAACATTGTCTTCATCAATGAAGATAGACAGAGGAGATACATATTCAGAAAAATTCTGTATATTTATTTGTAAATGGGAAAGGGCAATTTTGATAACTATTAGAAGTAGAAATGTGAACTCGTTTTTCTGTTTTGTGATGCATGTAAAATTCGAATAAAGAAGGTGTCCCACTGGTCACCTGTTTGCTGTCAGATCCACTCCTCATCCTTCCCCTGCTCATCTTTATACCATAGGGAACAATATTTCAGGCTTTCCCAATAACTGGTTTATATTATGTTCAACTCATGGGAAGCACTGGTGGAAGATCGGAAGGCAGAGAGACAAGTCAGGGTGCTGCTGCTTCCTTGCTGTCTTCATCTTCTTTCTCTCTCCCTCCCCCGATTCCTATCTGCCATAGGTGACATCCCCAGCAACGGACATTTTTCTTCTATGGCTACAGGTCTGCTAGAGAGTCCCTCCCATGGTGTCCACACATTCTACCAGGTAGACTCAGATCTTGGGCTCTCTTACACTACCTCTTATTTTTGACTCCCCAGCCCTGTAGATACAGACACTTCCTGGCATGGCTGAACTCTAGGTTGCCTCTCCCCATTTCCTTTAATTGTTCGTTACTTGTAGAACCAATTATTTGTATTGAATTTTCTCTGTTTATAATATCTAGGGTTTTTCCTGATTTTTCTCATTATATTCTAACTGACAAAAAGGCTAAATCAATTTAAGGTGTAATGATGGACTGATGGAAACAGACAGACTGGATTGCGAAATAGCAGTCCAGTGTTCTACAGTAACAGACCACACTTAGATTCTTTGCTTTAGCTCATTTGAAGAAACACATCTCTAAACAGTGTGTCCAGAGACAATTATGGGATTGACTCTGATAATGAGGGATATAGAAACCTCTCTACATGAGACAAAATAAAAGGACTTAGGGGTGTAGATATAAGAATCATCTTGACTATTGAATGCTTGGTCACATTGAAGAAAAAACAGATACATTTTACACTGTTTTACAGTGAGAAATGAGGAGGATCAGATTATAAAGAATTTTCCAATAAATAAAAATGAATGGACTGCCTCATGAAGTTTGTGTTGTTAGTCATTGAAAATGGCCAAGCAAAGACTGTAAGGCCATTTTCAAGAGAGTCCTGTACTAGTGCAGGGCTGTACTGGATGATACATAAAATCTTTTCCAAAGTGAAAATACATAGCATACAACACCAAAGGCACAATCCATGAAAGAAATAATTGTTAAACAATTAAAAACTTCTCTGAGAAAGACAATGTCAAGAGAATGAGAAGTCACAGATTGGAAGAAAATATTTGCCAAAGACATATCTGATAAAGGACTTTATCCACAATAAACAAGGAACTCTCAAAACTTAACAATAAGAAAATGAATGGCCTGATTTAAAATGGACCAAAGACCTTATCAGACACCTCACCAAAAGATATACAGATTACAGATAAACATATGAAAAAGTGCTCCACATCATATGTCATCAGGGGAATGCAAATTAGACCAAAAATGAGATATTATTACATACCTATTACAATGGCCAAAATCCAAAACACTGACAACATCAAATGCTAATGAGGATGTGGAGCAACAGGAACTCTTTCTCATTGCTGGTAGGAATGGAAAATGGCACAGCCACTTTGGAAGACGGTTTGGTAATTTCTTAGAAACCTAAACATACTCTTACCATATCAGTCATACTTCTTGGTATCTACCCAAAGGAGTTAAAAACATATATTCACAAAATACCTACACACAGATATTTATAGCAGCTTATTCAGAATTGCCAAAACTTGAAAGCGGCAAAGATGTCCTTCAGTAAGTGAATGGATAAATAAACTTTGGTACATCCAGACAATGGAATATTATTCAGCACTGAAAAGAAATGAGCTATATAACCATGAAAAGACAAGGAGGAAAATTAAATGCATTTTACAAAGTGAAAAAAGCCAATCTGAAAAGGCTACATACTGTATACTTTCAACTATATGACATTCTGGAAAAGGCAAAATTATGGAGACAGTAAAAAGATCAATGGTTGCCAGGGATCGGGAGTACATGGCTTACCCAGGTCTCTGCAACCAGATCAATTATAGTAGCAGAATGAGAACACAGTACCTCTGAATCAGGAAGGTCTAAAATTTCCTCATTTTAAAGATACCTATTTAAGCCAATAAAATTCAAGTCCACACATTTCCGAAGCTTCTCACAGTTAGCAATTTACATTTGCAAGAAGACTCAGATATGGCTCATTTTACATCATGTTCCTCTCAAAATAAGCTCTGTTGATTTGTGGTGTGTTATCTGAGTGGAAATTATCAAGAAGACTGCTATTTCAATAGGATTGACACTTGCCCATCTGGGAAGATCCATATCACAACAGTTCGCTGATAGACATATTTTGATATAAAACCTAAATCTTGTTTTACCTCTAAAGATTTTTTTCACCTCGCTTTTTCCTTGATTTTATCTCAAGTATTTTGAAAATGTTCCAATTTTGAGATCAATCCAATTGCAGAGAACTCTAGCATAAAATGAAGAAAGACACATGAAAAGCTTAGCATTAACCATATAGAATACATTCATGCTACGTTTACAAGGCAGTCAGGGAAAACATGCTTACATACCTAAGATATACAGTCTAACATGTGTGACATTCTATCTGATAAAGAAATAAATATTTCATTTATCTATGCTGGTCAACTAATTACATATTTGCTATTTTTTTTTTTTGGCCATATCACGTGGCATGTGGAATCTTAGTTCCCTGACCAGGGATCGAACCCGTGTCCTCTGCAGTGGAAGCACAGAGTCCTAACCACTGGACCACCAGGGAATTCCCTTACATATTTGCTTTTAACAATAATGAGAATTTAAATGACATCTAATTGCTATATTTTCCATGTTGAAACAACAAAAAAAATTCTTACGTATCAATTGCAATAAACATAGCTATTTATATCTATTTTTCTTGATACCTTTATTATAAATGTCTTTCTTCTTTGGGTCAACCCAAAAATAAAGTATTTCTATATATAACATAATAACGCTTCATGATAAAACCCCCTCAGAATTCGGTGGCTTAGGATAATAAGCCTTTACTTAGCTTACAAGCCTTCACGTCAGCATCAAGCTAAACTTCGGGGCTGGTCTCGTCTGGGCTTTACTCACACTTCTGATGGTTAGCTGGCTATAGTCACAGTAGTGACTAGGCTATTTGACTTTCATCATTCATCAACCTAGCCTGAGAGTATTCTAATGGTGAAAGCTGAGAAGAAGAGAGAAAATAGAAATCTGCAAGTGTTTTTCCAAGACTATCTTGCCTGAAGGCTGCCACCAGCCCATTGATCAAGGAAGTCACATGGCCAACCTCAGAGTCACTGTTGAGGGTACAAGCAATTCGTACTTGCTTAAATTAGGGCCATAATTCCACATAAAACAAATAAAGAAAATGTTCCTAAGTGCACAGTTTAGGCAATTATACATGTGTAATAACCAATGTAATAAAGGCATAGATGTATCCTCTTGTGCTAAATGTTTTTATTTAGCAATATATTAAAAACTTAGATGCCATCTATTTACAATATTTTCCTTGACAGAAACCTTAAAATATTTCGTATTTACCATTTGCTGATGAGCTTCGTTATTTACATTTACTCTACTTGATTTCCTTATTGTAAAAGTCTTTTCACTTTCAGCTCAATGAATAAAAATGCAAACCCCTTACTGGTGTGCTATTGGTTTTGCTGGAGACCTTCTATCCTTGAATCAAGGTGCTGACTGTTTATTTCCATGAGTCAAAAAAAAAAATTTAGACATATCAAGTTGTCCACTGTTCATGATTGGATCTTTGGCAAATATAATGCAACAATTTAAATATGGCTATGGAAATGGTTACTGATGTTACATAGAGAATTATTCATCATCAGCTCATGCGAAATTTCTGTTCTTTCTCTACCTCCTGCCTCTCAGGAATAAGACTGATGACCGTTAAGTAGCCATCTCTGAATTGGTAGTCATAAGCCCCTCCCCCTTTACCAAATAAGGTTTTTTTTTTTCTTATTCAGAGATTTATTCAGATATCATTAATACATAAAAATTAACAGTAAATTCAGAAAATCCATTGCTGCTGGGGAGGAAAGGTAGTTCAACAGGAAAAAAGGCGTATAGGCTGCTTTGTAATCTATTTCTTTAGATGTTAATAATTGTCTCAAATAATTCCATTAAAGAACAGTTTAAAGACTTAGTTCCTGCCGGAAGGCACTCCAAATTTCTTTATCTTACCATTACCCTAAACTCTTTTTCCATTCTGTGTTGAAAACATTGCCGTTATGCACCTCTGTAAACAGGCCTCGAAAGCCGGTACATCTAGAACAAGCTGTACCTAAATTAACCCGTGCCTCTCTTCCCATACTGCCTAACACGTTTGCAGACTCTCCACCAGACGCGGACCTAAGGCTTAAAAATACTGCGGCCCGCCTCCATCTGGAGACCTCGGAACATCCTCCCTTCCAGTAGAAACCAGGCCGCCGCCCAGCACTCACGCACGCCCTAGCTCTCCCTTCTTGACGGATCTCCGAACGAATCCCTCCTCCCCTTCAGCGGGGGCAGGGATTCGTCCCCTCAGCAGATTCCCTTTCTCACCCAAGAAGGATCCGTTCTTCTTCCTCGCCTCACTCCCAGCCTCAAGACACGACTAAGCCTGGCGCCACCAGCTCTGATCCAACAGTCACTCCTCCGTAAGGCTCGCACTCCGGTGGTACCACTTCCGGGGGCGCCAACTCCTCCTCCTCTTAGAAACGCCACTTCCCACTCGGAAAACGGTTTAAAAGACCCTAAGCGCAAGCGCCCCATCGGTGGGGTTGAAGGGGGTGGTCCCATCTCTTCCCACTCCCCAAATAAGTTTTTAAAAATAATTTTTTAATAATTTAAGAATAAGCAATCCAAGTAACTTCTGTTTTCTGTTAAGTCATAATTTTATTAAGGATTCCCATAAACCAGTACCTCCTCAAACTTCTGAAGCAATTGAATAGGTTATATTACAAAAAATAGGCAAATACTATTAAAAGACTTTTTTTTTCCACCTTCAAAATGGCTCTTTAGAGAAGATGCTACAGTAGTAAATAGAAACCAAAAAACTATTTCATGTGAAATTTCCCTTTTGCTTTATTTCCCTGCATTCAAAAGAACACTCATACATTGGCATGACTATCACTTGTCTCATTACAAATAAGTATCCAAACACATGAGCACATTTTAAAACAACAAAGAGTGTACAAAAGTTCAGTCTTCTGGAAAATGTTTGAAAGATATTGTGGATTTTTCCATTTACAGAAGCCTTATTGTTATTTTCCTTTCCACGTCTCTGTTCATTTGAAGGACTTCCCAACAATTCAGTGAATAAAGGTGCCAAAATGTTGCTACTAATAGTTCTCAAGAATCTTCTTCCTTTGCTTTTAAATAAAAGACCTTCAATACATAGAAAAGTACTCAGTTTCATGTGGACCTGGATTCGGATTTTTAACTACAAATCCTTAGTTTTGGTGAACGTATTTTGTGGAAATATGGTGCACTGGCAGTTAGGGGACTTGAAGTGTAGGAGAGATACAAAGCGGGGTTTAGTTTGTACTCTCAGATCAGTTAAACCCAGGAAACAAGGATCAGTTCAACCTGGGTCTCACAAAGATTGCTATGAAAACTTAGCTACTTCTATAAGCCCTAAGCCCTAGTTTTCTTATCTGCTTATAATTTTTATAACCATAACTATGACATAAAGGTCCCAAGGAAGCTTACTTACTAAAAAAGGAAAGAAGGAAGGGAGGAAGGGAGGGTGGGAGGGAAAGAAAGAAAGAAAGAAAGAAAGAAAGAAAGAAAGAAAGAAAGAAAGAAAGAAAGAAAGAAAGGGAAAGGGAAAAAAGAAAGCAAAAAGGAGGAAAGAACGTCTAGAAAATCATCCAGTAAAGGACAGTATTTTGTGACACAAATTCCCAGTCTCTCTCCTTAAATGTGGATTTTTGCATTTTGATTTTCCCTGAAAGGAGGCACACCTATATTTCTAGAATAAACAACCACAGAACTTCCTTAGTTTCAGGGCTGAAAATATGAAAGTGACAATGTTTTTGTCCCACTGGCACAGATGCTTTAAGCTTTAAAAGAGCCTCCTACTTTTTAGTCCCTCTCTCCATATTCTTGCCAAGCTCTCTGGAAATCTGAGCTCTGGACACCCTCCAATACCACATCTCATCCATATGCCTGCCCCAGAGGAAGACATTCTGCAGGCTCTTTCCTTCACTCTATGAATGATTCATGTGTTAAGATCTTAAATACTAGCTGAACCAAGGACCTAATGACTTGAAAACCTGATCTGACGTCAAGGAAATGCGTTGTTTTAGGGACATGCTTCTAAGGCTGGTTGTTGATCCCTGTTCAACCCAGGATCAGAAAGCCCTGTATTAGGCAAGCAGAGGGCATGAAATTTTTTTCTTGAGACACATTTCTGATGAGCACGTCAACTCTGATATCAAAGTGGGGGAGTGGGCTTTTGCTGACAACAATATATTTAAGTTTATACTAGGAAAACTAAGTGGAAAGTTAATTATTTTCCTCCAAGAAAAATAAGCCGTACTGAAAAGTCACTTTCACAACGTTTTACAGCAAGATTAAAAATTAAAATGTGTCCGGGGAGAGGTTGATAACTGAAATGAGTGGACAAGTAAGAATGATCCAGCTAGAGTGTATGTCCAGAGTGTATGGGGGCTGCCATATTTAGCAGCAGGTCAATGGTTTTTCACTGAACACATGGAACCAGAGTTCCCAGAACTTCCAGAACCTGAATAGAAGCCAGTCCTCTTTATTCTTACTTGAAATCTCCCAGTTTTAAATGTTGGCTATTAATTGAAACAAATGTGAAGACTGTAGAAGCCAACCATACACATGCGTAGGGCAGATTTAGCCTGTGCTGCTAAGTTTGCAGCCTTCGACCTACAGCTTACTTCCTATTATTTCACTTAAAGGTGTTTTAAATATTTTGGAGAAAAATAAAATGCAGCTCAAATTCTTTAAGTAATCAGTAAAACTCTGTTGCAAGACTATAAAATGGTGAGAAAATATTTTACTTCGTAGAACAGGGAAAGAATATAGACGGTTGTGAGTTAATATCTTGGTTCCATCTGCTAGCTGTGGGAACGAGACGATGTGACCTACACTCTCTAACCTTCAGTTTGTGAAATGTTGATAATAATACTCACTTCATGCCATTGCTGTAAGAAGAAAATGTGCCGTTTACATGAATTTCACAGTTGTACAGTGCCTAGAACATAGTAAGAACTTAGTAAGTGCTACCTATTCTTATTTGTACAATTTTCATAATCATTTTGATGATAAACCTATACAGGTTATTTAGAAAACTAATTATATTAGCTTATATCTATTGAGCCCTTACCAAATAGCAGGCACAGTTCTAATTCTAATACTTTTAATCATTAAAGCAATCCTATAAAGTAGGTTCTTTTTTTTTTTTTTTTTTTTTTTTGCGGTACGCGGGGCTCTCACTGCTGTGGCCTCTCCCGTTGCGGAGCACAGGCTCCGGATGTGCAGGCTCAGCGGCCATGGCTCACGGGCGCAGCTGCTCCACGGCATGTGGGATCTTCCCGGACCGGGGCACGAACCCATGTCCCCTGCATCGGCAGGCGGACTCCCAACCACTGCGCCACCAGGGAAGCCCAGGTTCTATTTTTAACTCCACTTCATACATAAGGAAACAGGCCCAATATGACTGATTAACATACTCAAGATTTCACAAATAATAAAGTGATGAGTGAAGGCAGGGCAGGATTTAAACAAAGGTGCCTGCCACCAGCATCTGAAGTCTTTTCCATTACACTAAATTTAAAAGTATGCTACGTTCAAATTAATCTTTGAAATTGTTCCAAGCTATCAAGGTCTTGGAATTGGGAAAGGCATTTGAAGAAAGAGGAGACACACTCCTTTCTGACTGCAGAAGACCACCCCAAGCAATTCAGTGTAAATGTTTCTTTTTTAAACTTGGAAGAAAAATCCAGATTTACTCTGAACAGTGCATGATAACCCCTGGAAGTAAGATAAATATCTCTCCTTTTTATGCATTTAGATGACTCTAAATCTCTTGCCTTCATGTAAATTGAATCATTCTTTATATGAGTAATTTGTAATCAGTTAATAGAATTCTTTGATAATAGTTATGCATAATTAGTTTTATTTAGAAAAAGCACAGGAGCCTGCAAAAAGTATACATTATATATTTATTAAAGGCAGGAAAAATGTCGCTTCCACTTAAATCCACATCATTTATCATTTTGAAAACTTCAGGTTTTCAAAACCTAACCAGCTTCCACTTCCTCTGTTTTTTCTTTCCGTCAGGAACTCAATTTTGTTCAGCTTCCCACCACTTCCTATCGTGAAAGGGAAGATGAGTTTATTCCCAGCTCCAGAGATGGAGTCTGGTTAATCCATAAATGGATTTCTCCTACAGTTTCCTACTAATTTAGACATAGGCACATGACCTGAGTGGGCCCAATCAGACTAAAGGGAAAGACTTGCATTCTGTGCTTCATTTGAAAGATTTCTCTCTCTGGCTCCAGCTTGCTGGGAGCAAGGCTTTGGAGGGTCAGTTGACACAGGGAACCAATTTCCCCTTTGCAACCACAAGGAGAACCAAACTCAAGATAAGGCCACTGCTTAAGAGAGCAGAACAGGTCAGGAAGAACTGAAGTTTTTCGTAAAATTATTGATTCACTTAGAGTCCACCAATAGCCTTACCTTTTAATTTTGTGTGATAATAAATCACCTTATTATTATCAGAGGTTTTTGTTACTTACAGTGAAAATCATTCTACCTGATAAACCACAGTTTTCATATACTATATGATTAATAAATATTTTAAATCATTCAATATATTAACTCTGCCTATGGGAGACTGAAGAATTCAGATTCTGTGGCTACGGCTCGGTAACCACCATCTTTCTTGTGGTCATATGTAGTCACAGAATCTAAAGGGAGCTTAAACAGCCTCTGCAAAGTTAGGTTACTAACTTTTAGCCTTAGCCAGTGCCAGGAATTTTCTCTCCATTCAAACTGATGTGCCCAGAATTGTAGCTGATACCTGATTTCCTTGGAAGCGAAAATATTTATTTCTGTTAATTAGTAAGTTCCATGAGGTCAGAAATCACATTTGTGAATATTTGTCAAATGTAATTAATGCTTTCTCTTTTGCATTCAAATGAGATTAGAAATCAAATACATTTTCTTAGTTTCATGCAAAATAAAGAGATATCAAACCAAAAATTTTATTAATAATTATCTTTTAGTTTAATCTGTCATTCTCAGCTTTAGTAGACAGCAAAATTATCTCTGGAGCTTTTAAAGAATATCTATGCCTTCCCCCGTCCCCAGAAATTTATTTTTGGTTGGTCTGAGTTGGGACTTAAATATAAGAAATTGGTTAAAGTTTCCAGGTGATTTTAATTGCAGCCCAGGTTGTAAGGTAGTAGTTTTAAATTACCTAAGTAGAAGTGTCAAAGCTATATTGCTCTTGCTTTTTCAGATGAAACTTCAGCAGTATCCCCATGTAAGTATAATACATTTCTACTCTCTGTATTTTTCAGAAGTCTCAAATAATTCCTGGCATAAACATATCATTTTCAAACAATTAGTTATAGCATCTGAGATACTGAATGATTATTTAAACATCAAAGGTTTTCTTTTTTCAGTTTCTTCTACACCCAGCGTAGAAGAAATCCAGAGGAAATTTCATGAAGATTTTCTTGTCTACAACTATGTGAGTCATAAAAGAAATGCTTTGCTCACATTCCTGAAAAAAATTCAGAAAAACACTTTCAATGTAAATAAATGACTCGAGGAAGCTGAAGTGCAGATTGACCTTTGAGATCACCTCTTCCAGTATTTCTCAAAGTGTGGTCTTCAGCCCACCTGTATCAGGTGCTTATTAAAATGCAGATTCTGGGGCCCCATCCCTGATCTACTGCATCAGAGTCTCCAGGACTGGAGCCTAAGAACGACATTTCAAATGAGACCACATATGATTCTAATGTACACTGATGAACTCTAAACTTTGAGAATCATAAATAATGCCATCCAGTCAGATTCACTGTTCAAGAAATTCTTGAAATCTTTCTTTTTTTTTAAACAGAACCCTTTTTGACCCATTGAGACTCTTACATTTGATTAGGGGGAAAAAAATCCCTTAATCTCCCCATAACCTTTGATGCTAGCTTGGCAGGAATTCAAATTACCTACTCTTGGTGATATCCTCTATATTTAACCACATTTACTACAATATAAGAGCACTACACAAATATTTTTAGATTAGTACCCCAGGAAGCCAGTCATTTCAGAAAGAGAAGACACACAAATGTTCAGATCCTAAAGGTTTACATGTGTCTCTTCAAAATGTATAATATACACATAGGCTTTAAAAAAGCACTAAAAACTTATCAAAGTCCTTACCATGATAAAATAAACTCTTCCAAAATAAGCATTAACATGGACACTTTTCAACTTATTTTTTTTTATTGGAGTATAATTGCTTTACAATGTTATGTTAGTTTCTGCTGTACAACAAAGTGAATCAGTTGTATGTATACATATATCCCCTCCCTCTTGGACCTCCCTCCCACCCACCCCCACCATCCCACCCATCTGGGTCATCACAGAGCACCCAACTGAGCTCCCTGTGCTGCTATACTCAGCCATAAAAAGCAACAAAATTGGGTCATTTGTAGAGATGTGGATGGACCTAGAGTCTGTCATACAAAGTGAAGTAAGTCAGAAAGAGAAAAACAAATATCATATATTAACACATATATGTGGAATCTAGAAAAATGGTACAGATGGACCTATTTGCAAGACTTTTCAACTTATAAATCACCGTATAAATCATTCCACAACACCCAAGAAGTAGATGCTAGTTTTCGATTGGTGACATGACTTGTCTCAAGCCATGTGGCCAGTGTGTAGCGGAGGTGGAGACCTACAAGTTCATGTTTCCTAATGGCTACCATCTCAAAAGTATTTTCTCTAATCTTTTGCCCAGTTGCCAAGGGATTCATTCTGCTCCCGCTCTGAGAGCTTGCCCTCTCCACAGTACCATGTAAATGAATTTTTCTCTCTATGGATTTCTCAAAAGCAATAATCACACCTCCCTATCATTTGAACAAGAAGAGAGTTACAACTTTTCATCAAAGGACACTTATTACAACAGGATGCTTCCTGTATAGCAAAGATATAAGGGTTCATCTCTGGACCCAGTAGATCATTGGTGACCTCCCTAAGCATTCGCTCTTTTCTGTCACTACCTCATCACCAAAGACCAACTTTTGACCCCAATTATCAGGAATTCCTTACCATACAATTGCACAGTTGGGCTGTTGCACCCTACATAAGACATCATTAGCCAAGAGGGCACCACAGCAGTGGGAAACCTAGCCCAGGCTCCTCTCAGCCAGCCTTGAGTCAAACTAAGACACAAACATCGTTTTGTAATTGGTACACCCAGAGAGGGGCATCTTTTCAAAATTTGTCCGCCAGGGGGCAGCACTTTCTCCTGAGTCGCGTTAGAACACTGCGGAGACCCAGCCTACGTGCATCCCAGGGTGGGAGAAGGCTGGTGCTTTATAAGGTTAAATTTCATTTTCTTTTGTTTTCTAGGGACAGTTCTATAGTTTGTGGAGAACTGAAATCTGCAATCAAAGAAACATTCAGTTCCTTATTTATTGCCCAGTCCAAACTCCTGATGGAATTGCTCCTTCATTCACTAAATTTCACATTAAAGATAATGAAATCAGCCTTTACCCAACTTCAGGCAGCCATAAAACTGGGATTTGCAGCTACCACGGCAAAGTTGGTGAATGTCATAAGAGCCATGGATGAAAACAGGAATTAAAAAAAAAATCTATGTAATAATAGGAAGTTCCAGGGTTCAGTGTTCTCAGACCTTAGTTTGCATAAGACTCACCTGGGCAACTTGTGAAAATGCTGATTCCCAGTTCCACTCCAGCTGTCCTGATTTGGATCTGGGGTAGGGCCAGCTCCATCTCCAGGATTCTACGAAGGGTAGGGCTTAGGGGAGGCCATCTGGTTGGAAGAGGAAGCTGGGAGTTTTGCCACGAGGCTATGTTTGCAAAGCAAACGCACTCTTTTTAACTTAGTGTGTATGTTACAGAGCAATATCGATATTAAAGTTTCCTAAATACACTTCTATTCACACTTTACATAAGAATGATTAAATTGGCCTATTAAAAAAATATTTTTATTTGAGAATAGAGGGAGCTGATGGAGATCACAGTGGCTACAGCCCTTGGCACTAACAATGAATGGAGCCCAGGCATCTGCCTTTCCAGGTATCGCCATAGAATAACCTTGTTTATTAATTTATTCATTCAACAAAATATTTACTGAGTTACCCATATGTGGCAGGCATTGTTCTAGGTAAGTTATTGGGATATAGTGATAAAATTAATTAATAATAATAATAATAAAAACTACAAAAAGTACTTCCTTATGGATTACATTTTAGTCAGGGAAAGTAGGCAATAAACAATAAACATAGAATATCAGAGAATCGTACAGTATGTTAAAAGATGTTTCTCATCTTTGAGAAACATGATCTTAGGAAGCAACACATTCCTTAGTGAGATACACCCCAATATATATATACTTAGATCGTTACTAGAGCATTTCCCTAGGAGACCAAGTTACTAGAACTAGAGGCAAACTAGATGCACCTCCCTAGGCTTCAAAATGACAAATGCTAAGCTTGTGTGGTTTTGGAGGGGGCATGTGTATGTATGCATACAGGTATAAATTTAAACACCTTGTGGACAACTATCAAATCTTACCTATAGCTCTTTAGACTATACATCCTATCCCCTTTGCCCCATACAGTGCTGGCTTTCCAAGGAGTTAAGCAAGCCTTGTGGAACCTTTGAACTGTGAATTGGAGCAGTTCCATGCCTAAATATTTATGCAGTTAACGAACACACAAATTGATATAAGTATAAAACAGGTCGATAATTCCTTTTCCTACATGGGAAAATGTACAATTCATTTAGAAAGCTAAGGAGAAATAAAACGACTTTATACTAATTCCCTTAATTTAATCAGCCCAAATGTCAGGACAATGTCATTTAAAACCCTTTAATGATTTTAAAACAAATGGTCCCTGTAGCAGGAAAATAGTTAAACTAACATTGCTAAAATTAATTTAATTTCTTTGGAATTAAAATATTAAATGAACCCATTCTATCCCCTTTACTTTTCAAATAGTGTTGGAAAATACCTGAGGACCTCCCAGCAAAATTCTAACAGTATCCTTTGGTCTGTTCATCAGTTCAGTGGAACTGTAATTGTATGGGAATTCAGTCGTTAAGTCAATTCTATTTTGTACATAGAAAAGAGTCTATTATCACTATATATGTCTCTCTACAACCTTCCTTTGTGAAGATTCCAGGCTCGATTTATCAACAGCAGAAACTTACTTAGCATGGTTGTGTATTCTATATATATTTTTTCCAACGTTAATGTGAGTCATCATAGCATATCTCCTTAACCATATGTGCTAGAGCTAAGGACAGACAGTTATTTTAATATTCCTGGCCTAGAATCCTTCTCACAACAAACACATTTGATGCTCATACATGGTCCCTTTCTTGCCGACACTCACGCCTGTCAAAATGGCATGGTGCCTACTCAACATATGGACTGCTAGCTTTTCTCACTGGGGCACAGTTGCCAAAGAAAGATGGGTTAAGCTGGGCACCCCGCGCAGCAAAGCAGGTGACAGCTCTCCCGTCCTCCATCACGGAGCTGCAACTGCTCTAGCCACATGCCACTCTCTAACCTCTCTTTCACGGGAAAAAGAAAAGGAGAGAGATCTGGAGCAGATCTTTTACATTCAGACAGTTTCTGCTTACTGCCATCGATCTCACTACCTTTTATTCAAAGTGAGGAATCTATCCTCTGCCAAAAACACACTAAAATTTCAAAATCATTTGGAAGCACAAAGTTGTAAGAAAAGTTGATAGCAGCAAAGGCACTAAGTAGATGTGTGTGCATGCATGCAAACTCACCCACACGTACACACACACACACACACACGCACGCACGCACACACACACAGGAAATCTGTGTGCCTTCCTCCCGCTGCTTTTCATTTTCCACCTAGAATAGACCAGAGCTGGGCAGCGACAGCAGCACTAAGTTATTAAAGAAAGAACTTAGTGATTGTTTAAGTCTTGCACAAATAGAGCCTATCTAATTACGCTAATCCAACGAATCATTTCCTCCTTAACGAGACTACATCCTGTTTGGTTTGCAATTTTTATTTTAAAATTTCCAAATCAATTTTTATTTGTCCAAATGAGTTTGTCTTGGCAATAATGGAAAAGTATCAAGTTTCCCCAAACAAAGGCTTTTCCTTCATGTGCCTTCGTCATTCTACAGGAAACCCAAATAAGGTATCTGATCTAAGTCAGACTTCTGAGGCCAGAGACCACAGGAACTTCTACCAAACAATTTTACAAAACAATTCTGTCTGAACTTAAAGATATCTGATTTAAATTGATGGCCATGGATTAGCCAATTAATAATCTTTAATGACTACTCTGTGCCAGACACCTTTACAGGAATTATTTCATTTGATCATGCCCCCATCCCTGCAATGTAGGAGTCACCATTATTTCCACTTTAGAGATGTGTAGAAATCTGATCGATACTCTCTGCATGGACGCCGTTTGGCACTGTTCTCTAATAAAACTAGCTAACATTCATTAAAGTCTTACTGTGCACTGTTCTAAAACCCTTATGCAAATCAGCTCATCTACAAAGTTATGAGGTAATCCCTATCAATAGCCATAATTTATAAATGAGGAAAATAAAGCACTAAGGAGTTAACTGATTTATCCAAGGTCACAGCTAATAAATGGTGATGCCCGAATTCGGCTAGTATTACCCTGGAATTATCATTCTTAACCACTGTTCTAACTGTATTGGGTGATACTAATATACATTCCTGACCATTCTTCAGTCTTGTGCCTTGTTAATATTTTAAGGTGTAAGACTCATGTTTCCTTTCTTTAAAGCACTGTTTTCGTCTTGCTTCTCCTCTGATCAGAGTCTCCTCCGGCTCTGTATTTCCAAAAGAATAAAATCCAGATTGTCATCTTGGCATTCACTGGACTCCAAATATACTCTGGCTTCTGTCAAACCCTCCAAGTGGAATTTTCCAATTTGGCCATGTATGCTCTATTCTTGACCATTTTACACATTTCCTCATGTGCTTTGTTATGTTTCATTTCCTAATCCAAGATATTCCTGCCATTTCTCTTGATCCATGCAGAACCTACCCTTCAAACCCATTCAAGTTCACTTCCACCCTGAGTACCTCCTCTGTCCCTTCAACACATAGTGATTTCTCCAACCACTAATTGTCTGCAGTACTGGTCAATGGACCACTTGTCCAGAATGCTTAGCCACAATGTCATCACAAGGCTTGTTCCAAATATTCATCAAGTACCATGTAGTATTTTCAGTGTATATGTGCAATCTCCCCAATTAGTGTAAGAACTCTTTGAGGAGATGGCTCATGTCTTGTATCTTGATGGTATGTTACAATACCTGCCATATCTCTTAAGCGATCCCCGGCTTACTCAGTCTCCAATAATTCCTTTTTGTGCCATTACAAAGAGAGACTCTTCGTAAGACTGTAGACTGTATAAGGCCCTGATTACAGACTTGGATGTGATTACCTTACAAAAGGTTGCCTTCTAACCAGCAGCATTTGCATCACTCTGAAAGGTCAGTATCAAAGTGAAGATTAAAGAATTCCATCTCAATAATAGACCTCTCAAAAATGAATTCCTGCCAAGCATCATGTTTTACAAAAGAGCAAAAGTTGTTTTAATTTCTTAACAGTTTGGTAACTTATTCCAGGAAATGGAAGACCATTATTAAACTTATTTCATTTTTTAACATCATAGTGCCTGTCACTTGAATGAATAAATAGATTACCCCAAATGGAAACTTGCATTATTCTCAGCATTTAAGGTTGTACACTCAATGTTCAATTTTTTTTTTCAATGTTCAATTTTTAATAGCCAATTGCTACTTAGAATTAAAGTAAAAGTTCATTTAGTCATGTGTGACTAAATGTTAGTGGTATTCCTGGACTGGCTTTTTTGCAATCCTGCCAAGAGTCCAGAAAATTGACTAGTTGACTTCTCAAGTCTGTTTCAATTGATTCTGGGAATCTAGGATTCTTTGCCTGTCTACCCACTTCTGGTTAAAGGCAACCACTTTGGTCTCATTTTCTCTCACACATTTTGGAAGGTCTCCAAGTGTAAAATGGTACAACATATGTAGCCTGCAAGCAGGGCAGGCATAAGAAACACCATAAGGATACACTAAAGCAAACTTCAAGCTGTGGAATGCTGGGAAACAATCACAGGCAACACACCAACTTGGCAAAAAACAATCAGAGAATGAGGTGGCTCTTTTTGAGCAAAAGCAGAATGCTGGCTAAGAGGCAAAGAAGACCACACAGAGAGAAATATTGTACTGAGCAGTCCATGCTGCTAGCCAAGGGTGATCTTTGGAGGTACTCAATGCCAAAGTGCTGATGGTCATTCTTTCTTTCCATTTACATTCACATGCCTGAAAATACTGCCCCAACAGCAGCCTCTTTGATTATACCCACATATCCCTGCAACTAAATGAAATTTGTTCTCCTTTTGCAACCCTTTTTTTCCCTAGTGAATTCCTACTCATCCTTAAGAATGCAGCTCAGAGGTCAACCCCTTAGCAATTCCTGTCTGCCCCAGCAAGAGTCAACAGCTCCCTCTTCTGCAGTCTCTTAGTATTTTATGTCATTTATATCATTATATTATATTTATTTATTTATGGGCCTGTCTTCTTGGATATATTGTACGCTCCTTCAGAGCAGAGATCATGTCATTTTTTACTATCCTATCCCAGGTGACCACTATGGTGACCTGCACGTAGAAAATACTGTGTAAATATTGATAGACGAATAAAAGAAATTACCTATTTTTCCATTAGTCATTTATTCATTCAATAAATATTTATCAAGCGCTTCCTCTGTGCATGGCTCCAGATACTAAATACAGCAGTGAACAAGAAACACACATTCTTCCACCATAGAGATTATATTATACTGGGAGGAGATGGAAAATAAATATGAAAATAAGACAGATATTGTTGATGCTGCATCATGATAAATAATGAGAAAAATAAAACAAGGCAAAGGGATAAGGAATTTAGAGAAAGGTTGCAATTTAAATAGGATGATTAGAGGTGGCTCACAAAGAGTATGTCATTTTGGTGGAAATCCAAGGAGATGAGGGAGGGTGTTCATAAAAATATCAGAGAAAAGCAAAGTGTAGAGAAAAGCACATGTACAAAGGCCCTGGGGCAGGAAACCGTTTACAAGCACTTAATGTCTACAAATCGTTCCCAGGATATAGAAAGATAATATACGATGATTTGATCTAAGAGACTTAATTAAACAAGAAAAACATTGGCATAATTTCTAACAAAGACTCAAGGAGTTCTGTGATGATATTTAAGGTAATGTAATTCCCAAGCATTTTCTATTTACCAATTTAGTAAAATCTAAATTCTGTATTGCCCTGGTAAATGCTGCAATCTCTGTCATGGCTGTTTTATTTATTCATAGTGGGGAGAATTCCTTTAGCCTCAGTTAGACCAAATAGGGAAGTCCTAGTTTTTCTTCTCAAACAGACCTACCTCTGAACCAGTCTTCAGCATGGTTAGGCCAATAGGACTCTTTCCAGGTCATGGGCTTTTCCTAGTTCCAAATCTATACAGGACTTTCCTTTCTCTTTCCACTTCTGACTTCAATCCCCTCAAATCTCACAGCCCACCTATCTCTTTACCACTATGGCAAATGTTGTTGACAGACCACCAGAAATGCGTAAGCCTTACAGCCCAGGTTCCAATGATCAAATTCTGAAATCAACCCCATGGTTTGCAGAATTCTCTTGCCACTCACACTGACTCAGCCACCTTCAAAAGTTGAAACAGTCAATTGTAGTAGAAGACTGCACCATGTTTTTCTTCCCTCCTTACTGTTCCCTTAATCCTGTTTTTTAAGCTGCTACCTTGGAGGTACATCTACAATTTCAAGTTCATGGAAAAGAAGTAAATTTCACTTTATATATAACTTTATTAAAAATAACTTTCCTATGAAACGGGGGGTGTGAAAGAAGATTTTGTACTATAGTCATACTAGAACAAAGATCTTAACCTTTCGTAAGACCAAAGGCAAACAGGTACATTGTCCAGGGAAGAGAGCCTATAGTTTTCATAAAATTCTGAAGAGTATCCATCATATATTTTTTTAATGTTAAGAATTAATAATTTAAAAAAAACATTTCCACATGCCAAAAAGAAAAGACCTATGAAATGATATTTGGACGTGGAAGGCAATGTATATCGGCCGAAGTTATAGGTAATGTTTAAAAAGAGATCATGTACAACATGGGGAATATAGCCAATATTTTATAATAACTATAAATGGGGTATAGCCTTTAAAAATTGTTAATCACTATATTGTACACCTGTAACTTACATAATATTGTAGAGCAACTATATTTCAATTAAAAAAAGAGAGATCGTCATTCAGCACTAATTTATATTTTAGTCAGTGATCTGTCTCAGTTAAAATATCTAAAAATGCCAATTGGAGAAACAAGCATACATTTCCATTCTCGTTTTTTCTTCTTTTTTTTAGAGAAAGTATTTATTGGTTTATGACCAATTTATGCATTACTTGATTTATATATATTTATAAATATTTGTTAGTAAATTATACAATATTTGTCCCTCACTAGGGGTTAAGTCATTCTCAACTAACCTAATTTTTAAAAAATTTTTTAATTTTATATTGGAGTATAGTTGATTAACAATGTTGTGTTAGTTTCAGGTGTAGAGCAAAGTGATTCAGTTATACATAGGTATGTATCTATTTTTTTTCAAATTCTTTTCCCATTTTGGTTATTACAGAATATTGAGCAGAGTTCCCTGTGCTATACAGTAGGTCCTTGTTGGTTATCTATTTTAAATATAGCAATGCATACACTCCCATTCTTTTTTTTTTTGCTGTACGTGGGCCTCTCACTGTTGTGGCCTCTCCTGTTGCGGAGCACAGGCTCCAGACGCGCAGGCTCAGCGGCCATGGCTCATGGGTCCAGCCACTCCGTGGCATGTGGGATCTTCCCAGACCGGGGCACAAACCCGTGTCCTCTGCATCGGCAGGCAGACTCTCAACCACTGTGCCATCAGGGAAGCCCACATTCCCATTCTTGATTGTATATTTCTTTTTGAAAAGTTATCTAAAGGAGAAGAATTTTGGACATATGTGATTTACATAGAAGCTACAACTAATGGCTTTGACTGATCATCTTATTATATTATTTTTAAAATTCCTGCATACATGAACAAGGATGTAAGTGTATCCTTTAGTTGTAGGAATTATAAAAATTAAAAGTTCCAAGGTAGTTGTTTCAGAACACTGAGGCTTGGGGAACTATTTTCTTTTTCTACTTTTGTCTTAAGCTCACTCATGAATCTTAGGAAAATGTTTTAGTCCTTTTAGCTCCATTTTTTCCCATAAAGTCACAATCAACCTTTTGTAAATTATTTACTTTTAAATCTATTCAGAGAAAAATTTTAATCTCTATTACTACTCAAGATATTCTATTTACCACCTCACAAGTACCCCATCAGGAAATGCAAATTACTTTCAATATTATCTTAAGGACTGCTAAGTTAAGTCAAAGAATAAATCAGCAAGTCACACAATATATGTCTTATAGGAAGATATAAAATAATTTTAAATTATATTTTTGTTGTAGTAACAAACCCATTAATGTTCTCTGTTAGAATAAGGTAACATTTGGCAAAAGTGATGCACGAACCCCAGGGTGGTGTTCAAGACAGTCAATTAAGTTTGGAAAGAAAACAACTAGCCTTGTATTTATTTTTACATTTTCTTTCTTATCATGCTCTTTGTTGCCTCTATTTTGTGTATATGATAGAATATAAGGAGAATTACACTGTTTTATAATGTACTAGATACTAATTTTTACTAGTACTAGTTTTTAATATACTATGTTAATATCACTACTACTACATAATTACTAAATTGTTAATATAATATACATTATATTTATACTATAATATCAAATTTATAGTATAGTTCTATATTCATATCTATTAAATATATATATGCATAGTTTGTAAATGCATGCTCAAAAGGTCTATTACTGATGGGGTAAATGACTGAAATCAATTTGGAGACCACTGGTGCTGTAATGTGATGCCTAAGGATTCATTCAACACACAAGTAAAAGTCTACATGTAGAGAACCACATTGGGTGAGGATAATGGTTATTGCCATCACTGTTGACACCTGTGCAGTGGAATTTTTAACAAAGCATATTGCAGGATGATTAACAGAGAGGATTATGCTGGTTAGCATATGGGGGTTGGGGGAGACGTTTCTTTGAAAAGAGCATGGAACACTTGATTGTGTCTGGCTGAGAAGCAAAATAGCAGGGCTGTGTGCACATCTCCCAGTACCTTGTTGGCCTGCCTCTCTGGGAAGTCTATGATTAAGAGCCACAAGTTTCCAGTGAACAAGGTAAAATGGATTGGAACTGGGATTGGGAAGCAAGCATGAAGACACTATACATATTCAATGCAGTGCCTATAGTTCCAGAATAAGAAGGCAACAAAAAACCCACTGTGACACACCAGTGAGATCTCCATGACACTTATTTGCTGCACGCTGACCTTGAAAATGGAGACTTGAAAGCCATTGCACCTTGTTCCCAGCTCAGGTTTTTTTCAAAAAATAAATCAGAGAAATGACTAAAAAACAAACAAAATATTATGTTGATGACACTACAATATGATATGTAAGTTATTTTTGAGATGAAATAGAATGAAAATTCTAAGTTCTGCCTTAGATGACTAGGAAGTGACAAGTTTTAGCTGCAGAAGGTAAATCATCTTGTGAACACATCTGAGAAACAACTTAACAGCCAAATACTTTTAGAGTTGCCCTAGATTCTAACAGAACATAGCAGAGGAAGAAGGCATCTGCAAAGGACTTGGCGTTCCACGGCAGATAGGCACTGCTTGAATCCCGGTACTACCTGACCCATGTTTGTGTTATTGTAGTAATGTTCCAAAACTACGGCATTCCAAAAGGGGACAGAAATAATAATGCCCAAGAACGATCTGAAACATAAATATGGCTCAATTTTTAGAAAATATCAGATGTAGAAATTAAGAGTTCTTCAGCTTTCTTCAACTTCCTGGAATTTTTAAAACTCTGAATGTTTGTTGGTGAGTCAGTCCACACACTCCTCCTCATCTACCCACCCCCATGCTCCCTAAGATGCTTTGCGGCTCTCTCTGATGCACGGTGACACCCCAGTAGATGTTTCCTGCTTCCCTTCATGTTTTTTCTCTCTCTTTCAGCTGTCATTCCTTCTCAGTTTATCATTGTCATCGATAAAGCCTAGAGGTAGCTTGTCTGCCGTAAATACTTATCTGATAAAGAAGGGAAAAAGCCTTTTGGAACATGACTAGGTGGCCTGTCTTGTCCTTTATTTGCCTGGGGAAATGTGAGAATTTGTAATCCCTACTGCTAGGGATTTCTGGTCATTTTGAAGCACCATTAAAATGATTATCAAAGCTTTAAATTCAGCAATGAAACACATGATTCTCTTAATGACAAGGTCAACTTAATGGGTGTCTGTCCTAAGTGAAATATTGCTCGTAACTTGCATCCCCCAATGCAGTTTAACATAAAATAAGCTGCAGATTTAAAAAACGCAGTGTATGGAAAATGAAGCTGAATTATACACCTCCAAATCTGAGTTTTCTAGCAGAGATTACAGGAAAACATAACTAATCAACAATCCCTATCAATTAAACATATTTTAATTAGTCCTGTGCTAGTAGGCAAATCTGCTTCATATCATTTCCAGCCCCATCTTTTAGGGAAGACTTGTTTAAAATATGTTAACTTGATTTCTCATTTATTTCCATTATCAGTAAGGTGTTATGACCTTGTACTTCATTTACTTCTTCCCTATGTCCTTGCCTAGAAAGAATCACAGATAATTTTCAAGTCTTGTGATTATATTGACTGATAAAAATGTTAATCTGTTACCAAATTCTCAGTCCAATCAATGTATTTAGTGCCAACTTACAGATTTGCAATATATTTGTACCTAGTCTTAATTATTTTCCAATATTCACTGGGGTAGGAATTTTTTAAATCGCCTAAGGTAAAACCACATTGCCACCTACTCTGTTTCTAAAAATTGTAAATACATGGCACAGTGGAAGCCCTCCCTCCATGACCTCAGGGAAACTGAATTAAACAGCACTTGGCACTGAGCATTCAACGAGTATAATCATTATGGTGGTCCCCGAGCCAATCCCAGTAATGCACAACCCTCAGTATGCAGTATTAAGGAGCAGCAAGGATGGCAAGCATCCCATTGAAGAATTAATTAGCGGACCTCCTGGACTCATCAGATTGGTAAATAATTATCCTCTGACAAACTTCGTCAGATTTTAGAAGAAATTGCAGTTTGAATTGATGTCAGTGGTCCCAATTCATTATATGAAAGCTACCAGAGGCTATATTTTTACATAGGACTTGAAGGATGCCCCAGTGGGTGGTTAACCATCAATGTCCTGCTCTCCTGCCTGTAGGCAACCCCAGCCATCCTGACTTCCCCATCTTACCCCCAAACTCTTGGGCCAGCTTTTTCTTTATTTCGACCTGAATCCTGGTACCATGCTTATGTGCCCAAGTGTTGGATTGATTCAAGATACTGACCTGTCTTTTCAGCATGATTTTAATCCTGTCTGCAGCTTCAAATGCAAGGACAGCTTCTTATCATCTCTCCCCATCCCTGACACAGGAAGAGATTTCACAGATGTTGACTGTCATTTTCCTTTGGCACTATTAACGTTGGTCAGGTGATGATGCTTGAGAACTGGGTGACTGATAGTTGGTTAATCTACCTAAGTTAGAGCTGTGTGGGAAGGACTATCTGGACATGTTCCCTCCCTCCTTAAAGGATGCTTTAAATTGGAACAAGAAATGCAATTTAATACCTTCTGAGATAGTAGGCATCCTTAAGTCATACAAACCAGGAACTGGGCCATTTGAAGTAACTTAAGGGAGAAAAAAAAAAGGCAACTACAGTTATAACAGATTTTGATTTAAGAAAAAAAAACATTAAAAATGCAGTAAGGTTGGTTGCTTTTTTAGCTCACACTGGAACATGATGGATTTTAGACCTGTAGCAGTTGAGGCTCTGGGTGGTCCCATGCTTAGGATCACTCTCTCACCCTCAGATCAAAACACCTCATATGGTCTTGAGGAGAAGGTATGTTTGTACCTACCCATACAAATATAATGTAAATATATTAGACAGCATGCAGATCTTCCCTTCTCAATTTTGACAGGACAATGGGTGTAGAAGACTTGGAAGAAGAAAGTCATCTGAATTATTTTTCCCTCAGCAATGTGTGCCAAGTAATTCTTTTGTCCCCTCAAGGAGCTAGGCAAGGAAGCATCTGTCTCATTGACATGTTGACCTAAGTAATTCATGCACTTCAGGCATTACTAACCTGAGACGGAGGCAGATCACAAGTCAAGTTTCCTTTACTAACATCTGCCCCAAACACCCCTTTTTCACTGACAGGAGTGTTCTGATGGTTCGATCTTCTCTTAGGAGTAAGGTATTCAGGAAATAATGTCACTCAAGATGGTGAGGTGAGGTAATCCCTGAGTCGGGAATTGAAACTGTGTCTTCTCCTCCTTCACTTTTACGTTACTAAGGACTCTTTGCTACTACACAGGAGCTACATGCTTCGATACAATTTTAATTGTATCTAATTAAAAACCCGTCTCAACCCTCCACCCTGGGGAACAGGTAAATCGGTTGCTTAGTAGAGGCTGTCTTTAACCACAGGTCAAACAAAATTGTCCTGGAGACTTTGGGAGATTTTAAGTAGCTGCTTAAAACGAGGAACCGGGCTTCCCTGGTGGCGCAGTGGTTGAGAGTCCACCTGCCGATGCAGGAGACGCGGATTCGTGCCCCGGTCCAGGAAGATCCCACATGCCGCGGAGCGGCTGGGCCCGTGAGCCATGGCCGCTGAGCCTGCGCGTCCGGAGCCTGTGCTCCTCACTTGCCTGCCCTCTGCTTCCCTCTCCTTCAACCCAAACCCCACTCACACACAAAGGCTTGAAAGAAATTAAGGTAGGTAAGAGGCTATCAATTTAGTGAAATTTTTATTTCAAAATATAAAATAATACTTCTCGAATGGAAAAAAAAGACTATGCTTCGCAGAGTTGGCATTCATTTTTCTGCACTGCCACTGGGACCAGGCAAAAATCTGGTCAGGTGGAACCAGAACCTTTTAAATCTTTTGAAGTTGAAATTTGAAGTTAAGTTGCAAGCATGGTTCTGGGTAAAGACTCTGAATTGTTTTTACAATGATAACTTGTTTCCTGAAAGCTTCATGAAAAAATTGGGATGTAATATCTCCAAAAATCTTGCCAGGCAGGTAGATGATGATTCTTTTCTCCAAAATAACTTGCTATAGTGGCTTACATTTTAAATGTCAAGATATAGTAAAACTATGAGCTATTTGATCTTTATGAAAATCTCTTAAGGCACGAAAGTCTAAAAGAGGGTTAGCAGATTAAAAAAACAAGCAAGCAGAGTGTTTGACAAAAAGAAAAATAAGTCATCACAGGAAGGTTTTTGTTGACGGGACAATGGTTAGATAATCAAGAGATGGTATACAAATAATGTCTTTTTTCTGCTAAGAGGTTGAATAAAGGATATTTATGGGCTCTTCAACTCCCAGATCTTAAGATGCCCATGACTGTCATGGGTAAGAAATAAACTCAGTTTGGTACAAGCCAAGAAGTCCTTTTAGAATAAAAAAGCCACAGAAGAATGGAACAATGGAACTGTGGCATCCATACACACACACAAAAAAGGAAGGCACCTTGGATATGAAGCACAACAAGTTTATATTCAGAGGACTCTCTCTTTTTACCTTCTGGTTTTAGAACCCAAACACGTTAAGAGAACCACATAATAAGACTAGCATAGACTCCTGTTTCGGCATCTTAATAAATAGGTCTATGGTATGTTGGGGATTATATGATAATACACAGACGTTGGTTACATGGAGGACTTTCCTCAGCTGTGAACAGAAGTGACAAACACACTCTGAGTACAACACTGCTTAAAATCAGATAAAATGGATTGTCCCTATGGATTAAAAAAATTGTTTTTCATTTTCACCCTCATATTAACATTTCTTACCCAAGGCTGTAGTGAGGAGTGTTTTTTGGAAATAATAACAAGTGCTTTGAACTCTAATGATTCTTATAAAATTAAAGTCTTTTGTCAACCATTTTAAAGATGTTTTTGTGTTCTCAATGGAAATACAGAGTACAAAAGCACCATCTTGTGGCTAAAAGCAAAAAATACTTAAACACAAGCCAATTTGAGTCACAAACTTTTTTTCACACATACTTTTTATGAAATATTTGTCAATTTTAATTTTAATCACTTGGTAACTTTCTCTAAAGCAGATGGCTAACTGAATACAATTTAGAATTGAATGTATCTTTAATACATTTGTATACAGATATGATTCAAGATTACAAATCCTCAGTATGTGATAACCATATGAGATTGAAATTCCTTAGTCAAATTTGAAACAAAAATAGAATTTAGTTTTAATAAACAGAAAATCTAGTCTTTGTGTTTTATTAATGAAACTTTTCCTATTGATCATTTTAACTTAGAAGTATAGTCAGTTGTTTGTCCAGTAGAAAGTAGCAATTGTTCTCACAGAATTACTATAAATAAAATTAATTTTTTAAAATGTTAGCATTTGTATATGGCAAATTTCATTCACAGGGAGAAGAATAGTGATGAGGCAAGACTGATTCAAGTGGCAATAGATATGCTGACTGAATTTGACAGGATATGAGGTGCAAAACCAGAGGATAGTTTTCTCTTTTAGCAATACTGAATATCATGTCTTATATATTGCAATTTCATTACTATTTTATCATTGCTCCCACTTTAGAACTGGAATAACCAAAGTACAGAGAGGTCAAGTAAACTGTCCAAGTTCACAGCACCAGGAAAAATCAGGAACAGAATTTGAAACAAGACCTCAGGATCCCCCTCCTTATTTTTCTAGTGGTTCCCAAACCCCAGTCCTCAGGTATAGCTGGACTGGTTGCACCAGAATCACCAGGAATGTGTTTCCAATCCCTGGAAATTCTGATTTAATAGATTGGCTCTGAAGTCCAAGTCTAAAAAATTCCCTGTGATTCTAGTGAGAAAAAACAGCTTATTTAAGCTAAAAATAACAGGCAAGGTAATGAAGCAAAGAAGGACAAAATTGAACATCAGTGAATTCTCTTCATTTTAGCTATAAGTCTTAGACTATCTCAATTCATAATGCCACTTCAAAATCTACCAAAAAACACACCTATTTAAAAAACTTTTCTGGATAATTTCAACTATTCTTGTCAATTACTCCTTTACTACATAGACATGCCTTAAAGTAACATCAACAACTACCATCTATGTAGAAGATATTATGCTGGATATTCTGGGTATTTTATCACCTTTAAATAATAATGAAATATACAATAATCTTTACTGTAAATCCCATATAGCCAACTGATTCTCATAGAATGCTTTCGTTGATTTTTGTCCATCTCTTTATCTATAGCCAACCTATGGTTGCAAGCGAGAAACAAGTGTAGTTCATGAATGTAAGCTGATAATTTTGTTTAGATTACTGAGTAAGATAAAAGTGAAAACAAAAGAAGACTTCATTCATTCAGCAATGAGTGAGTGACTATTTCGCCGAATTGGATAACTGTTTTCAAATACTAGGAGACTATTTCCTCGGTTTTTTGTGCTATTCACAATGTAACAGTTACAAACATGACACACTTTTAGATTTAATCCATAATATAAAATTCACCATCACTTTCTTAAATCTAGAAATCAACAAAACAATAAATTAATCCCTGATTTATATGGTCAGCAGTTTGTGCACAGTATGTACTATTATATATAATATTATTTCTACCCTATAAATATCATTGACAAAAATAACTTCAAAAGCATACGTAATACTAAGATGTAACAAAATAATTAGGAGGTCTTGAGTTTTGTATATATATTACCTTTGATTTTAACATAATTTATTTAATTGAAAATTTATACAATTTAATTGTTAATATGACAATGTTTAATAATCAGATTTCCAAATTCCTGAAAATTTAACAATTGGACCTTGCAAGCCAATGTGAGTAGGCTCCAGCACACGTCTAATTATTCACATTTTATAGATGAGGAAACTGAGTAATCCAAGTGTGATTTATCCTATGTCTTAAGTTAAATAAGACACAGGTCATGATTCAAACTCAGATCTCTTCAATTCCAGGTTGCATTCTTGCCCAGTCTCTGAACTAACTACCTATCTACCCTGCCCATCTGTACAATAATTATCAGCTCTTGCTTATATTGATATATTGCTTTAAAATATTTTCCAAACATTTTATGTGTGAAGTTTTATTCTTGTAATTTGAATTTTGTGTATTTTCTTCTAAAATCTCCCATAAAATCTGATATACTTTTTGGTACATTCTCAAGATTTTGTTACCTGACAAAACAAAAGTAAATTAACTTAAAGCTAGCTGTTGTCGTATTTCAAGCCAGCCTTTAGAAATTAACTTAAAGTTAGCTTTCGGTCTAATACAGAATACCGTTTTCTTTTGAGAAGCACTCTGATTCTAGAATTCTTTTTTTGAGTTATGTATTAACTGTTTTCTTAAAGAGCAAGAAGCTTAAGGAATCTAGAACAGAAGTCACTTATCAAAAAAAAAAGTCCTATCATCACAAAATTCATCTCAACAATGAGAGACATAAATAGTAAGAAAGAGAATTTTTTAAAAACAGTGATGTAAAAGAGAATTCAATTTTTTCTCAATTGAAGAGAATTTAATTTAAGTCAAATTTTCCTAAAGTCTATATAAATTTTAAATTTAGTAAAATTTTCAGTAAAGAGCATTTAATTAAGCCTTGCTCATATAACTTTGCTTCTTCCTTTCTCACTTATATGAAATGGAAAATATAAACTTTCTGAATGGTAAATATAAAATTTTGTCTGCACTTTTAACTCATTGTGGAAAGTTATCTTAGTAAATATATTGTAAATTTGAATTTAAAAATTAATGTTAGCAGCTACTTTGAAGGAAACCAACCCAAAGTTATTCTTATCATTGTTTGATGGATAACAAAAGGAAATAAATAACTGCACACCAGTATAACCAGATGGATTATTTGAACTGTAATTTGATTATGTCTTCCCCTTAAGATTAGAAATAATAAATAATGGCTAAATATTGAAGTGAAGAATGATCCTAAATATTAGAAGATTAGGTTGTATATAGTATTAGGTGAGGAACACTTAAAGTTTTCCCACCCACTGTTTAAAAATATCCCCAGTTGTCACATCTACCATGGCTCCCTAAATTCCTATGTTTCTCTTTCAGATATTTCAAGAAGACAACACATTCAAACCAAGTTGTTATCACTCATTAACATCTCAACAGAAATTACATTGTCACATTAGCTAGTCACTTTGAAGAAACTACTGAGGAAAATCAAGTTGTGAAGTAATTGGAGTAAAGAAAATGAAAGTCTATAAAGTTAGACATATGGAAAATTTCCATCACCTATGAAAGGCCACAGTGAGGGGAGATGGTGGCCTAGAAGAATGATAAGGGGTCCAAACAGAAAAAGGGCAACACTGAAACAGTGTTAAATTGCCAAGATACATAAGTTTGTAGAAATTTTGTTTCCTTGGGAAGAAAGAGATAATAAAAGGAAATAAAATTTTCGGTCTTTTATAGTTTTTAATTTATTCAAATAAGTAAAATGCCATTCATTCATAACCCAATTGCTTAAAATTTTATTATTCAGCTAGAGGTTATTTTTTATTTTTCTTAATTTTTGTTTTGTTAAACAAATCAAAGCAATTGTAATTATAAAGAAGTAGGTAAAACATTCCATCTGTTTTTTAAAGCAGTGGAATGGGAATCAGAAATTAATTTTAGTTTCAGCTTAGCCATTAGCTACACCTGATCGCAAGAGATAAGCTCCTTAGCCCCTCTGAGTTTGTCCCAATAAAATAAAGATTTTAGACTAAATGAACTCCAAGATACATGCTTGTTCTTCTCTCCTACCCTTCTGGGTTATCATAAGCAAATCCCAGGCATAATTTCATTTCTTTCGCAAATACTTCATCATATGCTTCTAAAAAACAAAGGCTTTTTTTTTTTTTTTACACCTAATCACAATGTGATTGTCACAAAAAAGTTCTCAACATTGTCAAATAGCCAGTTAACATATAAATTTCCCCTATTGTCAGATAATTTGCTTATAGTTGATTTTTTTCTGAATTGAAATTCAATCAAGGACCACTGATTGCAATAACTATTAAGTTTTTTAAAATCTATTTTCCCCTCTATCTTTTCTCTATTGCTTTTCCCCCCCATGCACTTAATAAAGAAGCAGAGTTTTTGTCAGTATAATTTTCCATACTCTGGCTTTTGTTAATGGCATCCTCTTGGTGTCATCTAGCACATTTCTCTATCTCTTCTTGTATGAGCTGGTAGTAAGAGCTTGAGACTTGATAAGAATAATGTTCAATATTTTGGCAAGACTACCTCACAGGTGTTGATGTGTACTTCCTATTGCACATACTGTTTTCTCTGTTAAGATTGATAAGGGTGTCAACCTGATTCATCCATTTAAATATTCCCATCAGCTTTCACCTGATCTAGCAAACTTCAATAATCATTCCCCAGGTAAATTATTTTATTAGGGATAGGAAAATGATGATATTCTGATTTTATTATTTTTCTATTTATTAATTAGAATCCTCCCTTCAAGAAAAACCTTCCAAATTCTGTTTTCTGATCCAGCTTCCAAGGAGTTTAGAAGTCACCACTGCATCCTATCAACAAGTAAAAAAAAAAGCAAAACAGACTGAAAAAGTCAACAACTCTTCTTAGATCTATTAGAGAAGTGAGGCCACAGGGCAAACCTCTGTCCCTAAATGCAAAACTATAAAACTCCTGTTAGATAACATGAGAGAAAACCTAGATGACCTTGGGTATGACAATGAGGTTTTAGATACAACACCAAAGGCACAATTTAAGAAAGAAAGAGTTGGTAAACTGGACTTCATTAAAATTAAACACTGCTGCTCTATAAAAGACAACATCAAGAGAATGATTAAACAAACTACAGACTGGGAGGAAATATTTACAAAACACATATCTGATGAAGGACTGTTATACAAAGAACTCTTAGAATTCAGTGATAAGAAAATGAACAACCCAATTAAAAATGGGCAAGAGACCTGAGAGATACTTCACCAGAGATATTAGTAAGTGTATGGAAATATATTCAACATCATATATTAGGTCATATATTTAATTAGCAAATTAAAATGACAGTGAGATACCATAACACATCTATTAGAATGACCAAAATCCAAAACAGTGACAACAGCAAATGCTGGAGAGAATATGGAGCAACAGGAACTCTCATTTATTGCTGTTGGGGATATAAAATGATACAGTCACTTTGAAAACAGTTTGGTGGTTTATTACAAAACTGAACATACTCACCATATAATTCATCAATTTTACTTCTTTATATTTACTCAGAGTAGTTAAAAACTTGTGTCCACACAAAAGTTTTTACAGCAGCTTTATTCATAGTTACCCAAAATTGGAAGCAGCCAAGATGGCCTTCAGTCGGTGAATGGATAAATAAACTATGGTACATCCAGACAATGAAATATTATTCAGCACTATAAGAAAATAAACTCTTAGGCAAAGAAAAGACATGGAGGAAACTTAAATGCATATTACTAAATGAAAGAAGCCAATCTGAAAAGACTACTTACTGTATGATTTCAACTATATGACATTCTGGAAAATGCAAACCTATGGAGACAGTAAAAGATCAGTGGTTGCCAGGGGCTAGAGGAGAAACAGGGATAAATAGGCAAAGAACAGAGGATTTTTTAGGGCAGCAAAATTATTCTGTATAATACTACAATGCTGGTTATATGTCATTATGCATTTGTCAAAACCCATAGACAGTACCATACCAAGAGTGAACTCAAATGTAAACTGTGAACTTTGGATGATGATGTGTCAATGTAGGTTCATCAATTGAAATAAATGTACCCTGTGGTGCAGGATGCTGATAGTGGGGGAGGTTTGGGGGACAGACATGAGTAGGTTGTAATGGGAACTCCCTGTACTTTCTGCTCAATTTTGCTGTGAACCTAAAACTGCTCTAAAAATAAACGTATTATTTTTAAAAAAGGCATATACAGAAAAGGAAAAGCCTCCCTTCATCAGCTATTCAGTTACCCTGAGATAGAATTCATACAAAATTAAAGATAAACATGTTCTTTCCTGTTATTTTATCTGTTAGAATAATGAGATGTTCCCTTGCATTTTCCAAAGGGACACTGATTTTTAAATATTTTAAATAACTTGAAAGATAAGAGCAAGAATATATAACAGATATAGTCCATCTCTTTACTTTGCAACCAGGCACATAAAATGTTTTAAAAGTCGTAATTATCTTCCATTATTATATCTATAGAACAATTATTATGGGTATACAAAGCAGCTAACACAGGATGTAGTGGATAGAACACATTAGGAGTTGTAACACCTATATTCAAAAGGCTTAATGCCACTGCCTGGTCAGGTAACCTTGAGATTATATCTTAACCTCTCTTCACTTCACTTACCCCACATGTGAATGGACATAATAATACTTATTTATTATGAAGAGTAGACATAATATATCTAAAATGTTGGTGCTTGACCAAAAAAAATTATTATCAAATAATACTTCCACTTATGATAAAAAAAATCACAGTACAATCTACTTTATTCCCCTCCCTCCCTCCTTGAAATATGACTTTTGGAACAACCTAAAGAGGAAAGTATCTATCTAACCTTTACAGATTTTACAGATAGTCAGGAGATTTAAATAACATTTTTTTGATAACCCTGGTCAAGTGAGATAGCTCTTAGTTGGTAGGGAATATTCTATTATTAAATAGACCATATCTTACATACTTATGCTTTAAAGACAAGAAAATTATCACAGACCATAGATAAAGGGTTTTTAAACTTGACATTATTGGTATTTTGAGCCTGATAGTTCTTTGTCTGGGAGGGGGGCCTCTCCAGTGCATTGTAGGATGTTTAGCAACATCCCTGTTCTCTACCTACTAGATGCCAGTAGCAAACCTCCTTACACATTTGTGACAACCAAAAAAGTCCTCTGGACATTGCCAAATGTCCCAAGGTGAGGGGAGAAGAGCTAAATCACTCTCGCTACAGAGTAATAGTGACCTTAAAAAATGTAAAAGATAAAATCATCTTGACCTTTTTCTAGAAAAACTGCCCTCATACTTTAAACTTTTCCTGACAGGCTTTTTTGACCAGAACTGTCTTTGTGGTCTTTCTCTGAAACTTACACTAGTTTTCAATTATATGGAAAGACAAGTGATAAAAGGCTAGGTATTAAATTCTTTAGGACCTTTATATTCACATTTAGTTTCACCATTGTTCCACTATTAGCAATTTGTTATAGTAGTAGTGATACTAACTATGCAGAGTAAATATGTTCAAACCTGATTCTCTTTCCACACATTGAATATAATAATTAAAAATAAGATTACGATGCAAAATGTTTCAAATCATCAGTTTAAATAGCAAATCATAAAATTTTCATTCTATGTTTTGACATGTTTTCAATGGATAGTTTGAACATCACAAAAATTGATCAGTTTTACATTAGACATCAACAAACATGCAGTCTTCAAACAAGGACCTGCTAGGAGCCCAAAAAGAAAATACCCTCTTCTTTCAGTCTAGCCTCGCCTCAAGATCCCATGAAGACCTCTATCTTTTGCCATCTTATGTACCAAGAATGACAAGCTTAGTCAGAATAAAAACTTGTTTTGATTAAACTTACAGCAAGCTGTTCACCAGAATTTCTAACAAATAAGCCCTTCTGTTCACTTGTTAGAGTCATAAACAACAAGAAGCCAAAATAAAAGTGCTGTTCGTCCATTAGGTTCTTTAATCACTGAAGAAAAGAAAGATTGAGTCACTGATCCAACAAAGAGTTTATCACTGATTTAAGAGGGGGCACAGGATATATGCCCAGTAGTGGGATTGCTGGGTCATATGGTAGTTCTAGTTTTAGTTTTTTAAGGAACCTCCATACTGTTCTCCATAGTGGCTGCATCAATTTACATTCCAACCAACAGTGCAAAATTGTTCCCTTTTCTCCACACCCTCTCCAGCATTTATTGTTTCTAGATATTTTGATGATGGCCATTCTGACCTGTGTGAGATGATAATCTCATTGTAGTTTTGATTTGCATTTCTCTAATGATTAATGATGTTGAGCATCTTTTCATGTGTTTGTTGGCTATCTGTATATCTTCTTTGGAGAAATATCTATTTAGGTCTCTGCCCATTTTTGGATTGGGTTGTTTGTTTTTTTGTTATTGAGCTGCATGAGCTGCTTGTAAATTTTGGAGATTAATCCTTTGTCAGTGGCTTCATTTGCTAATATTTTCTCTCATTCTGAGGGTTGTCTTTTGGTCTTCTTTATGGTTTCCTTTGCTGTGCAAAAGCTTTTAAGTTTCATTATGTCCCATTTGTTTATTTTTGTTTTTATTTCCATTTCTGTAGGAGGTGGGTCAAAAAGGATCTTGCTGTGATTTATGTCATAGAGTGTTCTGCCTATGTTTTCCTCTAAGAGTTTTATAGTGTCTGGCCTTACATTTAGGTCTTTAATCCATTTTTAGTTTATTTTTTTTATGGTGTTAAGGAGTGTTCTAATTTCATACTTTTACATGTACCTGTCCAGTTTTCCCAGCTCCACTTATTGAAGAAGCTGTCTTTTCTCCACTGTATATTCTTGCCTCCTTTATCAAAGATAAGGTGACCATATGTGCGTGGGTTTATCTCTGGGCTTTCTATCCTGTTCCATTCATCTATCTTTCTGTTTTTGTGCCAGTACCATACTGTCTTGATTACTGTAGCTATGTAGTGTAGTCTGAAATCTGGGAGTCTGATTCCTCCAGCTCCATTTTTTTTTCTCAAGATTGTTTTGTCTATTCAGGGTCTTTTGTGTTTCCATACAAATTGTGAAAATTTTTGTTCTAGTTCTGTGAAAAAAGCCAGTGGTAGTTTGATAGGGATTGCATTGAATCTGTAGTTTGCTTTGGGTAATATAGTCATTTTCACAATGTTGATTCTTCCAATCCAAGAACATGGTATATCTCTCCATCTATTTGTATCATCTTTAATTTCTTTCATCAGTGTCTTATAATTTTCTGCATACAGGTCTTTTGTCTCCTTAGGTAAGTTTATACCTAGGTATTTTATTCTTTTTGTTGCAATGGTAAATGGGAATGTTTTCTTAATTTCACTTTCAGATTTTTCATCATTAGTGTATAGGAATGCCAGAGATTTCTGTGCATTAATTTTGTATCCTGCTACTTTAGCAAATTCATTGATTAGCTCTAGTAGTTTTCTGGTAGCATCTTTAAGATTCTCTATGTATAGTATCATGTCATCTGCAAACAGTGACAGCTTTACTTCTTCTTTTCCGATTTGGATTCTTTTTATTTCTTTTTGTTCTCTGATTGCTGTGGCCAAAACTTCCAAAACTATGTTGAATAGTAATGGTGAGAGTGGGCAACCTTGTCTTGTTCCTGATCTTAGTGGAAATGGTTTCAGCTTTTCACCATTGAGGATGATGTTGGCTGTGGGTTTGTCATATATGGCCTTTATTATGTTGAGGAACGTTCCCTCTATGCCTACTTTCTGCAGGGTTTTTATCATAAATGGGTGTTGAAATTTGTCAAAAGCTTTCTCTGCATCTATTGAGATGATCATATGGTTTTTCTCCTTCAACTTGTTATTGCAGCTCTATTTACAATAGCGAGGACATGGAAGCAACCTAAGTGTCCATCAACAGATGAATGGATAAAGATGTGGCACATATATACAATGGAATATTACTCAGCCATAAAAAGAAATGAAATTGAGTTATTTGTAGTGAGGTGGATGGACCTAGAGTCTGTTATACAGATTGAAGTAAGTCAAAAAGAGAAAAACAAATACTGTATGCTAACACATATATACGGAATCTAAGAAAAAAAAATAGGTCATGAAGAACCTAGGGGCAGGACAGGAATAAAGACACAGACCTCCTAGAGAACGGACTTGAGGATATGGGGAGGGGGAAGGGTAGGCTGTGACAAAGTGAGAGAGTGGCATGGACATATATACACCACCAAACATAAAATAGATAGCTAGTGGGAAGCAGCCGCATAGCACAGGGAGATCAGCTCGGTGATTTGCGACCACCTAGAGGGGTGGGATAGGGAGGGTGAGAGGGAGGGAGACGTAAGAGGGAAGAGATATGGGAACATAAGTATATGTATAATTGATTCACTTTGTTATAAAGCAGAAACTAACACACCATTGTAAAGCAATTATACTCCAATAAAGATGTTAAAAAGCAAAAAAAAAAAAAAAAAAAAAAAA
>NW_020837946.1:73588712-73633258 GCF_003676395.1 Aethalodelphis obliquidens | reverse complement strand
ATAAAAAAAAAAAAAAAAAAAAAAAAAAAAAAAAGATGGGGCACATAACAAAAAACAAAAATATTTCTTCTTTAAAAGTCAATTTTTAATTTCATGCTATGTGGTTATATATTTCAATGTCCATGTCAAAGCTAAACCTATAAGCAGTTTTTCAAGGCTTTGTCATAACAAGAGAATGACTTCTAGTAAGAAAAAGAAAAAACATATTTAAATTAGTATTCCCATAACTCTGTTTATGAAACTTACTATTAGTATCCACTCAATAAAAATCGGTCCTTGTTAACCAACTACAAGGCATCAAAGTAATATAAATCCATCCATTTGACATATTTGGGAAAAACAGTGAGAGGAAAGAAAAAACATGGAAAGAAATGAATTTAAAATTTACTTTGACTCATTTTCCAGTGGAATGCCCCCCAAAATGATTATAAGTAAAAAGGAATAAAAAGTTTAATACTAAGTTCTAGGATAAGTTTTCTTTCTAATCTTTGTGGGAAAAGTTTAGAAACTTGTAAGTATTCCCTATTGAAAAGATAAGGCTTTACAAGTGAGAAAATCCTTGAAGAGAATCATCTTGTTTTAGATGTCACTGTTAATATTACTGCCAATAAAAGTAATCAGTACAGGGCTTCCCCGGTGGCGCAGTGGTTGAGAGTCCGCCTGCCGATGCAGGGAACGTGGGTTTGTGCCCCGGTCCGGGAGGATCCCACATGCCGCGGAGCGGCTGGGCCCGTGAGCCATGGCCGCTGAGCCTGCGTGTCTGAAGCCTGTGCTCCACAACGGGAGAGGCCACAGCAGTGAGAGGCCCAGTACCGCAAAAAAAAAAAAAAAAAAAAAAGTAATCAGTACAAATAGATACCACTAATTTAAGCAACTACTATATGCTTTACATATTTAATCTTCACTACAAACTCGTGAAGGCGGCATTATTATATGTTTATAGATAAGAAAAATGAGTGCTATATTAAGCAGGAAACTTTTTCAAAGTCATATAGCCAGTATTATCAGTATGTTTTCCTTTCATAACTCACATTTTTATGTGTGTGTGTCCTTCCGAGACATCTCTGCCAAACACGTAGTAGAAAGATTTTTCTCATGTTTTATTATGGAAATTAATTTAGTTTTAGATCTTACATTTAGGTCTATAATCTGTTTTAAGTCTGAGATGGGTGTTGAATTTCATTATTTTGCACCTAGATCCAAAATTTTCAAGCTCATATGTTTAAAAAGGCTATACATTCTCCATTAAATTACCTTGGCACATCTATCAAAAACGAATTGACTCTATATGTGTGGGTCTGTTTCTAGAGTTAGCTCTGTTCCATTGTTCAATGCATCTATCCTTAAATCAATACTACACTATTTTGTTTAGGATAACTTTATAATAAGTTTTGAAATCAGGTAGTGTGAGTTCTCTCCATTTTTGAATATTTTAAATTATTTTGTGTAATATAGGTTCCTTGGATTTCCCAATTTCTATTAAAAAAACACCACTGGAATTTTAATGAGAATTAACATTTTATGAATATTGAGTCTTCTGACTCATAAAAACAGTATGGCTCTCCAGTTATTTCTGTCTTCTTTAATTTCTGTCAATAATATTTCATTGGTTCCAGTATAATGGTCTTCCATATATATATTTAAAGTATTTGATGGAATTTTATGCTATTATAAATGGCAGTTTTTACTCCAGTTTCCAGTTTGTTGCTTATATATGGAAATATAATTGATTCTTTTGTGTTGATTTTCGTATGCTTTTCCGTATCCATTAATATAATGTTATGATCATTTCTTTATTTAATTTTTTAATACAGAAAAGTATATAAATTACTATTTAAATAGTCAATCAAACTTGCATTCCTGGGATAAATCCAGGTTGGTAATTATGTACTATTATTTTTCTATATTGCTAGATATAATTTATTAACATTTTGTTAATCATTTTTGTCTCTACTTATGAGAAATATTGGTCTGTCATTTCTTTTTTTTTTTTTTTTTTTTGCGTTATGCGGGCCTCTCACTGTTGTGGCCTCTCCCGTTGTGGAGCACAGGCTCCGGACGCGCAGGCTCAGCGGCCATGGCTCACGGGCCCAGCCGCTCCACGGCATGTGGGATCTTCCCGGACCGGGGCACGAGCCCGTGTCCCCTGCATCGGCAGGCGGACTCTCCACCACTGCGCCACCAGGGAAGCCCGGTCTGTCATTTCTTATCTTGTAATATCTTTGTGTAGTTTTTCTATCAGGTATCAGCTTAATATTGACTTGATAAGATGGGTTTGGAAGTCTGTCCTCTCTTGTTTTTCTGGAAGAATTTGTAAAAGGTTGATATTATTTCTTCCTTAAATGTTCAATAGAATTTACCAGTGAAGTCAAGTGGGATTGGAACTTTCTTTGTTGAAAGATTTTTAACTACAAATACTACAAATGTAATATCTTTATAGAATATAGGACTGTTCAGGTTATATATTTCTTCATGAGTGAAATTTGGCAGTTTCTAGCTTTTAATAATTTTTCCTTTTATCAAAGTTATCAAATTTATGACCATAAAATTTTTCATAATCTTTTCACGTCTACAGGGTCTGTAGTAATGTAAGCTTTTTCATTCCTGATATTGGTAATTTCCACCCCTTCTCCTTTTTCCTTAGTCTGGCTAAACACCTATTCATTTTATTAATCTTTTCAAAGAACCAGCTTTTAGTTTCATTAATTTTCTCTATTACCTTTTTTCTATTTTATTGATTTTGCTTCTATCTTTATTATTTCTTTTTGTTTATGTTAAATTTACTTTTGTTTTTATGGAGTCAAGTAGAAGCTTAGATCATTGGATTTAGCCCTTTATTAATCCAGCTTTACTGAGATTTAATAGAATATAACATTGTGTAAGTTTAAGGTATACAATGTGATGACTTGATACATGTATATATTACAATAGGTTTGTTAACACATCTATTATCTCACACAGTTAACATTTTGTTATTGTTCTTATGATGAGAAAGAACATTAAAGTTCTACTGTTATAACAACTTTGATATATACAACAGTATGATTAACTACACTCAGCATTCTGTATATTACATTCCCAGAAATTATTCATCTTATAACTGAAAGTTTGTATCCTTTGACTAACATTTCCCCATTTCCCCCACCTCTTAGTCTCTGTTTAACATTATACTCTCTGCTTCTATGAATTTGAACATAACATTATATTCGGAATTTTCACTGTACAGGAGGTTGGCACCCTCAACCCCTGTGTTGTTTAAGGGTCAACTATATATATACATACATACATATATATATATATATATATACACAGTTATATATATAAGCCCATTATCAAATATATATGTGTGTGTATATATATATATATATATAATCACTTTTACCTATGCATTTGCCAAAGGACACAGGCTATGTCTTGGCTATTGTGAATAATGCTGCAACAAACATAGCTATGGAAATATCTCTTCAAGATAGTGATTTCATCTTCTTCAGCTGTATACCCAGAAGTGGGATTGCTGGATCACATGGTAGTTTTTTTTTTTTTTTTTAGTTTTTTGAGGAAACTACACTATTTTCCACACTAGCTGTACCAATTTACATTCCTACCAGCAGTGCACAAGGGTTCCCTTTCTCTACATCCTTACCAGCGTTCATTATGTCTTGGCTTTTCTTTTTAAAGAAGATGTTGGGGGTAGGAGTTTATTAATTAATTAATTTATTTTTGCTGTGTTGGGTCTTCGTTTCTGTGCGAGGGCTTTCTCTAGTTGTGGCAAGAGGGGGCCACTCTTCATCGCGGTGCGCGGGTCTCTCACTATCGTGGCCTCTCTTGCTGCGGAGCATGGGCTCCAGACGCGCAGGCTCAGTAGTTGTGGCTCATGGGCCTAGTTGCTCTGTGGCATGTGGGATCCTCCCAGACCAGGGCTCGAACCCGTGTCCCCTGCATTAGCAGGCAGATTCCCAACCACTGCGCCACCAGGAAAGCCCTATCTTGGCTTTTTTATAATAACCATTTTAACAGATGTGAGAGATATCTCATTGTGGTTTTGATTTGCATTTTCCTGATGGTCAGTGATGTTGAGCACCTTTTCATGTACTAGTTGGTCATTTGGATGTATTCTTTGGAAAATGTTTATTCAGGTCCTCTGCCCATTTTTAAATTAAATTTTATGGATTTTTCTATTTATTTATATGAATTCTTTATATATTTTCAGTATTAACTTCTTATCAAATATGTAGTTTGCAAATATTTTCTCCCATTCCATAGTTTGCCTTTTTATTTTGTTGATTGTTTCTTTTGCTGTGCAGAAGCTTTTTCATTTGATGTAGTCCCATTTGTTGCTTATACTTTTGGTGTCATATGCAAAACAATCATTGTCTTTTTTTTCTTTTCTAATATAAGCATTTGACATTTGCAACTTAGCCACTCTTTGGCTGCATCCACCCAAATTTAATATGTCATATTTTCATTTTTATTCAGTTCAAAGTATTTTCTATTTTCTCTGTGATTTATTTTTTGACCTATGGGATATTTAGATGTGTACTCTTTAATTTACAAATCTTTAGGGATTTTCCAAGTATCTTTCTGATATTAAACACTAATTTGATTTTATTTTTGTCTGAACATCATAATTTGTATTATTTCAACTCTTTATCATTTGCAGCATTTTGAATGGTCCAGAAAATGTTCTTTCTTCATTAATGTTTCATGTACACTTAAAAAGATGTGTATTTTGCTATTATTTGTTGAAATAGTTTATAAATATCAGTGTGGTAAAAATGGTTAATAGTATTGTCCAAGTCTTCTTACTGAAGATTTTGTCTACATGAGCCATTTATAAAGACAGGAATGTTGAATTCTCCAACTATAATTGTGAATTTGCCTCTTTACCATTTCAGTTCTATCTTTTCGTCATATATTTTGAAGCTCTATCATTTGAAAAATTCATACTTAGGACTGTAAAACTTCCTGGATTAGATGACCCCTTTATCATTATGTAATGTCCCTTTATATCTCTTATAATGTTTCTTGTTCTGAACTACTTTGTCTAATTTACTTTACATTTACATTAGATATAATGTAAATCTAATTTACATTATACCTAACCCAGCTTCAGTTGATTAGTGTTTACATGGTATATCTTTTAAATCTATCTATATCTTTATATTTAAAGTGAGTTTCTTGTAGACAAATATAGTTGGATATTACTTTTGTTAATACCATTTGACAATACCTAGCTTTTAACTGACATGTTTACACCATTTACACTTAATATAATACCAATATGATTTAACTTACATCTACCTTTTTACTATTTATTTTCTAAATGTGCCATATATTCTTCATTTACCCCCTTTTTTTTTTGTCTTTTTTATGGTTTGAATGAGTAATTTTCTGATTCAATTTTGTCTCCACTACTGGCCTATTATAGTATTTTGTTTTACTTTTTAGTGTCTTCTCTAGGATTTACAATATACATCTTTAACTTCTCACAACCTATCTTCCAAAAATATACACATCATTATGTTGTAAAAACTGCAAGTATCATTTCCTTCTACTAATTCCTTGCTATTGTTTTCATATATTTTACTCCTAATTATGTTATAAATCCCACAGTACAATGTTACTATTTTTGCTTTAGATATTTGACTATCTTTTTAAAGTGTTTTAAAAAAAATGTTTTGTATTCTCACTTTTTTCTATCATTCACAGCATTATTCAATGTTGTAGGTCCAAATATTCATGTTGTATTATATTTCTTCTAACTGAAACACTTCCTTTAACATTTCTCATGGTGAAAATTCACTGCCAATAAATTTTCTCATCTTTTGTTTGCTGAACAAGTCCTCTATTTTACTTTTATTAAACAAAGTTATTTTGCTTGGTATAAAATTATGAGTTAACAGCTTTTTTTTTTTTCTTTCAGCACTTTAAAGATATCCATTACTAGGCTTCCTTGGTGGCACAGTGGTTGAGAGTTTGCCTGCCAATGCAGGGGACACGGGTTCGATCCCTGGTCCAGGAAGATCCCACATGCTGCAGAGCAACCGAGCCCCGTGTGCTACAACTACTGAGACTGCACTCTAGAGCCCCCCGGCCACAACAACTGAGCCTGGGTGCCTAGAGCCTGTGCTCCACAACAAGAGAAGCCACTGCAGTAAGAAGCCCGCACACCTCAACAAAGAATAGCCCCCACTTGTGTCAACTAGAGAAACACCGTGTGCAGCAACAAAGACCCAACACAGCCAAAAAATAAATAAATAAAATAAATAAATTTATAAATAAATAAAGATATCTATTACTTTCTGCTTTGTTTAGTGTCTGATGAGAAACCTCCTGTCATTTTTATCTGTGGTCTTCTGTATGCAATGTTTTCTTTTCCTCTGGATGCCTTCAAGATTTTCTCCTCGTATTTGACTTTCAGAAATTTGGGTATGATGTGTCTAAGTGTGTTTTTCTTTTAATGTATCATGCTTGAGAGTCTCTACCTTCTTTGATCTGTTGTTTGTGGTCTTTCATTCATTTTAGAAAAAAACTGGCCATTATTATCTCTTTGAATATTTATTCTGTGCTGTCTGTCTCTTCTCATGAAATGTAATCATATATATGTTAAATCATTTTATATTATCCCACAGTTATTGGATACCCTATTCTCTTGTTTCTTCTTCTTTTTCTCTTTTGTTTCAGTTTGAATGCTTTCTATTGATCTAATGTACAGTTAACCAGTTCTTTCTACTGCTATATCCAGACTGCTGATAAGCCCATCTACTGAAATTTTCTTCTCTGTTAGCATGTTTTCCATTTCTAGCATTCTCATTGGATTCTTTTTTTATCTCCATATGCCTGCTGAAATTTCCCATCTGTTCGTGCATGTTTTTCTCTTTTCCACTACACCCTTTAACATATTTAACATAGTTATTTCAAAGTACTTCATCTAATGTTCCATAATCAGGGTCATATCTTGATTTGATTCTGTTGATTGTTTATCTCTTGCTAATGGGTTATTGCTGTTGCTGCTGCTACTTTTTTGTTTATTATATAATATTTGATCAAATGCAAATATTGTGTATAAACAAATAGTGAGGTAAATTTCAAACTGAAAATGGACACATTTCTTTTTCTTTCAGTCCATTAGTGTGGAGGTTGGGTCAGTCTATACAGTAGTTGAACTCAGTTAGTTTTGGTTGTTGTTCTAATTACCTTTAGTTTACCATAGACTTCAAATTCCTCCAGTGGTAGATTGCTTCTATCTTGTGCTTAGTATGAGACCTAGAGTGTTGGGAGGATTTTTATCAGTATTTCTGTTCCATTCTCACCTTTCAGCAGAGTTTGCATGCTCATCACAAGGAGATCTTTTTTCTGAATTTTCCCCCTCTTCCAGAAATAGACTACCTGCTTTAGCTTGTTACTAAGTGCAAGGATTATGTGGGTGCCTGGGAATTTTCAGTCTCTTGTTTTAAACTTCTCAGTATTCCTTCTCCTCTCATCATGGCAGCCCCAAGCTACCTTGTATCAATGGAGTGTCTTGTGCAAAGTTGAGTTTCATGGCCCTGTCCTCTAACAGAACTCTGCTTGTCATCAGTGCAAGATCTTGGGCTCAAGTAAGTCTCCTATTTCATTCACTAGTGGCAGACAACTTTTTTCTTCTACTCCTAACCCAATGGCAACCAAACTTTGCCTGGTATCAGGGGTGAGAGGCCAATCCTTTTTTTCATGTAAGAAAAGGATTCAGAAAAGGGCCAGACATTGCACCTTTCCATCGGTAGCAGCCAGTCACCATCGACATGCCTGCACCACAAGAGTTTCTCTCAGGTCTCCTTCCTTGCCTCCAATCCTATTTGTGAGCACCCAGTTAGGGCCCATGGACAAGCATTGGTGAGTGCTTGCAGAGTCTCCTTTGTGTGGGGCTTTCAAGGGTTCTAAATTGTTATGCTTGTCCATATTTGACCTTTAAAAATTTGTTAAAATTTTAGTTTGTATTAGTCAGGATTCTCCAGAGAAACAGAACCAGCAGGGTGTGTGTGTGTGTGTATGTAAAGAAATTTATTATAAGGAATTGGTTCATATAATTATAGAAGCTGAGAAGTCCAGACCCAGGGGAGCGGACAGTATACTTCTAGTGTGAGTTCGAAGACCTGAGAAGCAGGAGAGCTAGTGATGTAAGTTCTATTCCAAATCTGAAGTCTGGAGAAGACCATTGTCCAAGCTTTAAGTCAGGCCTTTATTCTATTTAGGTCTACATGGATTGGATGAGGTCCACCCACATCAGGAAAGATGATCTGCTTTACTCAGTTTACCAATTCAAATATTAATCTCATCCGGAAACACCTCAGAGACACATCGAATAATAATGTTAATAATAATAAAATCCAATAATAATAAGCAATGTTTAATCAGATATTTGGGTATCACATGGCCCAGTCAAGTTGACACATAAAATTAACCATCACACTTGTTTTCTTCTTACCTGATTTTTCTTTTTACTGTACTCTATCAAAGGCAAATTTTGTGTGGCCCCTATCTCTTTGGAGGGGCTTGCCATCCTTTGGAATTCAGTGACCCTGGTTGTCTCGACTCTGATGAGTACAAACAAGTTATGATTTTATAGATTATCCCATATTTTTGTTGTTAGAGTAGAAACAATCTATATCCAAAATAGAAGCAGTTTTCCCGAGTATTCCTAAGAGTCAGAGTAAAAAGCTTTTGAATCAAGACACGTTTATCAAACACCTGTCAGTTTTGTTTTTTACAGTGACTGGAAAGATAAGCAATAATGGAATATCTCTACTTTTAATGCGTTACTAACCTAGTGCATGGGAATGGTGAGTGTGTAACAACAAATAATGCTAATAGTTCAGTGAAAATCATTTAATAATAGTATTCTTTATGCTAAGAACCTAGGTCACCAAGGTACTTTATAGTGTACAAAAATAGCTATGCTGACTCAAATTTTGCTTAGAGTCAGTTCTATATTGCTCAGTATTCAAAATAATAGTACCACTGGCTTGATTCCTCAGTTTATGGTATACTTTTACCTAGATTTTTCACATGCAGGGTATTTATAACAGCATTCTTTAGCTTATACCTGTTACTATTTGTGAGAATAAAATTAAACTTCTTTATATTTTGAATGACCATTCCAGGCTACCTAAATTTCATCCCTAAATTCTAACAAGCTAGCATCATGCTTAACATCTTCTTGTCTTTCGTAAAGTGTATTAGAATTGAAAGCTGAAAAGCTACAGCCCTAAGCAAGTGGTAAAGATACACCTTATTTTCTTTGCTGAGTAAAAGCATGGAAATGGGAAGGTAGTTTAACAGAGATCGACTACATTTTATATTAAAGTTTTCCTCATAACAACATACAAAAAATGGACCCACTTCTCACAATAAATATTTCTTATATATTATTAAGAGTTTAGTAAAATAGCAATTTATTTTTTAATTACATGCTATAGATATGTGAAAACTTAACCTCAACTTTTCATTTTTTGGTTTCATACTATAAAAATAATTTTTTTGAAGTTCAGATGCAAACATTCTCTGGGACCTTGAAAAGTTCAAACGTTCTTGGCACAGTGCCTGTAAATATATTGTGAATAAAATGATCTTACTCTTACCTTCTTTCCTAAGTCCAAGGGTGATAATAAAGTCAGGAAACGTGATAAAGTCTAAACCCCTAGCAGCAGCAGCTTTATAGTTCCTAAATCAAACAATTTATAAACTAACTTTATCAGAAAGAACCCCACTATGCAATCTAATAGGGAAAGGATAGCTGTGTCATTAATGGATCACACATGTTTATAGTTGTCATTCATATGAATTAACACATGATCATCCAAAAACCACTGATAGGAAGAGAGACGCAGACATAGAGAATGGACTTGAGGACATGGGGAGGGGGGAAGGTTAAGCTGGCATGAAGTGAGAGAGTGGCATGGACTTATATACACTACCAAATGTAAAATAGATAACTAGTGGGAAGCAGCCGCATAGCACAGGGAGATCAGCTCAGTGCTTTGTGACCCCCTAGAGGGGTGGGATAGGGAGGGTGGGAGGGAAATGCAAGAGGGAGGGGATATGGGGATATATGTATATGTATAGCTGATTCACTTTGTTATACAGCGGAAACTAACACACCATTGTAAAGCAATTATACTCCAATAAAGATGTTAAAAAAAAAAGTCACTGATAGGGCTTCCCTGGTGGCTCAGTGGTTGGGAGTCCGCCTGCCGATGTAGGGGACACGGGTTCGTGCCCCGGTCCGGGAAGATCCCACATGCCGCAGAGCGGCTGGGCCCGTGAGCCATGGCCGCTGAGCCTGCGCGTCCGGAGACTGTGCTCTGCAACGGGAGAGGCCGCAACAGTGACAGGCCCGCGTACCGCAAAAAAAAAAAAAAAAAAAAAAAGTCACTGATAATATGTTTGAATAAAAAGATAAAATAAAGACTATCATTGGAACCTGCTGTATACTGATAGCCTAGTTCTCCACTTTTGCTGCAAAGCAAAATGTGTCTTAAAGAGAAAAAAATGTGTCTTTAAAAAAATTCCTGTGGGAAGGGATGATAAATTATTTCAAACCTATATAAACCTCAGCAGATATAAACCATGGAATATTCACCCCAAATTTGGAGAATTCCATTAAACAATTCAGAATACCTTCATATTTTCTCCAATACATGAACCACATTTCCACCAAAATCTCCACCATCTTTGACTATTTGTTATTCACTATGGGTGCTGATGCCAAATTCAAATCTATACGAAATAACCAAAAATGAGTACCTGAAAAATTGATTCCATCCCTTCCATTCCCAGTAGTATAGCCAAGAGTGGCCTGAGCATGAAAATTATTATAACTTGTTGCCTTTGAATTTTCTGGAATCTCACTGAAGATGAAACTGTTTCATAAAATTGTTATTTGAAAACTCTGTTTCAGCTCCTCTGAGAATTATTCCAGAATTATTCACTAAGAAGTAACAGCATCAAGGAGATTTTGTGGGCAGTGGCCAACTTCCACTTGCTTTTCTCCCCGTTTTCCCTGTTACAGGCCAGGAAAGATGTCAGTGCAGTATTCCTTAATAGAAAATTTTCCCACTCGTTCTAACAGTTCAGCCCACTCAGTACAAAACAAACTGAGGGTCAGGGGTTAGTGCCAACAGTTCTTTGCTGTTTGTCTCGTTAGTTTTAAAATATGATGTATAACAATTGTCCCCTGAATTTCAGTTTCCTGACGACAATATAACAAATTTATTTCAACTATTCTGATGTAGGAAGCTAATTAAGTAAACTAGTTTAGCAACTGATCACGTTTCACTAATTTCAACCATCTGCCTCAACATTTGTTCCTATGTGTACCAGCTTTCATAGCTTCTTTCCTCTAATAGCAATTAATGAAACTGTTAATAAGCTACATATATCATACAATGTTGTAACAATTTACCAAAGGATAACATTATGAGACAAATTACATTTAACAGTTATAGAAAAATGACCCTGATTATCAAATGTTATACAACATCAACTAGTTTTCTTCTTAACTCATGCTTCTCAATTAATTCTCTAATTTAACACACATTTTATGTATAATTCATAATTTTAACTCTTGGTCGTATTTGCCATCTATTTTTACATGCTGACTGCTTATATGAGACACATATTAATGAAACACAACCTCTGTGCAAATTACTGAGCCCTGATTTTATTTTCAATCACACTCTGAAGTTCACTGAGCTTTTCCATAAGAACTCTTTTCAGTGATTGTGGAATGCATAAAGAGGCAAGCTATACTATTACCCAGTTTTTGTGCTATATTCAAAGAATGGTCTATGTACAAACACACACTTATATCACGATTTTAATTTTTTAAATGAGATTAATTTATAAAGACCTTGAATGAAAACAAAAAGTAAGTGGCCTTGAAAAATAAGTCCTATTGAACTACTTTAGCCTTCTAAAATAGCTTAACGCGTTTGGTAACACTCACACAAAAGAAAAATATAAAAGATCATTAGAAAAAATATATATCTCATTAGACTTTGCTAAGAATTTGGGGTTTATTTTCATGACAATTAAAAAAAATAAATATATTAACACCTCTTTAATATGTTTTCATGAAATACACAGTAAGTGCTAAAAGTTCACCTCACCAGTACTAAATATCCCTCTGTTTAGCCACTACTCTTGTCCAAATATACACCCATATACAGTTGATCCTTGCACAACACGAGTTTGAACTACTTGGGTGCACCTACACCTGGATTTTTTTCAATAGTAAATACTATAGTACTACACGATCCATTGTTGGTTGGATCCACAGTTGCAGAGGAAAAGTGGATATGGAGGAACCACCAATACGAAAGGCAAACTATAAGTTATATGTGGATCCAACCACAGCAGGTTATACCCCTAACCTCCTGGGTTGTTCACAGGTCAACTGTGCATGCACTCACTAATACTCAAAACTGCTCCCTTCTCTCTGATGACCACCACCTTCTGTTTCCATATCCACAATCAAAATAATGTTATAGAGAAAAAAAAAACACCTGGATATTCTGAAATATCCAGGACATCTTTACAAAGCTGCAAACTTTGTTTATATTTGTATATAGATATGTATAGATGATCCTACACATTCCTCCTCCAATAAGTTGTTTGGATCACATAGACCTAAGTCAGGAATTTTTTAAATGATTTTACCAATTTACAGTGAATGATGTGAACAAGTAAATATATCTGAAATCATAATATATTAGTAAAAATATATAACAAGTTTCCAAATGAATTGAGTAAAAATGCAATTTGGAGTCTTAATGGATCATAAAATGGATACATTCATAGTATTATTCCCAACCTACACTAAGCTATGTTCATCCTATGACTCAGGTACATTAAGATTGGACATGACTGAAGGACTTATTAAATAGACTTATTTACCAAAATCTGTTTATAAGAAGGACATTACAGCAACTCATTCTAAAGGAGGAGAGAACACCAATTTGGTCAAGTACAGTAGCTCAGCACTGGTGAGGTCAAGCAAATGGGAAAATCCACTGCTCAGGGTATCTTTAGCTCAATTCCATGAATGTGTGTTTTATCTCCTTTAACCCCTGAAGAGACTGAAGTTTAAAGAATTTTGGTCAACATCATAAAAGTCAAAGTATGACCATTAAATTTACAGCAACTTGACTAGAGACATAACTAGTATTGTCTGTACCCAGATCACCAATTATTCATCAATCCTTCCCTGCTCCTCAGGCAATTTGCAGATTATGTTTGTCCTTCTCTGCCTGAAAAAATTAAAACCAAACTATTGGGAACACCTATCCATACATCTCATGAGAAACTTACTTCTTAGATTTTGCTTGATCATTATCATTTCTAGAGATAAGCAAGTATAGAGTATATTGATATAGCTGAGTTTAGAATGAGGGTTGAAGAAATACAGCGTGGTGCTAAGCAGTCTTGGTTCTACTGTGTTTTAGATATTTTGTATAATTTAGCGATTCTTATTGAAACTGTTGCCATTTTACCATTGGTATATAGAGATAATTTAAATAACTCAGAGAAGAATAATAAAAATAATTCAAAAAGTGAGAACTACATTCTTAGAAGAATGATGGAAAGGAATTGGGAGCCACACTAGAAAGATTACGCTCAAAATACTAATATAAAGTAGTCTGGCTTCCTTTAAATATGCCACTTTTTATAATGTAAATAGCTTTCATTTTACAATGGATACTCCATGGCTTAATTAAAATAATCAGGTTGAAAAGCCCCTAAACCAAAGAGACAATAGAACAGAGAAACACTGTCTTCAAATAGTGTGAGAACAGTGGGGAGAATAATTCCACCCCAGCCTAGGATTCACAGAAATTACTTCATCAGTTGTGTCTATGTCAGTTTCACCTCTTAAAATAAAAAGATTAAAGCCACCATTTATATCTTGCATTTCATCCTAGGCAACATTCAGTCTTAAATCTAGTGCCTACAATTCCAAAAGCAAGGCACACTAATCACAATTCTATAATTTCTCAATAACTCAGTGACAGAACTAAAATTCTATACTCGGCCCCGATGAAGAACCTTGTACATGGGCCATAAAAAAGAAAACTTCTCTTCCTTATGTGAAAAGAAAAAATAGAAAGGAAGGAAGGGAGGGAGGGAGGAAAGAAAAAACTGTGTCATGATTATACAGTATGTAAATAGAACACCCCAATTCATAAAATCCAATAAATCTGCATTTCACTGAGGACCAGGTCAATGATGAATGAGTGAGAAAACACGTGTGCCCAGTTCAGGGCAAGGTTACCATAGATAAGCCATGACTGACTGTTATGACACAGAGAAATTTGTGTTTAAATGGGTACAGCTTGAGTGCATTTAGATACTTATTAAGCATGTATGAGAACTTCTAAGTTTCGTTTGTCAATCTCTAACATTGTTCACAATCACAATTCTTCCATTGTCTGAAATATTCCACCCTTTTCCTTTCTTTTGTATTTTAGAATTTTCTTACCTTTTTCCTTTCTATTCCAAGAAGCCTAAGGAGTGTTTCAAGTTACTTTTTCATCAGATTTTACTATAAAAGACAAGTATTAGAAGACAAAGAACTAACTCATTAAGACCACAATAAAGAAAAAAAACATAAGCAATTTGTCACAACCTGAAATAGTTATAATTGCAAAATGTGGCAAAAGGCAGCTGCAAATTTGAGCACCACATTTAATCTGTAAACTCTCTTGAAGCCAAGGCAAAAAGAAGATAAAAATGTTGGTGTCTACTGCTCTAGCTATTCAGAGTCCTGAGAATGGGATCTCCTGTGGTAAGAAACAGCATACAAGTAACACAAGCAACCATAGCAGAGGGCCCCCGAAATAGCTAGTCTTCTAGGCAGAACTGACTCTGCGGTAATACCATTCTGGCTCCATTCCCCTTTCCTAAAATAACCTCTTAATCTTGACCTCCAGGATCCGTGCAGTGGATGAAGATGGAGACACACACCACAAAATTGGACAAGTACCACTCATTGGCTGGCAATGGGAAATCTGGTCCTAAAAGTTTCATAGATCTAGGATCTAACTCTGCAGGCTTCCAATGAGTAAGCACTGCAGACCCTGCCCCTTCCCTTGGCCGCCACTCCAAACACAGCCACTCAGCAGCCATATTCCATTGTGAGGGTGAGGCAGCGGAGTTCCAAATTAATGGCTCTGCTCATTAGTAATATGCTAATCATTTTCCAACCAAGCTGTATTCATCTGGAATACAATCAGCAAAATCTAATATGTCTAGCGTTATCAGGAAAATCAACTGTTTAGCCTGGATTGTTTTAACCACATAACTGAAGCAAACCCTTTTAACAATGCCACTTTTGAAAGCTATCTTTTTGAGAAAATCATTTAACCTTCTGTAAGGACAGCTTCAGGGTTATCATTTGGATTATTAGTTATTGAACTGGGTAAATTGAAATAATGCCCTGGGAACTCACAAGGATGTAGGGCTGCATAAATGGTCCCTAGTCACCTCTCTTTTGCATGAAGAGTCCTCTGTCCTTCCTTTGAAATCTGCTGTTATTTCTCATGGCTGCCAGTATGTTACCACTTTTCATCTGTTCCCTTACTCTGTGTACAGTTGTCTGGGTAAGGTTTGGAAAGTGTGGCCACCTCTCCTCTGGAGTAAGCTCTGGACTGTCATGTATCGTTAGAGGGCTGTTTCACTTACTCCCTCGTTCACAGTTTGGTTTCAGACCATGGGCTAAAATCTGCCTCTGGACCCATTGAGGTTCACCATATTGTGTATGTTATTGTTGTTTTCCCAGAGAACATGATATGTTTAAAAGAGATTGGCTTGTGTTACCATAAATAAGAAACAAGAACTTGCCAAGAGTTTAATATATAGCCTAATAGCTTTAGAGAAGTGCAGGGCACCTTGAAGTTTCATTCTCATAGGCATCTTGGGTTTCCACCAAAAAGGACACTTAAATAAGAAAAATATATCTACTTCCTTCATGGCTAGCTCTGGCTATTTAAATCGGGCCAGCTCAAATATATACTTATACCACAGACCTTAAAGCAAACCTTAAATATGCACCAAGGTTTATAGCTTTTCTCATGAGCTTCCTCTTACTCATTCCTAATCTAGTCCTTCATTTCATCTTTATGGAACCCCAGTCTTCTGAATCTGTGTCTCAACTTTATTTCTGCTTCTTGTATTTGAGCTTCAGCTTTTTCCAGTGAACCTGGCTTGGATGTTTTTCTGGATTTTGACTCCATGAACTACCCCTTTGGTAGAAATCCCTTGCTATAGCTCCAGGAAAGAAAGAGAGAGAGAGAGAGAGAGATGGGGAGGGGGGAGGGAGGGAGGGAGGGAGGGAGGGAGGGAGGGAGGTACGTGGAAGGAAGGAAGGAAGGAAGGGGCAGCAAATACACATCTAGTCACAGGAGCTCAGACATTCACCCTTTACACTCTATATAGAGTATTTAGACTCCCAATTTCAAGGTGATTGTGAATTAGAGCAAATTCAACTCCAACTGATATTTTGTACCAATAGGAAACAAGTTACCTTATATCTTCTGACAAAGTGAAAGACACATGGAATGGGGAAATGGGAAAATTATTTCATGACTTTTTTTCTTTTTCACATGCATTTAACCACTCCACAGGATTAAGTGCACAGACACTTAATCAGAAGCATGTGAAGGTTTTGATTGTTTAATAAGAATGTTTAACTCTTTTCAAAACCTTGAAAATTGCCAGCCACAGTTTTCAACAGCCTGCTGACTATATAAGATAATGCAATGGGATTTTGAGGGGATGTTTCCTATTGTCTTGGAAATTCTTCTGAAGCTCCAAAAATGAAAATAGTAGGCAATGAGTACATTTACCTTCTGAAAAAAAAAAAAAAAACAACTAAATATATCTATACTAGACATAACTAAAAGATGGCAGAAACAATCTAATGATTTTATCAATCACAATGATGCACTTCCTGCCTCTATATAGAGTTTGTTATACTATGACCCCAATCTTCTGGCAAAATCATCATGTATTCTGGACAAGGAGCTAGTGATCGTTTGCCAAAATAGCAATAGTTTGTGCTTAAAGTAGTACCAAAAATCACATGTTAGAGCATCCTGGCACATCTTGCACTATCAATATTCTACACCTGATATGGCTCTAAAGGCTATGCGGTGAAAAGAAAGAAATGTGAGAATAAAAGCCCTAAGCCATTTTTAAATTAATGAAATAGGATGTTGATTTAATGTTAACAAGTAGAGATATTTCAAGTAATAACTTGGTATTTTGTAAACAGATATTGAGGAGGGCTCCTAGAAAATATTATGGTAATACTCCCAAGTTGGTAGACTATGGCAACTAAAAGGCAAGGACCCAGCCGAAGTGGCTAATCTCACTCATCCACTGACAGACTGTGAAAAGTGTTGGATTTACGCCAGGGTCAATCACAATTCTAAATGTGAATTTTTCTCTACTTTCTAAAGATAGACCTGCTTGAATATAGCAAACCTAATGAATGAATGAAAAGACAATCCAAATCCGATAATTTCAAACAAAAATTAAAGGCAATACTTCTGAAGCTGTATTCAGTTCCAAATCTGAAAAAAGGAAGATAGAAATCAAAGTGTGTATTGTTTAGGAGAGAAGGGAAGATTTTGAATTTAAACAAGTGATTCAATCCTGCGGTGAAAACTTTCATTATGAACTACGTGATCTCCGATACTTTTAAAATCTACTATTCCTTTCTAGACACAATTCTGCCAAGTTTAGATCCTCCTCAAATGTCACAATTTTGATTTCTAAAATGATTTTGTTTTGTTATACCAAGTCACATTTTCTTGTTTTCAAAGTCTTTTAAGTTTATTTAAACTACTAGAAATGACCTTTTGAAAACAATACCTGGAATATCAGACAGGAAAAAATCTCTAATCTTGAAATTCACCTTAGGTTTAACAATTTGGAAAAATTAAGAGGGAATAATATAGATTACATACTTGGATTTTTTGTTTTTGTTTAACTCAGGATTTAACTGAACCCAGCATCTTTCCAAACCCCAAATGTATGGAGTTTCTTGCTCTTCTTCCTGGTAAGAGAAGAGATTTTTTTTAAAGATATCTTTTATTATAATCATATTCTCATTTTTTTCTCATATTTCTCATATGCATATTAAACCTATAGAGGATTGCTAGGTAATTAAGACATCCTTATATTTTCTGAGTCCTAGAAGTCAGTTTCAAAATATTTCAATGTTACAGGCAAATAATGCCAACCACATTGTAAATGAATATAAAAGGGGAAGCAAATGCTGTGTTAATAGGTCCAGATTTCAGTCGGGCATTTCTTGCCTTTCTGCCCTTTGTGATAGTTAGTATGTGTGGTAGGGAAGTGTGGCCCAGCGGTAGCAACATAACAGGGAGTGTGTGGACAAACATGAGCTGGGCTCCTATGGTTTCTTTCCACTCCCGAAACAAGGCAGGACACACCAGGCAGGACAGGGCTGGGGGATAGCTTCAACAGTGAACTTTCTCCCGGAATCCCTTGTAACTAAGGAATGATTGCTTTTCTAACATCTTGTCCAAATGACAAAGGCAAAATTCAACAAAATAAAAAGTTTGCATCTGTTAGGTACCACCTACATCTGCCTACATATCTTCATGACGCAGACTGAGAATGTGCGTATGTCACTAGCAGAGGGGGTTGGAGTTCATAGCGTGAATCCCATTGGCAAGGATGTATTTTAGTGGGTTGAATTACACCCATCTGAAAAACAACATTTGGGTTCACCACAGGGAGGGCTTGGAAAGAGAGAGGCTGCTCACGAGGAGATGCTGACCCTGGGGAAGAAAGCAGGGAGGAAATGCAGCATAACAAAATTCCATTGAACTATTGATGATGGTGACTCTAGCATGAGAGTTTGCTGGTCACTGCTATCTTGGAAGAAGTTACACAGATATTGATATACCCAAATTAAAAAAAGAAAAATAGTTTCATTCTTCAAATAATTTCTTTTATATGAAGTTATTTTTCAAATAATTATACCTGTAAGATTTTTCTGGAAAAAAAAAAAGTCTATAAAATCCAAATATCAGAAAGTTTTAAAGACATTTGGATAAAATCCTCCCACAGATTCAGTTGGATTAAAACTAATTCCACTTCTCTTGTAATAACCTATAATGGAAAAGAATCTAAAAAAGAATATATATATATACACACATATATGTATATATATAATTGAATCACTTTGTTGCACCCCTGAAACTAACACAACTTTGTAAATCAACTATATTTCAATTAAAAAAAAAAACAAATTCCACTCCTGGGTCTGTCTAAAATTTTGCATTTGGCTAGGAGAGTTAGCGAACACTTATTTTTAAAGTTTATTTTAGCTGCTAAAGTATATATAGTGTGTAGTATATATGAATGCAATCACTATTTTTTCAATTGACCTCTTACACAGCAATCTTGCTAAATTAGCTTAGAAATTCTAATAATTTCGTTATAGATGCCTCAGAATTTTGTATGTATGAAATCATATGACTTGAAATACAGCAAGAATTGTATTTCTTTCTTCCCAGTCCTCAGAGCTCCATTTTCTTGACTTACTGCACTGGCAGGGCCTTTCAAGAAAACATTGAAAAGAAGTGAATATTCAGCTACATTTTTCCATTCCCCAAATCAAAAGGAAATCATTCAGCATTCCTGGTTAAGGATGACATTTCTGGACTTTTTTCTTCTAGATACCCTTTATCAAATCAATAGTCTCCTTCTATTCATAGTTTGCTAAGACTTTTGATCATAAATAAGAATTGAATTCTATCATAAGCTTTATCTCCATCTACTGAGATGGCTACATGATTGTTCTCCTTTGTTAACTTGTGAAATGTACTGATTTGTTTTAATGCAAAGCCAATTTTACATTCCTAGAATAAACATAACTTCATCACGATGTATCCTTTTTGGATATTGCTATATTGGGTTTACTGATACTTTGTTTAGGGTTTTTATATCTATGCTCATGAGTAAGATTGGCCTGTAACTTTTCTTATAATGTCCTTCTGAGGTTTCAGTGTCAAGGTTATACTTGCCACATAAAACAGGTTGAGGAATGTTCCTTCTTTATTCTCTGGCAGATTGATCTAAACTGGTGTATTACTTTTTAAACTGTTAGATAAAATTCATCAAAAATGACAAGTGGCTTGGGAGTACTTTTTGTGGCATATTGGATTTTGTTTGTTAGTTTGAGTTTGTTTATCTTTTAAATTTAGGATTCAATGTCTTTAATAGTCAAATTATTGTTCTCTTTTTGCATAAATTTTGGTCAGTTTATATTTGGGGGAATTTATCAAAATTTAAATTTATTACTATATAGTTCATAATATCCTCTTTTAATAGTTTAAATCCTGAAAAATACATTATAATGTCATTTTTTCCATTTTTATATTGATTATCTGTGTCTTTTTACTTTTTAATTCTTCATCATTCTTACCAAATATTTATCTATCTTGGTCTTTGCAAAAAACTAACTTTTGTCCTTTTTGATCCCTATATTATGATTGGGTTTTATTACATTATTTTATACCTTTATTATTTACTGCCTTCTACTTTCATTGGACTAAACTTGCTCTATTTAACTAAGCTTTTGAGGTTAATGCTTGCCTTGTTGATTTTCAGCCATTCTTCTTTTCTGAAATATACTTATTTGTATATGTACATATATAAATCTCACAAGTTTTGGTGTGTAGTATTTTTGCAAGCATTTATTTATTCATTTTCTATTTTTCATTTTGATTTTTTCTTTGACCCATAGGCTACTTGGAAGTATGCTCCTTAAATTCCAAATCTGTGAGGATTTTACGGTTATCATTCTGGCTAATTTCCTAATTAAGAATGTTAAGGGAAAAACACATTAAGATGGGTAGGAGGGGCAGAGATGCAGCCTAGTCAGCATTCACACCCCACACAGGAGACCCACAGGTGGAAGGGATATCACAAACTCAGAGCACTTCTTAAGCAGCAAGGAGTTCTAGTCCCATACTGGACACCCCAGCCCTGGGGTCTGGCACCAGGGAGACGAGGCCTCATAACTGGCTTTGAGAAGCAACAGAGTTTACAACCCAGAGAGCCAGAGGGTTATAGGAAACCAAGACTCCCATCCTAAAGGGCTCACGCAAAAAATCAGTGACTGAGTAGTGGCACAGAGGTAGCGGAATGAAAAAGCACCTGATGCTCTAGCTGACCTCCTGAGACCACCCCAGCACGACCCCAGCCTTTACCCAGCTCCAGCCTCAGCCCTCCCAGCAAGACTGCAGTCCTCAGAACACCCCCAAAAAAGGTCCCAGCCCATGATGGGCTCAGGCTCTAGCACTCCCACCAAGGTGGTGGCCCCTGGAACACCGCAGGAAAAGCCTTGGTCTGTGCCCACACCAGTTCCAGCCATACCACCAAACCCACCAGGCACATACAGGCACATAGAGATGCTCCTGCACAAGGCCATGCCTCCAAGACCGGCAGAGGTAACTCTTTTGCCTCGTTCATAGACACTAACACAGAAAGTCAAGCAAAATGAGATGACAAAGGAATTGATTCCAAATGAAAGAACAAGATAAAACTCCAGAGAAAAACCCTAATGAAGTGAACGTAAGGAATTTACCTAGAAAAGAGTTTAAAACAATAGTCATAAGGACGCTCACCAAACTCGGCAGAATACCAGAGAAACACAAGAACTTCAACTATAAAAAAGAATGAATCCGAGCTGAAGAATACAATAACTGAAATGAAAACTACACTAGAGGGAATCAACAGCAAATTAGATGATTCAGAAGAACACATAAGTAACCTGGAAGATAGACTAGTGGATATCACCCCTCTATTAGAGAACTTCTGGATAGCTGGGACAAAAACGTATTCAATTTTGATATCCCAAGCATTTAGCACCATACCAGGCAGATGGACATTGTGGATGAATAAATGGAAAAAGAGGAAAAGGAAGGAAGTTTCTCCAGATACCTGAGGATCATAAAACGTTCTCCTGCTGTAAAATTCTCTTTTTGAGTGGTGCAACACACTCAAAGGACTAGAGGCTTAAAACTCTGTGCAGTACAACATCTGGAATATTCTGATAGTAAATAAAGTAGCTAGTTCTATATTAAAATGAAATAAGAAGCTCTTTTTAAAAAGAAAAGAGAGGAAAAATGCATATTTCTGCCAGTTATAAACAGATCTCTAAATTAAATTTCCAGTAGCAACTAGTTATCATGTCACTGTTTTTTACTTTAAAAAGTTATCATTTTTGAAAGAGGTGGAAGAAGGTAGAGGGAGTGTTTTTGGAAAAAATGAAGTCTGTTATTTAACACAGCTCATTGGATAGCTGGTCATTCATAGTTTCTCACAAGGAGTCCCCAAGACAACACTCTATACTTTTAAACTTTGTGTTCTCAGCCTGAACCATGAAAATGATTTCTGTTAGCCTGACCAAATGTTCCCACTGTAAGCAGTGTAGGCTGAACTCCTCTACAAATACACACATATTCCTGACTATTTGAACAGCATGTCCTCCCTTGAGAAAATAGTCACCTCTATATGGATAAATTGATTAGTCAAGTCCATACTACTCCAACTTTAAAATAGCATGAATATTTTCAACACCCAAAGATAAGGAGTTTTTAATTTAAGTGTTGAGAGGCTCTTCAAAGTGTTGACAACAGCAGAATATGACAAATTATTCTGTATGACCAAGAAGTTCCTCCAGCTAATGATTGACAGGAAATCAAAATGGTGACCCAATATTTCAGGGAACCCAAAGAGGACAAGGGGAGACGAATTTTCTCACTTTGGAGGGCTTATGGTCTTTGGCGGTTATGCTGTTAAACTGTCTGTATAAATGTCTGTGTATAACTTGTCTGACTGCAAGGAGGGTCACTGTCTTCAAAAGACTAAAAGTAATCCAGGTAACTTTTAATCAACGTGTAAAATTTACTTTTGCTAAAAGTGAAAGCATGTAATCAGACAAAATTATCAAAGCACAAATAGTCACAGCACTCTCCCCCCACCCAACTCAACCCCCTGGAACTCAGTGCTGAGACTGGCCTTAAGTCAAGAACAAGAAGATCTCGTTTTATTCTAGTTAATATGGAGAAGGTTATTGTGGTTTGTCAGAGAGAACATTGAGCTGAATAGGGTGTATAAGGAGACAGTGAAAAGCACAGGTTAAGGAAGATAGAGTTAGAGTCAAGCCAAAGGCTTGATAAATATTGTACTTAGACACTGTGCAAAGCTGGAGTATCACACGCCTTCAAGGGCACCATTCTCAAAGAATGAATTAGCGGTGCCTGACAGCATCATGCTATGTGTTGCCCCTAACTTTGCCTGGTGAGGATATATGTAATCATGGTCAAGATAGTAAATGCTACATCCGACAGGAAAAAGAGTTTGAACAGTGACAAAGTCAAGAGTTCAGTAATTATAGTTGCTGCTGTAGACATATTGGAACATTGGCAGACTGCAGTAAGGATTGCTGATTTGTCCAGTGCAATTGTGACTCATAATTCTTTTAAGTAGAGCACTAAAATTTATAGCAAGCTCTGAAACTGAAGAGTCAGACCATTAAATTTTAGTACGGAAATTCCTTGATGTAGCAAAATCTGTGACCTCCTTGGGCTGAGTGATTTAAGAAGAGGTCAAAGACCTTCTTCTCGAAATGTCACTGAGGTCAGCCTGCTGTACGCCATTCCACTCATGGAGGCCTAAGTTAGGTTTTAACATTAAAGGATCCTTTGAAAGTAAAGGTATTGTTTTTTCCCCCATTCTTTATTTATTTCAATGGTCTTGTTTCAAAAAAATAAGCAAAAATTTGAAAACGATTTACATCCACAGGAAAACCTTCACACCGGTGATTAGAGCAGCTGTATTTATAATTGCCAAAACTTGGAAGCGACCAAGATGTACTTCAGTAGGTGAGTAGAAAAATCAACTGTTGTACATTCAGACAATGGAATATTATTCAGCACTAAAAAAAAAAAATGAGCTATCAGTCCATGAAAAGAGATGGAAGAAGTTTAAATGCTTATTACTAAGTGAAAGAAGCCAATCTGAAAGGCTACGTAGTGTACTATTCCAGTTATATGACAGTCTGGAAAAGGCAAAACTATGGAGACACTAAAAAGATCAGTGGTTACCAGCGGTTGGATGGGAAAAAGGATGAATAATCAGAGCACAGAAGATTTTTAGGGCAGTGAATATACCCTATATGATACCACAGTGGTGGATACGTATCATTATACATCTGTCCAAACTCATGAGATATACAACACTAACAGTGAACTGTAATGTAAACTATGGGCTTTGAGCGGTTATGATGTGTCAATGTAGGTTCATCATTTGTAGTAAACATACCACTTGGATGGGAGGTGTTGATAATGGGGGAGGTCATGCATGTGTGGGGGAAGAGCCTATATAGGAAATCTTTGTACCTTCCTCTCAATTTTGCTGTGAACCTAAAACTGCTAAAAATAAGTTTTACTAAAAATGATTTACAAATATATGTAAAATATTGCCAAAGTACATAAATTGGATGTAGGGAAGAGAGGTGAGGCAGTGGCAGTATAAAGGTGAAGACATTAAACACGATAACACTCTTCTTGGGGAAGGCCAAACTATTGAGCCACGATAAGCCATTAATTGGTCAGATGATCGAATTAGGCACTAAGGTATACAGGACAATTTTGGTTGGGAGTTGTCAGAGGTTGACAGATGGGAGAAATCCAGCATGTGGGACCCAATCCCTCAAGAACTGTTTTAAATGAGAAATCATAGGGGGAAAGTCTTAAGACATAGGAAGACATCATTAAGGGCTCTTAATTCTGAAATGAATGAAGCAGATGGGAAAAGCAAGCCAGCTAGCAAAGCAGGAACACAGTTCAGCAGGTGGGGAGGCACTAGAATGACTTTGCAGAAAAGGCTGTGGTTCTTGTAACAGATTCCTTTTTTTTTTTTTTTTAACACGTTACATGATTTTATTACAATCTCCTCTTTCCTTCTACCAAAAACATCACTTCTAAGAAGTTTGTGCTCCACATGAGGCCCAAAAATGCTCTGTAGCATCAGTGTGACCACCGTGTGCGGGGTTCCCTGGGGAAGCAGAGCCAGGACAGGGAAAAAAGAACCTGCAAAAGAGAACTTGTGATAAAAACCCAAGTGGTGCAGGGCCCTCAAGAGTTCAGCTCACGAAGCTACAGGGGCAACTGAGAAATTTCTCCCTGCTACTTTTGATTGTTCGGTCTTTTCTTACACTTTTTGGTATTCATAAACAATGTCATGATCTGGTCCCTGCTTACCTCTCTAGGCTTATTTCCTGAATTTTTCCTAACCTACTACGTACACCACATGCTCTCAAGTCTCTGTGCCTTTGTACACACTGTTCCTTCAGACTGGAATTACCTAATCCCCTTGACATTCTTGATAGCTGTTATTCAATCTTTATTACTTATCCTTAAAGTTATTTCTGCTGATATTTCCAAACTAACCAGATTCTTCTGTGGATATCTATTAGCTGCAGCATTTATCATTTATCTGTGTTAAAAATGCTGGGGTTTTGGCCTAAGAAACTTGATTTTAAGGACAGTGTCTTAGAAGTTTCCCAATCCTCACTCCTAGCACATAACACACTACCTATAACATAACATTTGTAGAATGAATAGTTGATAAATTCATCATGTCCTGTTTTATCATTTATTTTTGTTACAGTTTCATCTGGCTTCTACTGATTATACATTAAGATGCATGTATATATACACATATGCACACACCTAAAGCTCATTGGTTGCCCATATCCAAATTATAGTCTAATATGGATTACCTCTTAGAAACTTTAAAGTACATGCTAATTTCATGCACACTAAGGAGTTTTGGGTACATTTCAGTCATGTGGGATAGTATTCTTGTATCTTGTCCTTAATGTCTGTGGCCAACATTGTCTGGGGACTATAGGCTACTGCCTACTTACTATATAGCAAATTATTGGGCCTACTCTCCAATCATTTTTGTTGCTGTTGTTGTTACTGCTGCAGGCACTACTTTATAGTGTCATGATTGAAAACAAATGACAATACTTTAGCAAGACTTATTTATTAAAAATTTCAACAAAAAACATTAACTGCCATTACTTGCTACCTTAGCATTTAATAAGTAACTACTATGTGCCAGACGCAGAGCTAGGTATTTTTTACCCTCCTCGTATCCAGTTCTCACAACAGCACTAACAAATGAGCATTAAAACCCACAGCTTGCACATGAGGAAACTGAAGTTCACTGAGGATACTGGGGTGCCTCAGTCACATCACAAGGAATGGTGGAGCTGAGACTCTGTCTGCTCTTTACTATGCCAGCCCGTCTCCCTATAAAGAACTTCTTTTTGTACTCATGGTTCTCTATTCAATGATTTTCTTTACTAAAAAATGAATGATGGGTGAGTATGCATATTTTAATGTAATTAAACCTTTGATACACAAAAGCACAAGCAAACAGAACAGTAAAGACAAAAGAAAGTAGTGCAGATGATACCCAGATTATGGCCGTATAAACCAGTGAACCAGAAGCACTTCAGACCAACCAGCAATACCCCGAGTATCCCAGTCATCCAGCCGTGAATTTGACTGCTTTTTGGCTTTTCTTTCCAGGCTGTGCTTCCTCAGAGGCAGAAGGATACAATTCAGTGAATGAAATTCCTCATAAAATCAAATTCTAGTAACTGCCCCTACCCCCAGTGGAGTTGGGGGTTGAGGTATACACGAGAGAAAAGAAATAATTTTAAATTTTGGTTTTATGGACCCTGAATTACTCAAACATTATTATTATTATTTTAGATCCCAATTTTAATCCCAATAGTATTTCTTAAGCACTTAATAGACTTTACTTTTTTTTTTTTTTTTTTTTTTTTGCGGTACGGTATGCGGGCCTTTCACTGTTGTGGCCTCTCCCGTTGTGGAGCACAGGCTTCGGACACGCAGGCTCAGCGGCCATGGCTCATGGGCCCAGCCGCGCCGCTACATGTGGGATCTTCCCGGACCGGGGCACAAACCCGCGTCCCCTGCATCGGCAGGTGGACTCTCAACCACTGCGCCACCAGGGAAGCCCTAGACTTTACTTTTTAGGGCAGTTTCATTTCTACAAAAAAAAAAAAAAAAAAGAAAGAAAAATGAGGGGAAGTACAGAGAGTTCCCATATACTCTCTGCCGCACACGTGCACAGCCTCCTGCACTATCAAGATCTTGCACCAGAGTGGTATGTGATGTTCTCCTATTTTAATAAATTATATCTCCGTCTCCATGGAATTTATTGAGTATGGATTCATCATGTACTAGTTCCCTAAAAACTGGTTAAATCATACCGAAATTCTCATATACTCAACATCTAAGGTGAATCCAAACAGCTCATTCCCAGGCTTTTCAGAAAAATCGAAATCGTAGCTGACACTAGCTGAAGGTGTTTTATTTGGGCTTTTCTGAGCACTTGACTTGTATGAAGTTATTTAATCCTTCTAACAAATAGTGAAAAATGGGTGAGTATACATGTTTTAGCAAACTATAAAATGTCTTCATCTTCTCTGTGGAATTTGTGGCACCCAGCACATGCAGTTTCCATGTGTCAGAGGTTGATCAACAAATGCATCCATGAAAGGCAGGAAAAGGTTGAACACTTCTCAATATATATTCATTGAAAAATACACTAGTCATATCATGGGGGAATCATATCGTTCAGTCCATATACTGTCATACATACTTGCGTTTCCTTGCAAATGAGCCAAAGTGGGAAAGGGATGGGACAAAATCATTGTAAACAGACGGGACAAACTAAATTGAAAATATTGTTCATTGTACCAAAGGACACACTACTATAAAGACTCTGACTCTGTCTTCATAATATAAATTAAAAATGAAAAGTAATCAAATTAACCTCTGGGACTTGTTTCTAAAAACAATTTTTATGGTACTACAATGTTTTAACAGATTCCGCTTAATCAAATGGAACTTCTAAAACTGGCTTTTCACAGAATTATCATTAAAGTCCATGATTATAACCTTGGGATTAGTCAAATCTTGAAACACCTTCTGAGTCAGTCTTTCAAAATATAAAATAACTTTCAGGGGCTTCCCTGGTGGTGCAGTGGTTGAGAGTCCGCCTTCCAATGCAGGGGACCGGGTTCGTGCCCCAGTCCGGGAAGATCCCACATGCCGTGGAGTGGCTGGGCCCGTGAGCCATGGCCGCTGAGCCTGCGTGTCCGGAGCCTGTGCTTCACAACGGGAGAGGCCACGGCCGTGAGAGGCCCGTGTACTGCAAAAAAAAAAAAAAAAAAAAAATTAAAAAAAAAAAATAAATAACCTTCAGTATTGGTGCAAGATTAAGAATGGTCTGTTGTATGAATCACAACCTTTTCAAGCATAGGAATTAAAGAAAAAAAATTTCCAAAATTCCATAGTCCCTGCATACTGTAAATGTATTTTTTGTATCCACTTATTGAGCAAATACATAGGGACAAGACCCCTAGAACTTTTCTTTGTGTTTTCCTTTGCTGTGCAGAAGCTTTTAGGTTTCATTAGGTCCCATTTGTTTATTTTTGTTTTTATTTCCACTTCTCTAGGAGGTGGGTCAAAGAGGATCTGTGATTTATGTCAGAGAGTGTTCTGCCTATGTTTTCCTCTAAGAGCTTTATAGTGTCTGGCCTTACATTTAGGTCTTTAATCCATTTTTAGTTTATTTTTGTATACGGTGTTAGGGATTGTTCTAATTTCATTCTTTTACATGTAGCTGTCCAGTTTTCCCAGCACTACTTATTGAAGAGGCTCTTTTCTCCTCTGTATATTCTTGCCTCCTTTATCAAAGATAAGGTGACCATATGTGCGTGGGTTTATCTCTGGGCTTTCTATCCTGTACGATTGATCTATATTTCTATTTTTGTGCCAGTACCATACTGTCTTGTTTACTGTAGCTGTGTAGTACAGTCTGAAGTCAGGGAGCCTGATTCCTCCAGCTCCGTTTTTCTTTCTCAAGATTGCTTTGGCTATTCGGAGTCTTTTGCGTTTCCATACAAATTGTGAAATTTTTTGTTCTAGTTCTCTGAAAAATGCCATTGGTAGCTCGATAGGGATTGCATTCAATCTGTAGATTGCTTTGGGTAGTATAGTCATTTTCACAATGCTGATTCTTCCATTCCAAGAACATGGTATATCTCTCCATCTGTTTGTGTCATCTTTAATTTCTTTCATCAGTGTCTTATAGTTTTCTGCATACAGGTCTTTTGTCTCCTTAGGTAGAGGAGACAAAAGACCTAGGTATTTGTTCCTAGGTATTTTATTCTTTTTGTTGCAGTAGTAAATGGGAGTGTTTCCTTAATTTCTCTTTCAGATTTTTCATCATTAGTGTATAGGAATGCAAGAGATTTCTGTACATTAATTTTGTACCCTGCTACTTTACCAAATTCTTTGATTAGCTCTAGTAGTTTTCTGGTAGCATCTTTAGGATTCTCTATGTATAGTATCATGTCATCTGCAAACAGTGACAGTTTTACTTCTTCTTTTCTCATTTGGATTCCTTTTATTTCTTTTTCTTCTCAGATTGCTGTGGCTAAAACTTCCAAAACTATATTGAATAATAGCGGTGAGAGTGGGCAACCTTGTCTTGTTCCTGATCTTAGAGGAAATGGTTTCAGTTTTTCACCATTGCGAATGATGTTGGCTGTGGGTTTGTCATACATGGCCTTTATTATGTTGAAGTAGGTTCCCTCTATGCCTACTTTCTGGAGAGTTTTTATCATAAATGGGTGTTGAATTTTGTCAAAGACTCCTAGAACTTTAAATGAATTTTTATATTTTATTAAATATAACGCTGTGTGTGTGTATTAGGGAAATGGTTGGGGACATATTTGCATATGTGCAAGGCGGAGAAAGAAAAGCAGACTGATGTTATCTTGTCAAGGCTCACTTCACATATGTCCATGGTGATGTCACAGCAGCTTCACAACTTCAAAGGGTCCATAGGTCACACTTTTGTAAGTATTGGTTCATTATGTTTTAGTTCCCTAAAGCCTGGTGAAAGCATATAGAAACTCTCATACACTCAACATGTAAGATGAATCCAAATAGCTGATTCCTACCCATTTCAGAAAAATCAAAATCATAGCTGACACTTGTTGAGTGTGTTTTAGCGTCTGTTCTCCTCTAAGCACTTGACTTGTTAATTAATTTGATCTTCACAACAACACTGTGAGGTGGTACTCTTATTACCCTCCATACTGCAGATGAGGAAACAAAAATCCAGAGAGATTAAAGTACCTGTCCAGGATCACAGAGCTAAAGAGGGCAACCTAGATAGTCTGTCTCCAAAGCCTTCACTTCGTATACCTCAATGGGGCTCTATTGTCATCTGGGATGGCATAATCCTTGATTGGATGGGAGTGTCCCACACAGTGTAGGATATTCTGCATTCTTTCCCTCCTCCCATTCAGTGTCAGTAACAGCCCCCAGGTATTGTGACAATCAAAAGTGGTTCCCAATCCCCAGCTCTTCCAAACATCCACTTGGGAGAGGAATCCTCTATGTTAAAAATACTATAAGCCTTTTCTCCAGGCAATACCACATTTCACTGAAGGTCTACACACACACAGACACACACAGACACTCTAGTATACATACACGTATTCACGTAATCACACAGCCAGGATTTTCCCTTCAGAGAAAAAAAAAAATGTTAACCGAGTTAAACACTTTCTTCTTCATATTACTGCCTCAATGAACATTGCCTTCCCTCCATCTCTTACATCTAGAGGGCGCAGGCAGGATGAAGAAAAGATAAGGAAAAGAGAATAGAAAATGCAAAAATTAAAGGTGAGGAAAAGAAGTAGGGGAAAACAGAAATCAAACAGAAGACAGAAGAAATTGTTATGTCTAGTACTTATTGAGATAGGAGTTAGCTGCTCATAAGTCACTGAATAAAATAAAAGCAGTCAGAAAACCAAAATCATATATGATTTGACTTCCCTTAAAATGTCTTTATGCATTTTAGAACCACTGAATTTCAGAATGGAGATGGCCCAGCACATAACGATAGTGCAAACCCTCACCATAATGGAAGAATGCCCCCTACAACTTCTGTGACAGATGGCCACGCAGCCTCTGCCACATGTCATTTCCAAGAGTAGGCAGATCATTATCTACTTTTAGAAGGAAGACATGTCTCTTTTGTGTAGTACTAATTGTTAGAAAGTCGTTCTCATTTAAAACAGAAATCTGCTACGCCTCGGCCTCATTTCTACCCTCTGGAACCATATGGAATGGTTAAATCCTTCTTCCACATGACATCTCTCCAAAATTATGAAGCAGTTATTATGTTGTCCTGAGTCTCCTCTAACCCAAAATAAACATATGCAAAACATAGACTATGCCCTCCGAATATCAGTACACCTGGTAGGATGACCAATGTCCTCAAAAGCCCTGTTTCATTTTCTTCTCCGTAGTAATCTTTTCCTTGGAGAGCTCAGAATCAGCACATCTGGTGTGTATTTGTTTGGGAGTGCTCTGTGAACTCTGTACATACATATGTGTATAAATATGAATATGTACACACAAGCATAAACCGCACATGGAGTTTGTGTGTTTGCATATAAATATGTAGACACATATGTGTACACACATGTAAAATATACACATTGCTCATCTTTCCTTTTCTCTCAAGTATTTCTTTTCGCATGGCTCCCATCCAGTCCAAGTTCATGAGGAGAGTTCATCTTATTTCCCGGCTTATTTCATCCCTCTGGAAATAAGGTGGGGACTTTGGGGTTATATTTACTTTCTTTAGTTCAATCATGAGTGGATGCCTGCATGCTCCTGTCTCCTACGTGCCCAGGCTTGAATAGTTAGTTAACCCTCAGCTTCTAAGGGTAAGGAAACCACTTAGAATTGTACATCAGAGGAGCTGAGTAGCTCTGAAGATATTTGATCATGTAAACAAAATTCATATCCTGTGATAACTGTAAGCATGACATTAATCTAAACCCATTTGTCTTTTCCTCTCTTAATTTCATTTCCAATTAAGTATTTCTTCCACCGTTTCTGGTTAGTTCATCACTTGTCCATTTTCTACCTTATCTTCAGAAAGTAGGAAAAAAAATCCTTCTTTGATATCCAGGAAAATGTCCAAAGGGCCCTGAGTTCAAATCGCTTTCCTATCTCACATTGTGATTTGAGTTTCACGGTTCAGTACTTTAGCAGACCTCAAATGCAAGGGTTGTTTCCAGGTTATGATAACGTAATTGGATCCAAAGTCATTGTCATCCTTTCATCCCACAGAAGGTTATTTTGATCTTGCTCCTGGGGGCAGTAATTGAGTTGGAGGTGGTGGTGGAGGGGGGAGATATGAAGCAGCATTTAGCCCTTCTTCAAGGCTTTCATTTCATCCTACTTCTTCACAGCACATGAAAATGCCCTCAAGGGCCCTCCATTGTGCCTACCGTCTGCCCCTTCTACGACTCTTCTTTCTCTACCCCTTCTCTCCTCGCCCTTCTCTCCTCTTTGTTAAAATGGAGGTCACAGAGAAAGCAGAATGGTTCCAGGGTGGGACAGATAAGAAGAAGACGAAGAGGCAGGACATGTTCTGAGGGCATCACTGGTGTGGCACCTGGAATGTGGCAGAGGTGGCCTCAGCGGGGTACCTAGGGCTCCTGGGGGCTCAGGGCTCAAAGCTCTCTGACAGTCCTTGCTCCTGTTCTGAGTTGGCAGGCTCTTCCTTCTCTTCATAGCAACTGATTCCAACCTTTAGCACGTGCCTCGACGGCCTACCCACCCACTCCCAACTCTTCACTGTCTGCCTCGTGCTTATGGAAAATAATCAGAAGCCATCGAGCACAAACTCCCTGAACTTTCTTTCCTTCCATCTCCACTCATCCTTACCTGCCCTGGAACAGGTACAATTTCAAAATGAAACATGCCCCTAGTTGTTTCTAAAATGAATTAAATAATCCACCTGTGTTCTTAAGCTTATTTCCTGTCTCCTCTGGGACGTCACTTGAATCTGATAAGGCGTTATCCACTCTTTATCTTCAATCTTACCTCCCCTATGCCTGAGTCTTCTAAAGCCTTCAGGTCTAATCCATCTGCAAGTAACAGGCAGTCTCATCAAGCTACCGAATTATCCCTTTTATTTCCCTGTTTGTAAGAAACTTATACAATAAAAGCGTTTATTTATAAGAGAGATATAATTTATTTATAAAAATATTCATTTATTTATAAGAAGATTTTATTACAAAATTATGTTTTTATGAGAGATATTACAGTGTAGTGTATGCATTTTTCTCAATGAAGTGATGTCACCCTCAAGGGGGCAAAAATGGATTCTTAGGGGGCAAAAACATTCTAAAATATTACAATGGTTTCTGGCCCTCCAAAGCTTAACTCTACTTGACAAAGTATTATTTCTCAGTATTTAAATCCTCTCACTTTAGGGAGAGTTTTAATTTAATTTTTCTCTCAGGGAGTAAGATCTGATAATGAGGAAGAGATTGAGAAACACTGATGTATAGGATCCAGCCGGCCTGGGTTTATATCCTGAACCCACCACTGCTTGGCTGGCTGTGTGACCTTTGACAGGCTACTTAACTTCACTGTGCCTCAGTTTTCTTACCTGTAGAATGGAGATCTTAGCACCTAATTCACGAAGTTGATTTTAAGTAAAGATTACTTGAGTTAATATAGGTAATGCTATAAGTGTTAGCCCACTCTTTCAACTAATTGAATCATATATACAATAAATGAGCTACGAAATCTGGAGCCTGCCTACCTCTTCATCTCTTCCCACTCTCCTTCTCACTCATTCTACTCCAGCTACACTCACATTCTTACCCATCTCCAAAATGCCAGGCTTGTTTCCAATGTCACATCTTGATTTTTCTGTTCTTACCATCTGGAATCTCTTCCCCCAGATTTTCTCATGGCTTACTCCCTTACTCTATTCAAGTTTCTTCTCAGATGTTACCTCTTTAAAGAGGTTTCCCTGATTTATATTCCCACTTTTCTTTCCCTATTTCCTTTCATTCTCTTTCTAGCACACATGACTACCTAAAGTTACACATTTTTGTCTCTTTATTTCGTTATGTATGAACTACAAGACGATGGAACTTCTCTGGTTTAGTCACTGTTGTATTCTTGGTGCCCAGAACATTGGGAAAAGTAGTATTGATTGAGTACTAGGCTCTAAGGATATAGTGGTGAATAAAAGAAACGCAGGGCTTCCCTGGTGGTGCAGTGGTTGAGAGTCCGCCTGCGGATGCAGGGGACATGGGTTTGTGCCCCGGTCCAGGAAGATCCCACATGCCGCGGAGCAGCTGGGCCCGTGAGCCATGGCTGTTGAGCCTGCGCGTCCGGAGCCTGTGCTCCACAACGGGAGAGGCCACAACCCGCGTACAGCAAAAAAAAAAAAAAAAAAGAAATGCAGTCTTTGCTTTCCTGGAACCTAAAATCTAGTGACAGTCAGACTTTAAACAAGAAAACATGCAATTAATGTATAAGTGGTAATCAAAATTACAAAAGTCTGCTCTCCCAGACAGCCTGAAGCAACACAACACAAATCATAAATTCCACATTGCCCTGCTGAGACCCATTGACAGGACTGCAGGTCCTTCTTAGGACCAGAGAGCTAGGGACCTGATTTCTTAGAAAATTGCAGGCTATACTAATGGCTACTCCCATCCTTCTCCAACCTGGAATGGTAAGAGACTGAAACACTAAACTTGTCTTCTTGTCAGGACTTATTTTTCTTCCTTCTTAGGCTAGTTGCTTGTTTCACTCACTTTTCCCATTTTTATATTAATATTTTGCCTCTGCCACTGAACCAATGAACCTCAAAGTGTGGGTCTTGGTCCACCTATATCAGAATCATCTGATATTCTAGTTAAAAATCTAGATTCCCAGATCCTGTATCCAACCTCAGAATTACTGAGGGAAGAACATGAGAATCTATATTTTAACAGTCCCTCCCCTTAAGATTTCTGATGCACAAAAAGTTGAAAACAACTACATTAAACTGTGAGCTTCAGCTTCTTTGTTTTCCCAGAGGCTAGTACACGGTTGGTACTCAAATATTTGCTCAATATATACATGTTTATGTATTCCACATATATTTCAAACACAACATGTTTAAATCTGAACTTCTCTTCTCTTCCAAACTGTCATTGTTCTTCCTACCTTTTCTTTCTGAATTAGTAAAGCCTTAATCAGAGTCACCCTGAGCTATTTTACCTTTTTCTCCAAATTTATAATTAACCAATACCAATGGCTCTGTTAATTTAGTATTTGAGTTAAAAGTCTCGGGCTCATTGACAACCTGTCCCTTAAGGGATTTTTTTCCTTCTGATAACTAGCTCAGTTCTTTTCCCAAGGTGGATGCTCAGTTAATGTTTTATTTTATTTTTAATTTTTAAATAATTTTAAAATATCTATTTATTTATTTACTTATTTATTTGGCTGTGTCGGTTCTTAGTTGTGGCACGTGGGATCTTCGTTGCAGTGCGTTGGTTTCTCTCTAGTTGCAGTGCGTTGAGTATGAAGGCTCTCTAGTTGTGGTGCATGGGCTCTAGAGTGTGCAGGCTCAGTAGTTGTGGCACACGGGCTTAGTTGCCCTGCGGCATGTGGGATCTTAGTTCCCCAACCAGAGATCGAACCCACATCCCCTACATTGGAAGGCGGATGCTTAACCACTGGACCACCAGGGAAGTCCCTGTTTTATTTTAAATTTATTAAATTTTTCTTAATCAAAATAAAATATTAAAACAATTAAATTGTCCAGGGACCTAAAAAGCACAGATGCTGGCTTGGCTCCACTCTTCACAAAACAGAAATAGAGACACAAATGTAGAGAACAAATGTATGGACACCGAGGGGGGGAGAAGTGGGGGTGGGGTGAAATTGGGAGATTGGGATTCACATATACACACTACTGATATTATGTATAAGATAGATAACTAATGAGAACCTACTGCATAGCTCAGGGAAATCTACTCAGTGCTCTGTGGTGACCTAAATGGGAAGGAAATCCAAAAAAGAGGGGATATATCTATACATATAGCTGATTCACTTTGCTGCACAGTAGAAATGAAGACAATGTTGTAAAGCAACTATACTCCAGTAAAAATTAATTTTTAAAAAATCAGTGAAACCTGAGGTCTAAGCACAGTGTATTATCTTTCAACGGCAGAGGTCTTGCTTTCTTCAAACTCAGGCTTAATGGATTATGACTTACCACCACTAATATGGGAAAAATTTTCAAGGACAAATGTCGGAGGGAAGATCACAGCAGTCCTCATTCTCTGGGCGTTAGTGAGGCTGTTTCTTAACCAGCTTCTAAATCTTATAAAAAAGGACACATACACCAAAGCTTAAATGACTGCCAGAAATTGTATTCATCCATCTTCACTGGAAGAACCAGTTAAACTGGAGTAAAATTATCATTTTTATATTTATGGTACCTATGGACTTTACAAAAACTCCAGCCTTTAAATTATGATTTTCAACTTTCTCTCTTTTTTTGTGAATTGTGTTCACAGGGCAGTGTTATCTTCTTGCATACGATTTCTCTTTTTCTCAAAAACAAACAAAAAAAGAATTTTGAAGGAAAAAATGATCATATTAAAATACAAAAGCAAAATGATATTTAATAGTTACTTGATTTTCCCATTCAAATTTCCTAAGTGAATAATATCCTCATCCCATATTGTCTTTAATTGGAATCTCCAAATTTAAATCTGCATTCAAATTCAGTGATGCATCTGTAGATCCTCATTATTCTCTAAAGAATATATGTTTAAATATATTTTCCTTTTATATCTTTTATAATTAAGGGTAAGCAACTGAGTACATATTATAAAAGAAAATAGGTATTAGTTACTCAGAGTATACTTACATAGTCAAAAAAAAAACAGTCAAGTATCCTGAGAGAGTTACTTTAGACACAAAGCCAGGGAACTGGAACCAGTACTTCTAATATTCTGCATTCTGGCTGGGGAAATTGGAGGATAGAAATTTTAAAAAATGTTTATTGAACTCCTACCGATTATCAAGGAGCATGATTCAGAGATAGTCACCTTGGAAGCAGAACAAAGGAACACAGATTTCACTCTAACGATATACAAAGCTGTCCTGCTAAACAGTTCATGATTTAATCTAGGAGAATCCAGTGTCAGGCACTCAGTAAATTCTCAATAAATGGTAGCTATTAACATGATAATCCTGACATCAACCATGTAGAGTGTAAGGACAGGTCCTCCTACTAATATACCTCTTTTACAGAAGAAGAAACTAAAAAAATATTTTTGATTTTTTACTACACAAGTGTCAAAATGAAGTCAAAATGAATTAGAAAAACCCCTCCAAAAGCCTCCCAAGAACCACTTCATAGCCCTAGTTCTTTAGAATGATATCCATTCCAACTAAGTATGTGCAGATTCTTGAGGAATTTGACCAGCTAAGTCTACCATTTGGGATGACAGCCAGAAGTACCTTAAACAGCCAACCCACCTATATATTTAGTTTTCTGCTAGTAATATGGAAACTAAACCAAAAAGCAGCATCATGTATCTATACAAAAGGTCATCTGTTGAATAATGTGTGTATTGACTGCTATTAAAGGTAAAATTTCTTAATCTCTTTGTTTTCTATTCTTTTTTATCCATACTTTTTCATTGCTCTGAACATTATGGAAACCCAGCTAAGAGGGAAAAAAAGAGGAGAAATACAGAGCTGGTGGGGACCACCAGTAGAGATCGTTACTGATTTTCTGAAGATCCATAGTATTGAGTCTGTAGAGCTGCTTATAACAACTTTTGTCATCCTTACAGATTCTCATAGACTAACCAGGAAAAAGATGTGGAAAAGGCTGGGAAGAGGCCTTTAGAGGTGCTTCTTCACCATGCATTTGTCACCATTGGATTGTTGTCAAGATTGAATGAGATACTCAATGGAAAGAGCTTAGCAAACAGTTTGGGGCATATGGGGTACACACACACACACACACACACACACACACACACACACATGCCTGAGTTTCCAATCATGCTGGTTCTCAGAAATGTGTGCTTCCCATAGTACTATACTCTCTCTTCACTTCTATGTTCTTGCTAATTTATCTGCCTTTCACCATCCAACTAATACTTCCCTTCTCTGACCACAGTATGAGCAGAGATAATTATGCTCTTGTTCATCCCTCAAGTCTAAAGATAGCTTCTCCAAAAATCATTCCCAAAGAATCCAGGATATGGTTCTCTCATATTACTTACTGTGTATTGTATATGTGCCTACCTGTCTGTGTCCACCAATAGACTGTGAGATCTCAAAGACAAGAACTATGTCCTTTTTACTCAATATCTTTCAACACCCAACACAGGGCCTGAGCAATGGGACAGACTCAGCAAATATTGGAAGGATGGACAAATGGAGGGCAGGGGTGCATGGAGGAAACAGCTGAGCCACCAGTGCTGCCATCCATGTGGATATTCCAAACTGGAGTGAGCAGGCATGGAATAAAAAGGAGAATCAGAGATTTAAGAAACATGTTACCATAGCTGCACTTATCTGGGTTCCCTCCCATGGGGTAAAGTACAAACTTAAAGTTAAAATGTTGTGGAAGGCAATGCATAAGTATAAACTATTCAGAATCTTCCCTTCTTCCCTTCCCAAGTCTTTGGGAGCCTAAGTTTATCTCAAAGCGGGGATGCTATACCCTTCCTAACACTGGAGAAATAAGTGGCATCACTGTCTGCAGATCACTCAGAGCTCCTCGGAGAACAGTGCTCCTGGGCTGTGCTTCTCAACCTTTAGGGACAATGTTTATAGCAGGTGAGGTTAAAATGCAGATTCTTGAAAAAGAATGGATACATGTGTGTGTATAACTGAATCACTTTGCTGTAACACCTGAAACTAACACAACATTGTAAATCAACTGTACTCCAATATAAAATAAAAATTAAATTTATAAAAATGCAGATTCTGATTCAATTGTTCTGGGAATGTATAGTTTTTATTAGGTTTTACTCTGTCTGGGGGAAAATTTCACAAAAATTGTGCGCAGTGGTCCAAAACCCAAAAAATAATGGGGAGGCATTTTATTCTAGACCGGTGTTTCTCAACTTTGGCTGTACATTAGAAAGACCTGGGAAGCTTCTAAAAACACAATGCAGACCGATGGTCATCTTTGCCCCTTCCCCCCTCCATCAATTAATCCGAATTTGGGAGGATTTCTTCAGTGTGATTCTACCATCACAAAGCTGTCGGAACCGGTGTCCTACCAGTCTACCAGTGCCACTCAGAGTCTGGTCCAAGTTCTGGTTCACTCTGCAAGTTGTTGTTACATCTGGGACAAGTATCCAAACCAAGAGTAAGGGTTTAGAAACTTTTACAGCAATGTGACAAATTAAGTTTATGTCCACTGAATCTAATAATAAAAATAGAGGGACTCATTTAAAACAAAAAGTTGACTTACAAACAAAGATTTTGATGCCCACCGCCCCCGCCCAAGAAGGCTTCTGAATAATCAGACACCCACCTTTGGTATTGAGGTTATGCTCAGCCCCTTCTATAAGCTGTTACCTCTCCAAGTTGGAACATTAAGTTCACTGATGAATTGCTGGGGCACATCACTTGGAGACCTGGGTACAACAGGGTTAATAAGCAGGAATGGGGTAGATGGGGTTACAAACCAGGAACACATGCCCTCCAAGTTAGACAGTTTTCTTTAATTGCCCTGAAAACACACACACTCTCACATAACACGGAAGGTGAGAGCTGAATGAAGTTTTCTGGGTAATGGCTTGAAATGTTTTCCTTCTGAGAAGTGGTGTTGAGTTACAGCGTGCAGACGGAGAACTGCGAGGAGAGAAGGCGCAGCCCAGACCCCACCTTTTCTTGGGTTTGTAGGAAGGTGGACATGGGCTCATGGAGACGAGGCGAGTGATCTGTTGACCTGTCTGGTGGCTGGAATCGACCGCTCCCAGGGTGACCAAAGGGCAATGTTTAGCAGGGCTTAGCCAGGGGCCGGCCAAGCAGGCACGGATGCTCTGCTGTGAAATGCCACGCAGGCAGAGACTGACAAGCGGTAGGAGCTGAGCTCTCCCTTTGGACTGCTGCTTCCTGCTCTGTTCAGGGGAGGGGGCCGCTTTCTGGCAACTTTGCTGCTGCTGCTGCTGCTGCTATTGCTACTACGTCAGCTCCCTCTCCCCTCAAGGTAAGCAGGCTCAGAGGGAGGGCAGGCTGCGAGGGAAGCCTTTGTACCATGAACAAGATCCGAAAGTTTTTCCGAGGAAGTGGGCGAGTCCTGGCATTTATATTTGTAGCTTCTGTCATCTGGCTGCTCTTTGACATGGCAGCTCTCCGCCTCTCATTCAGTGAGATCAACACTCGAGTCCTGAAGGAAGACATCATCCGGAGGGAGAGGATAGGGTTCAGAGTTCAGCCATACCTGGGGAAGAGCCTTGACAGCAGCGTGAAAGAGATGAAGCTCCTCTCGAAGGGACACGGGAAGGGCGTACGGGGCAAAGAGAACTTTAGAAAGACGGAAAAGAGTAAGCTCAAGGTTGAGGATGATTTGGACCAAGCCCAGAAGGAAAGAAAAGTGCAGAATGCCCCCGGAAGGGGCAAGGTTGCACCTTTGTGGCGTCCTGCATATCTGCTGACCCCCCCAGTGACTTTTACCAAGCGGAAGACAGAGGGGCGAGACGTCAGACCTGAAGTTTCCTCGCACGTGACGCCAAAGCAAAAGACAGCCCAGGGGGCTGAGAAAACCCCGTTCACAGCAGCAAGGGGAACTCCACGGGACAAAATATCTGTACACACAGGACCTGTTGGTATAAACCAGGAGGGCCTGAAGAGTCTTAGTCTCAGCAGTGAAACATCAAAACAAGCAGCTGAGAGGAACCCAAATGTGACCATCCATCTTAATATTGACAGATCAAAGCAGCAATTCCAGGCAGTAGCAAATGAAAGGACCTACCCTGCCAGCGCACCAGTGCCAAAACCCAGGGAAGCCATAGCCTTAAATGAAACTGAGACTCAGAGCAAAGAACTAAATGCAAATAAACACAAAGCCAATAAGAACCTTCCCTTTTCCAGGTTCATTGCCAATTCAAGTCGCTTAAAGAAGCAATCTATTAATGAGACACAGTTGGGAGGCTTGCCAAAGGTTGATGGAGCCAAAGTGGCTGATGGGAAGAAACTCAATTTGTCTGAAAGCCATGTTGTGATTATAACCAAGGAGGAGGGGCTAAAGACAGACACCAAAGAGGTCCCCAATTCCAAAACCAAAACTATATTTCCTACGGTACTGCGCAAACGCCAAGAGGAACACGTTGCCAGGAAGAGCAGGGAGGCATCTTTCTCTTCTCTTGCTCTCCAGGGAGCAGCAGTGTCTCAAACCAATCAAGCCTTAGCTGGTGGGCTGGGGCCAGCAAGAATCAACTTAACCGCCAAAACCCAGCCTGCACAACTCAACCAAAGTCACAGAAAAGCTCGTTCGCCTGAAGATGGTGGAATGCACCGTGTGTTAAGAATTGATGTGACACTTTCTCCGAGGGACCCCAAAGCTCCAGGTCAGTTTGGACGTCCGGTAGTTGTTCCCCATGGAAAGGAGAAGGAGGTAGAAAGAAGATGGAAAGAAGGAAATTTCAATGTCTACCTCAGTGATTTGATCCCAGTGGACAGAGCCATTGAAGACACAAGACCTTCTGGGTAAGATCCATTTTTCTTCTCTTTCCTCAGCCCCAAGTATTTTGGGTCTTACATAGAGAAGACTTATTTCTAGATAATTCTGTGTGATTTTTGGTCACCTAGAGAATTAGAGCAACAATAATCATTAGGCACAGTTCAAATAGTCTACCATCCACACAGAGAAAAAGTCCGATATCAGCATACCCATTGCACTCTCTTTATACATTTATTTCTCTGGGACTTTGGCCCTCATCCCTATTAGCTCATGTTCTGTTCCCTTTTCTGTACTGAAAACCTATCAAAATGATTAGGGGAGCTCAGTTCCTAATAAGGTGTATATGAATGGTAGAGCTGAAAATGTAATTCCGTTAAAACAGTGACAATGAAGTGAATTCTCAATTTCAGAATTTTTTATTATTAGCAAGTTTGTCAGGAGTATATTTGGGAAAGGAGCACAGAGAAGGAGCCTTCTCGGCCTCTCTGGAATCATGTCTTAGCCAGCAGAATTCTGCCTAATCATGAGTCATGATCACCATTAAGTGAAGAAGTGACTTACTCCTTAGAATTTAATATCCTTTACAGATGAGAATGGTAGATAGTTCAGGAGTTCAGTGATACAGGAATAATAATTTTGGAAAAAGTCAATCAGCCAATAAGTAGCAAACACCCACAGGACATACAAGAATATAATATTTTATATTTCTAGAGTTTCGCCATTTATGAAGCAACTGCACACAAGTCACATGAATTTCACAAGAGCTCTGCAAAGGAGGCAGCAGGTATTATGCGTTCAAATCAACAAGTAAGGGCACTCAGGAATTACTTCAGTCTTCCAAGACAGCACAGCTCTGAAGGTGCCCAGTGAGCCTTCATAAACCAGTTTTTAAAAAATTATATTCCTTTAACTAGAAAGTAGATCACAAGTATTTAATCTGATTCAAATATATTCGGTTTCTGGCTCTTTTTGGCCCACTCATAAGTGAGGGTACCTCATAGCCATATGTTCACTACCCATTCATTGATAATGCAACTCCATGTGTGCCTTGATATGCAATTCCTGAGCCAAACCATGTTTGCCGAGAAGGTGGAATTAGGGAATATCAAGATTCAGATTTAGCACATGTGGTCTGTAAAGAACGCCCTCGTTTGGCTTCTGTAAAAAAAACAAAAAGAAGGGAAACAACCCTTCTCTGTGATCTAGGTATTCAGTGTTACTAAGAGGAAGGAAGATATAGATGTGCCTGTATTCATATTGGTGAGAGGGACCTCTTCATTGGGATGTTAGCCATTTTCAGCTCTTAGCCATTGGCAGATGGCTATTGGCCATGCGCTAATCACCTGCTTAGGCCAAGCACTCTGCCATTCATGTTCCTCACCCTGGTGAAACTCACAACCTTGAGGAGAACACAAATTATACCCAAAGTAAAGATGAAGAAACTGAGGCCCTGGGAAGTTATATTGTCTGCGGTCATAGAGCTAGCAATTATAGAGAAATTATTAAAATCCATGCTCAAAATTATGTTGTGCTGTTGATCGCCCATATCTTACTAATTACTACCAAAATGATCCCAAAGATTATGCTGCACCAGCTCTGATCTGAAATCCTGTATATCATATATCACATACATTTATGGTATATCACTATATTACTACACATATACACTATGTATGGTACATCCAAATATGCCAGTATAGGGCATATACTATATATGCCATACTATGTACAGCATATTACTATACATATCCTATATAGTATATACTATATGGCCATATACTATGCATGCCAACTTTGAACACAAAGCACCAGAGAATGAAGTAGGAGAGTAGCTTTATTTTAACATCCCTTCTGTGGCCTGGCAGACTGCTACGGAGCTTGGAGAAAAATCAGACACTGCACAGAAGCCCAGGCTGCACTTCCAAACCAGAGAAAGGGCAATTGTGTGAGGGCCAAAAGCAAGTAATAATGATGTTAGCGTCCATGTGATTTATTGAAGGCTCAGTAGCTCCCAGTGCTTGTTCGTTTCTGAAATTTGGTCTGTGGAAATTAAGTGTTGCTGCCCAGGGAAGTCATGGTCAGGCTTTGTCTTCTGAAGGAGGCTGTCCCAACAGTAGGAGAAAGTGAGTGACACGTGTGCTTGAGAGGATGAGTCAGACAGCATGTGGCCAGGCCCCTCCCTCTTATCACACAACCCACCTTGGCTAAATATAGGTGCTCTTGGCAAGGTGCCTACCTGATGCTCTACTCTTCCGACAGGATGGAGGTGACAGTCTTAAGCCAGCAGGGATCCTGTGTACAGAACCCCTTTTGGGCCATTCTTACAGGAAAGAGAATAAATTATTTTTCTTTTCTTTTACCCAAACACTCTAAGTATGTGAAAATTTTGTATTCATATGGATAAAGTTTGGAAGAAAATACAAATGAAAAATATTTGATTCATCAGGTTGGCATGATTTAAAGTTCTCTTACTTTGATTTTATTTTTTTCAGCTTTACTCAAAAGGTATATGAGATGCTTGTAAGAAAACACACAATAAGATTTTTTGAGATAATAAATTTTAAAAGTCAGCATGGGGGAAATTGTTATAGAATATAATAAGAATGTGTGTGTTTGTGTGTGTGTGTGTGTGTGCAAGCGCATGTGAAAGAGAGGCAAAAAGAAAAAGAAAGAGAAAGAAAGAGAAAGAAAGAAAGAAAAAAGAAAGAAAGAAAGAAAAAGAAAAAGAAAGAAAGGAAGGAAGGAAGGAAGGAAGGAAGGAAGAAAGAAAGAAAGAAAGAAAGAAAGAAAGAAAGAAAGAAAGAAAG
>NW_020837946.1:73564149-73588702 GCF_003676395.1 Aethalodelphis obliquidens | reverse complement strand
AAGAAAGAAAGAAAGAAAGAAAGAAAGAAAGAAAGAAAGAAAGAAAGAAAGAAAGAAAGAAAGAAAGAAAGAAAAGGGAGAGAGAAAGAATCTATTAGAATGCCGAAGGACTGGCCTTAAAATTAGCTATGGTAGCAACCCACTGGAACCTTTAAATTTTAAGAGTTCTGGGAAATATCTCCCTTACTGCTTCTTTCATTCCCCCCAAATCCATGTTATGGATTGATTAACACAGTATAACTGACGTATCATAACTGGCTATTGAATATACATTGAACCAAAACAAGGATAAAAACCATAGATTTGCTAGTATGTTTGTTTAAATTTAGGTCCCCTCAGTAAAGATAATAAGTAGTTAATAGTTCTTAAGGATGATGATTTAACCGATATGCTAGGATGAGGTTGACATTGAGAAGGAGAAGAGAGAAGCAGCATTCCCAGGACAACTTCACTTGCTCTTGTTCTAAAATCAGACTCTCTTTTCCAAAACTGCTCTTCTCTCCTTTTCTCCTGAGTCCCAAAGAACCATTTCTGAGATGTTGAGATATGGTCCTGGCCTTTTCCAAAAGCACAAAAACTCCTTTCTGTCATTAGCATTATTCTCACTGTCCTTTTCAGTGCCACCCTGATTTCTGACCCTTGCTGTGTGGCTATCGCTTGCTGCATGTGACATGCTCTCTAATGTGGGCCTTCAGCATAAGGATAGTCTTATTATCTTTCTCTACTCATCACGTTTGTTACCATCCACTGATATTTTTCTTAACTGGTCCCTTCCCACGGCTTCCCCCCATCCTCACCTTTCACAGTCGTCACCATTTCTCCTAGAACATCTTAACCTGACATTGCTCAAAATCTAATTGTATCTTACCTCCATCTAGACCATGATTTGGCTGTGACCTCTAAATTCCAATGACCATTAATGCACTCTCCTGGTTACTGAAACACTCCTTGCTGTGTGCCCTTCACTAACCGTGGCCTTGAGAATCTGTTTCAACTTCTCAGTGAAATTCTAAGCTTAGGAAGGAAACTCTGTCTTTTACTTTATTTTGTATCCATTTGGCACTGAGCACAGTGCTGTGGACTCACAAGATACAAGTTTACACAATATGGTTTTAAAGATAAGATTCTCTGAAATGATTTTTGAATACTGATACTATTTTTAAAAAAATAAATGATAGATAACTATTCAAATTAGGCTTGCAAGAAGTCATTTTACAAATTAATAATGACTTCCTAATTTTTCATTTTGAATATACGGAATATGTTGGTGTCTCGTTTAAGGTAAATACATCCTATTCTAACACTATTGTCTATTCATTAATTCATGTTCATTCATTAATTCATATTTTTGTTGTTGTTTGGTTTGTCATTTTAATGTTTTGACTTTCAATGGTTGAAAATCTCCTTATCTTATTTATGAGAATGTTTTATGCCAGTAAATAAAATATAATTTCATTTTGCTTAGAATTTTTGCCTATAAAATATGCTTCAGATAAAATACTGTTTTGACGGTTATTTCAAGTTTCCATATTTAACCCTTTCTTTATAAAAAGCTAATCCTTGCAGTGCTTACTATTAATTATTGAAGTTTGTTTTAGCCAGCAATAATCAATACGTACACACAGGCTTTGGTAAAACATTTCCTAGCTACTGGAAATGCAGAGCAATTCTACTTAGAGAAGTCTGTCCTGTGGCCTGCAGCTAGAGTGAAGATGTAACTCCAAAAATGAACTTATTTTAAGAGTGCACTTCCTGAATCTGTATTTAGAGAAAAATGACTCAAAGACATGTTTGCTGCCAATATTTAGTTTTTTAGAGGACAGTAAGAATTACAGCATGCTCTTCTAGCACTGCTGTGTCATCACGATGTTAGCCAATTGTTTATTTTAACGCTTTGCTTTTCCTACAGTACTCTGGCAAGCCCCTCAATAAAGCAACTAGAATGGGCCTGTTCTCTTAGCCCAGAGCTGGGACTGTCAACCAATGATCTGATTCCTTCCTACACAGCTAAAGAGAGCTTTCTTTCGGCACATATGAAAAGCAAAAGATAGCACCGTGCATTTGCCACAAACCAGTCCAATTTACTGAGGGGAAAGAAAAACCTTTATAGAACCTACATTTCCACCTCTCCCCTACTCTCCCAATCTAGTGAGGTCAAAAACCACAACTAATGAATTACTGAAAGTAAACTGACCACATAGCCTTCCAAACTTCGTGCTTCTAGATGTGTGTATCAGGCTGAGAGAAAAGAGAAACTTTACTGTTATATGAAGTTCAATGTCCTTAGTTTTACATAAGATTAGTATTTTAATTGGTGAAATGAGATAGCTTTTGTGACTAACAGTGATAGAAAAACATCATCTAAAATTGACTGGAAAAGCTCTGAGACCTCCCTGAGAAACCGAACAAGGGCAGGGGAAAAAATAAATCTCACAAGATGGATTTAAAAGGGTTATTTCCTGCCTTCTCTTCCATGAGTGTACACAAAGCAATGTTGCTTTTGAATTGGGTGTGTGTATGTGTATATGCACATTAGTGTGTGCGTGGGTGTTAGAGCACAGTGTGCTGTTTCACTAAAAAGTTGTATCAGGAAGCTGGAAATATAAAGCAAACTTTGTTTAAAGGGTGCAGGCTAGACCATAACAAGACAAAGGTTAAATGTGGCCAAAAGATGACTGTAGAGCTTTTGACATTTTTACTTATCACACTCTCCCCACAACTAGGGGAATGATAAGGAGAGAGATGACCAGAGGATATAAAACACACTTCTGCTACTGATTCGAAGAGAAGAAAACAGTTCCTAATTGATGTAAAACTGAGACATGTGAAAGCAAATCCGTGACTTTGTCATCTAAATACCACCAGAGACCTAGAAGTATTTATGCGAGAGAGGAATTAGTGAATGTAGAAATTCGAACCTGTGTACACTTCTTTTTTACACACCTCATCCAGGGCCCAGTTTAACCATCATAAAATTATTTATCAAATTCTTATGGTGATACAGCCTCGAGTACTCTTGTCCCAGAAAATAACTCCCTGTTGGGCTGTCCTGGGTGACCCATTCAGAGAAGAGCCTCTCAAGAAGGGAACATTTTTTTGCTCAAGGTTCAGAAAATGGGGGAAAAAGAGCAATGTTTGTTTAGAAGCTCTGTTTTGTTGTTTGCTTTCAGAATAAAGGGAGCTTTTTAGAGTCTCCTCTATGTTTAAAACAAATCTATATTATTCGAAACTAAAACATCTTCTAAACTGGCCCCACTTCTAAAACGTTGGTGTACAGGTATGTGTGAGAAGGATCAGTGCAAAGAAACTTGAGTACAGTATTTTAAAAGGCCTTTATGACCTGCCTTCTCATTTGTTCCTTAAAATTATTCTTCAAGGCAGGTACTGTCGCTGTCCCAGCTTCACCTGTAGAGAAGCTGAGACTTAGAGAGGAAGCTGAGGTTTCACATTGCGGCAGGCAATGCAGTTGGTGGCCGTTCATTTCATTCCACGCCTGTTTGCTCACTGCCTGTCACGAGCCTGGCAGCTGGGACCTTCCATTCTCCATGTACGTCATTGTGTTTGATCCTCACAACAGCCATGCCAGATTGATAAAGTGCTACAGATGAGGAAAAAAGCACAGGGAAAGGTAACTTGCCCAGGGACTCACAGCTCATGAATGGTAGGGTTGGGATCCAACCCTCAGTCTTCTGATTTTTCTTCACTCGGCAATGATTCAACCACACCAGGTTGGCTCTCTCCCCACCCCACCTGCTCTGCCCTTATAGTGACCATCCACACCTCTACCTCTCCTGGGTTTGCCAAGCCTCTCTGAATAAAGGGGATCTGCCCCTTGCTGAGCCTCACCAAAAAGGTTCTTATTTATGTTGCAGGCAGTGATTGTGTGTGTGTGTGTGTGTAGATTTTATCTGTGTGTGGAGGTTTTTTATTCTAAACAATCCTCACAACAATACTATGAAAGACATACTACCTCTCATATGATTTACAGATGAGAAAAGTGAGGTTCTAAAAGATTAACTGATAGGTCTGCTGTCCCAGCAAGAAAATTTTCTGACTTCTAATTCTAGTGCTCTTTCCATAGGATACAGCTCCTCTTTCTTTTGTTTCCTTATAATCATATGACTTTAGCAGAAAGTAAAACATCTCTCTTCCTTATACTTGGGGTGGGTAGCTGCAGGGAGGGGGATAGGGTCAGAGGTATACGAGGGGAATTAGTTGTGCACGTCAGGTACCTTGTCAGGGAGAAAATTTACAGGAAATCATTTTCTATACAGCACTAAGCAAAGGTGACTCTATAAAACTGCCCAACAACCACAGCTCAGCAGTGGACAAATATCTCTGAGTGCCTGCCTACTCTGCAATCTAACATCTGAGCGTGGGTCCTGCCTTCAAGGCAAACACATGAAAACGTTCTTCGGAAGCAGAGTAAACTACTGGGACAAGGAAGAGAAAGGCTGAGCCTGGCCTGAGAGAGGGCAGAAGTGTTTCATCTGAAACCTGAAGGGGGAGGGAGTTAGAGACATGGGAAAGGGGGTAAAAAGAATAATCTATTGAGAAACTGAGGGAAATCTGACATAGGGTTGGGGAGAGCAGGGAGGGTAGAAATGAGACCATAGAAGTAAGCAGAGTCCAGATCATGCAGGACCTTGTTAAGGTGCTTCTAAGGACCAGAGAGAAAATGTTCAAAGATTTAAAGCCCAAAACAACACTTTAATTTACCTTTGCTCTGGCTCTCATGACCCAGAGGGAAGCACTTATGAGGCTAAAATTACATAGAGCCTCACCGAAAGTTCATACTAGATGAAGCTTCAGGAGAACTCTAATCCTGTCCCCTGCGTTACAGAGAAGTCTGAGGAAGGAAGTGACTTGTCCAAGGTCACAGACCCCAGGAGAGACAGAACTACCTGAAAGGTGCCCTAACCTCCACCCAGAACTATCTCTGCCACATCACACCACCTCCTGCTCTTTTTCTTTTTTTTAATTTCATTTATTATTTTTATTTGTTTATTTTTGGCTGCGTTGGGTCTTCATTGCTGCTCGTGGGCTTTCTCTAGTTGCGGTGAGCGGGGGCTGCTCTTCATTGTGGTGCACGGGCTTATTGCCGTGGCTTCTCTAGTTGCGGAGCACGGGCTCTAGGCACGTGGGCTCAGTAGTTGTGGCTCACGGGCTCTAGAGCACAGGCTCAGTAGTTGTGGCACACTGGCTTCGTTGCTCCACGGCATGTGGAGTTTTCCCGGACCAGGGCTCGAACCTGTGTCCCCTGCATTGGCAGGCGAATTCTTAACCACTGCACCACCAGGGAAGCCCCCACCTCCTGCTCTTCTCCCTCCCATCCCTACCTCACTCTGACAGCTGCCTGCTCAAAACAGACTATTGTTGAACTGGTGAATATTGATGCTGGTGGCTTATATTTCTAAGCCCGAGTCCAGTAGCTTTGATGGGTAGGCAGTTACCTCAGGAAACACAGCTTCAGCCTTTGGAGTACGGGTGCTGAGTGTGACTGAAAACTTCTAACTTAGTAGTCAGGCAATTCTGACTAAATGTCAGGGCTAGTCTACCCTAGAAAGAACAAAACATAAAAGTAAAAATTTTATATCACTATACCCTCTTATCAGTGAGAGGAAAAGAAGCTTCAGTAATTCTAAGGTCTTGCAGAAAAGAATATAATTCTGGACAGAGCTCCTCATCTAGATGCTCTATTCTCTTTCTGATCCTCCCAAAGATACCAGAGCTTGGAGAGGAAAGGCCCCTGAAGGCTCACACTGAGGCAGTAGTTGAATTGCAAATAGAAGCTGAGAAAATATTCTCCTCGACCTTCTGTTCAAACCTGTGAACACTGAGACTTGACCCACATAGTCCATTTTGACTGTTTTGGAATAAAAATGAAAAATTCATAGACATGAGGGAATATTATCATTTCCTCAATCGTCTGATTTAAAACCTTCTTTATTCGATAGGCTACATACAAATCAGGTTAGTGGCTGAGCCTTCAGCACGTACAAGCCAAGAAGGCAAAACGCATCACTTTCTGAGTCTCTTGGTAAATGATGAGCCCTTGATAGATTTGGATTAAAGGACGGCCTGGGAAAAGGGCAGTGCGTGCAGTCAAAATGGGTGCATGTGCTTTTGCATAATCATAGGACCTGGCACGGGTTTTTTACCATGGAACTTACAGAAATATTTTTATCTCCATCATCTCATCAAATCTTTACAGACATTCAGTGATGAAGGTGTTGCAATCTTCATCCTAACAGCGAGGAAACTGAGGTTCTGAAAAGTTACGTGACTTGCCCATAGGCATGCAGCCAATAAGTATCAGAAAGGTCTCGGTATTTAGTCATCTTCCTCAAGTCCAGAGTGTTTCTCTCCCACACAGTAGTGGACCCACTTTGTGCAGGACAGTGGAGCCCCCCACGTTAGAATCCCCCTTTATTTTTAGTACCTGGACAGACTACAGTAATCTCAGTCTAGACTTCCCCCAAACATACAGGTTACAGGTTGGGTTAATTTTAAAGTATAGCACAAGGCCTGTAGACTCTAAATACCTCACTTGTGTGATGACTGGGCATATACAATACAAATATGAATTCTTAACCTCAAAAAAGATTACAAACTCAGAAATAGCTTGCATTTAACTTAGACTTGACTTGAGCTGCAACTCCTCCCTCCAATATGGCAGAAAGGTTTCCAATGGGCAAACTGGAGGAGAGGAAATTTGCTTTAGTTGGGTCAATGTGGGATAACTTGAAACAGTTTCACCACCTATGGGAAGTAGATGACAGTCCGTGTGTAAGAATGATGCAAGAGTTAATAAGGCTGAAAGTCTTTCCTCTCTGACCCACTGTGCCTTTGAACAAAACAAGCATGCTGGGTTTTCTATACACCTGGAAACATGTTTAACCTGTTTAGTAATGCAGGAAACCAGGTACCTATAAATGATAGAGTAGCCTGGCATCTCAGCCACCCAAACCAAGACACACTACGAAACTTTGTATTTGAAACCTCTCACATATCCTTCTGTGCCCCTCTTCCCCATCTTTTAATGCCACCCCCTTTTCCAGGCACCAGTATGATCTGTATAGCATAATCTTCCACAGGGTCATCTTCAATGTGATTCCTCAAATGCATCTAAAATATATATTTGTCCATAACTGGCAGAGGTACTATTTCCTGGGATAGAAATCCACATTGGATCTAGTGGAATCCTTCCTGATCTACCTATATAGACTCCTGATGGGGAAAGTAAGGCATCACAACAGATAATGGAGAGGAAAGGAGGAAAGAAGGAGCAGGTATTTGGTGAAGGGAGGTGCCTTCCCCAAACCTCTCAAATCCCCGAGCATTCTTTCAACCTCCAATTTCAGACTGGCTCACATTACCACTTAGAACTTTCTTCTAAAAGAGGCCAAAAAAATCGACTGTTTTATAAGATGAGAAGGTTCATCTTCCTTGTTATATAACATGAGTTAGCCTGCTTAGTTCACTCTGCCCAATGTATTTTCATTTGTAACTAGATGTTTCTAAAGTCGACCTAATTTTAATAATAAGCAGCTCTAGGACTTCACAGCTAAGGCCTGCTGATTCAGATGGCTCAGGCAGAATTTGTGCAGCTGACCCTTCCTTTCTATTTTATATTTTTAACATCTTTATTGGAGTATAATTGCTTTACAATGGTGCGTTAGTTTCTGCTTTACAACAAAGTGAATCAGCTATACATATATATATATCCCCATAGCCCCTCTTGCGTCTCCCTCCCACCCTCCCTATTCCACCCCTCTAGGTGGTCACAAAGCACCGAGCTGATCTCCGTGTGCTATGCGGCTGCTTCCCACTAGCTAGCTATTTTACATTTAGTAGCGAGAGTGGCATGGACTTATATATACTTCCTTTTTAGAATTGATTTATTTTTTTCAGGACCAAATGTTGTAAAGAATATTTATGTGTGAAATGTGCATTTCCCATTCATTTACACTATAAAATTAGAGATGAGAGAGTCACAGGAGGTCACTGATGTTTTCTATACTCTTCCTTTCACTCAGGCCAATAAACTCCTCTTAGCTTTACTTCCTCTTTCCCAACTTAGAGCCCAAGATGGAATATTTAACCCTACTTCCCCAGTACCTTCAAAATCCTCTACCACTTTCCTTTTTACCTCATTTTCTCTGATGACCTAGATCTGGATTAAACTATTTGTTCACATTCTCATATACATTCTTTCCAGTGAAGGATGTTAAATTTGGTAGTTCATTTGACTTCTTAAGCTTCAGTCTGCTCTATTTGAAGAAGAGTATAATAGTATATATTTCAAGTAGTTGTTATAAAGATTGAAGTTAACTATGTACATAATAGTATTTTACCAACTGCAAAGTGCCATTCTAATGTATTTTTTTCTATGGCTTTTACTCTCATCTATTTCTTATTTTCAGACTAAGCACAGTGTAGTTATGTTGTCTGGCAGAAGTACCTGCTCCCACAAAATGCCACATCTACAGCCAGCCGCTTTTATTCTTGTGGACCTAATATTTCCTGAATAGTTATTTCTGGAGCCAAACTGGACCAGAGCTGGAGTCCCAACTCTGCCATTTACTAACAGTATAATCATGGACTAGACTCCCCATGATTTCAATTATTCTATAAAAAGGGGAAGAGATGCTGTTAGTCTGAGGTTTAAAATGAAATAATGCAGAAGGCTGATAATATTTATTTATGATCATTGTAATTTAATGATCACATTACTAAGAGTAGCTGCGTTAGAAATATGGCAAACACTCTTTGTGAGGTTCCCCTGGGTTCCATCCTGTGAAGAGTTACTCAGGTGGGAGATGGGAGAATGTCAGCAGTGAGGCACGATGCACTTCAGGGCATGGAGAAGTCCCAAGACCAATTACAACCCACCTGAATACCAACTCCCACTGTAGCCATTGTCTCACTTCCATGCCAGCAAAATTATTTCAACTGTGGCTACCCTGTAGCAGAGAGGGTCTCAGCAAAGACCCCTTAAATAGATAGAGAAGCTAGCTATTTAAGAGTTTAATCAGTATAGAACACATATCATCTATATCCATAAATACATTCACATGCAGTGGGAAAGAATATTTTCTTTGGCATTTGGCTGAAGGCCAACTGGGAAGGCAATCATAAGCTACTTGGTAGCATTAGCTGAATTAACGTTAATTAAGTAACATTAAATAAGAGAATAGGCATGTTCTCTTGTGGTATATAACCTAATTAGGATAGCAATAGCTACCATTTGGTGAATTCCTGTGCCCAGAAACTGTGTTAGTGTGCATTCTCACTAAACTGTAAACCTCTCTTCAGTAAGAACCATTACCTCACTTTACAGATGAGGAAACTGAGGCACAGAGAGATTAAGTAAAGTATCAATAGACAAATATCTGAGAAATATTGGCTGTGGGCTTCAAAGTAGTGTTTTAACTACCTGCAAAAGCTATATCCTTTCCACTGCAGGGTAATGCCTCCACAGGCCATTCTCATGTCTGGCATGTCTAGGCCTCTTATAACAACAATTGTCATTTGGTATCCTTCCTCTGCTCTATTATTTTGTTTATAACTCTCCCCAACAAAAGCACATGAGAAAATCATCTTATGGATAGATAGATATAAAGATAAAGATATAAATAGATGATGGAAGGATGGATGGATAGATAGATAGATAGATGGATAGATGGTGTGAGTGTGTGTGTATTTACACGCAATTGCACTCTGTGACTTTTAAAACCACCTTGTGGATCTTGTTGGCACATCTTTTGTGCTCTGCTTGTGTTATGGCCCAGGTGTGCAGAGCAACTTGTACACAGTAACCTCCCAACCACCAGTGTCATCATGTGCTTTGTGGATGAGGTGTGGTCCACTCTCCTGAGGTCTGTTCATAGTGTCCTCAACCGCTCTCCTCCGCACCTCATCAAGGAGATTCTACTGGTGGATGACTTCAGCACCAAAGGTAAGAAAACTACCCCCTGGAAAATCAAACTTTGATATGAGGCAATAGCAGTTTGGATGGAAAGTACAAAAATTACAGGATAATTTGATAAAGCATAAACATTTTACAAATGCCAAATCATTTTCTCATGTTGTGCCTTAGAGGCCTAAGTCCAAACGTCTATGGGTAACAGAAATTCAGCTCAACTATCCAGGGCCTTGTTCAACTAGCCACTGCAGACTTCCCTTTAGCTATGACTTCTCTGCCATGTAGACGTGATTTTCTAACTACAGCTCCTTGAAGTTCCAGAGACCATAAGATGTTCTCTACAATTGCATAAATAACTTTTTATGGAATCTAACAAGCAAAAACTCCATAATTAACGGGATGCCTTTCCTACTGATAATAGCTAGAGTTATAGTAAACAATGAAATGGAAGGCCTATGTTCTCTTCTTCAAGAGCCAAGCCTATTATATGTTCAGCTAAGTGTTGAGAAGACAAATTGCCAAAGGGGCAAGAAAAATGAGGTTCCAACAGAGTTCAAAGGCAGAATCCACCACTGTCTTTACTTTTGTGTTTATTACAGTGAAGAATCTCTCCCTTTGGACTGTGAAAACAATTGTCTATGTAAATGGTCCCATGACTGCCAGAGGTCCTACACCACATTACAAATTCCCAAAATGCAGCCCACTTCAGAAAATTTTAGAAAGCAGCAAAGAGACAACAATCTTAATAGAGCAGCTTAGCCCTGGTCATGACCCCAAGGACAGGAGCCATTTCCCTCAGCCTCAGAGTACCTACCAGGGTCACACTGAGCTCCAGGAGCAGGGAGATACCTAAGGAAAACTGGTTGAAAATTTTAAGAAGTGGCCTCGATAGCATAAACAGAAATAGCATCTAGTTACCAAGCAGAGAATAGTCCCTTTAGGAATGGCCTATTCGGATTTCGTGGGACCCATAGCTTCTATGGGGTCCTCTTTAAGAAAAAGAATTCACAATTAGTAGAAAAGTGACCAGCAGAAGTATTCCTAGAAGCCATTCCTACCTGGGATATGTCAATAACTTAATTGCACATAGAAGTAACTGCAAGCTACATAAATATACCCCACAAAACCCCCCAAAAGAGCAAGAGAGCAGAGGTGTGATAGAGAGGGTGTCATAGTAGGAAGTGACAGTGGTCTTAGCCAATTCCAGTTACAATATATTTCTTTTGCAAGATTTCCAGTTTGCATACAATGCTTAGACTCTCCCCTAGGTCTTAGAAGGGGCCTTAGCAAGGGGAAAAGTTTGTGCAGAAACCTGAGCTTTATTTATTTCAAGGTAAATTTGTACCTGTCCTGACAAGTCCTCAGAAAAGGCAAGCCCTCCTCTCGGTAACTTGGCTACACTGAAAAGACGGATTCGGGTTTTGGGAAAACGGAGAGCTTAGAGTATTGAACCCAGAGAAAAATCCATCCAAGAAAATGACATCATAGTTCAAAGAATAAAGTTTAGTGACTATAGAAAATGTCATAGCTTTGGGAATTTGATATTGAAGAGGCACTTCTGGTATTGTCCAGATCTCATTAATTAAAGTGTTTCCTTGTCTATCCTTTCCCTGATATAGACTATCTGAAAGATAACTTGGATAAATACATGTCTCAGTTTCCAAAAGTTCGGATTCTTCACCTCAAAGAGAGACATGGCTTAATAAGAGCCAGGCTGGCAGGGGCACAGAATGCAACAGGTAAGAAGCTTCTAATTTTTTGTTTTGGTTACATTTTTATTTTAGTTTGTTTCCCAAATATACAGAAAATTTGAAATAATAATACAGTGAACACTCATATATCCATCATTTCATGCCACAAAGTTTTACGTGCTTCATCACACACAGACACATACATACATACACTCTTTTTCTGAACTTTGACATCATGACACCATATCTCTAAGTACCTCAGTAGACATCTCTGAAGAATAGAGACATTCTCTTACATTAGCACGACTTTCATCATCTAAATATCACCTAATAAATGATCTTTTCAATTTCCTCATTGCTCCCCCATTTTTAATAACTGTTTCTCACTTTTGAAATTAGAAATCGAATTCAGTGTCATGCACTGCATTTGGTTGCTTGGTCTTCCTAGTCTCTCAGTCTAAAATAGACAAGTCCACATACATTGCTTACTTACCCTTGAGTTGTTTTTTTTTGAAGAGTACAGGCCATTTACTTCGTGCAATTGACCGTGTTCGGAAATGTTCTCACTGTTATCTCACAGGATGTTTTTCATGAATAGTATATAGAATTCTATTACATAGGTGATGGGAATTGTGAACATCTTATCGCTTCAAATCAAGAGACACGATGCCAGGTCGTCCCAGTGTTGGTGATAATAATTTTAAGCACTTGGCTAAGATGTTGACAGCTAGAGTTCTCCTCAGAGTAGGAAGTAATTTGTGGGTGATACTTTGATCCATGTGAGTATTCTGTTTCCTCACAACATTTTTTTTCACTGCTAACATTCTTTCTTATATTTTAAAATTTCTTATGGAAAGGCGTTTTATTTTAAGTTTAACAATGTGTACATGTCAATTCCAAACTCCCAGTCTATCCCTCCCCACCACCCTTCCCCCTCTGGTAACTATAAGTTCATTCTCTAAGTCTGCCCTCAAAACATTTTATCCAATAATCTAGCAGCCATTGATGATCATTGCTTGAATCAATTATTACACTGAGGACTGCAAAACTGTTTTTCTAAATCTCTCATTCCTTCTTCTTTTAGAGCTGGCATTCAACTTGTAAAGAAGACATCTCTCTTTTTCTTTTTCTCTTTGCCTCTCCCTCCCCTCTCTCCCTCTTTCTCTTCCTCCTTTCTAACCCCCTGTTATGCCCACTTCACTATGGATTTATGCCTTGAAAAAGTCAATGTGTATATTATCAGCATTAGTATTAGTATTCATATTTGTATGTGTGTGCTCAAATCATCCCAAATTTGACCACTAGGCACCCCTTTAAGCCTGTGACTTTTTGACCTGACCCCATCGGTTTTGAGAACTTCAGAATTAATTATCTCTCCCCTGACTTTTGTCTGCTTTTCCAATTGCCCTCTCTTCCCAAAGAGTAACATGCCTTCTTTTCCTCACCTCGTTTTAGTGTGTGGGTATTAGTGGGTGAAGGGGGAGAAGGTATATCTTTTCTCTCCATAAGTATTCTAAAAATAGCATCAAACATTTTAGTTCATTTTCACATCCTCTCTGGATGCACTTGTACCCCATAATAATAGTTGACCTTATGTACTAGGTACCATTCTACACACTTTCTATATTAATTGATTTAATCCTTACAGTAACTCTATGAAGTAGATACAATCATTTCCCTCATTTTATAGATGAGAATAAGGAGGCACACTGAAGTTATGACAAGTTCTCCCAGCTAGTAAGTGGTAGAGCCAGGATTAGAACCCAGAAACCTTGGCTTTAGAACCTACACTTGTTTCTACTACATTTTGTTGCTTCTAGACATTTAGCCACCACTCTGCTCCTATAAGCCATAGCATTGCAGACCTCCACCAGCTTGGATTCAAGCATTGTCTGAAGCTGAATTATCTGCTCACCAGAGTTTCACTGTCTTGCAACTAGACCCCAGATTTGGAACTTTTCTTATCCCATTGGTTTGCTAACAAATTTCTTCTCTCTGTAATGGAAGTTTTAAATTGACAACAAGCACATCACACCAAAACGGGCATTGTGACAGCTAAGATTCTTAATTATGGACTGCATTTGGAAAAATTTAATGAAATTCTCCATTTGATTTCCTTTGGAAAGTCATTATCCACAAATGATACAAAAATAAAATAGTCAAGAAATAGTCCAAGTGGATAACTTTTGAGCTGAGATCTGTGTGATGAACATTCCCAGGCAAAAGGAACAAGAAATACAAATGTCTCAATGCAGAAACAAGCTCTGCATATTCAAATTAAAGAAAGAAGTTTATTATGGCTGACGGATGCTGACCATGGAGGGAGTGGTAAGAGATGCATTGGGGGAGAAAGGCAAAGGCTGTCTTCTGTAAAGTTTTCTGAGTCACTCAAGAAATGCAGGCGATATTCTTGGTATAATGTGAAGTCAATGAAGGACATTAAAAAGTAGAATAAAATTGTCTGACTTACATTTTAAAAGCTCATTCTGGCCATTTTGTAGAGAATAGACATTAGGGAAGTCAGAGAGGACATAGGGAGACCAGTTAGGAGGCTACTGTAGTTGTCCAGGTACCAGAAATGTACCAGGGCAGATAGAGGAAGTGGTCAGATTTAGAATTACTGTGGACACAGAGCCTGCAGGACTTGCCATCAGGTAAGATGTGAAGAGAGTGTTAATATGAGGAGTCAAAAAAAACCCCTAGGATTGGAATCTGAACAAGTTGGTGGATGGTGGGGCTATGACCAGAGGCACAGGTTTGGGATTGCAACTGAGCTCTGATTTTGCCCATCTCAGTTTGAGATGAAAATTACACATCCATATAGAGAAAGCTGATGAATACAGGACCAAAACTGTGCTGCTTATAAAAACTGTCTCTCTGCCTGCCTGGAGCACAAGGCCTGCTGGTAATGATCTCCAGAACAGCCCAAATTGTTAGACAGTATGAGAGGCCACCTTCAGAAGGGGTGCAATGAACTTGATCAAAGTTATTGCCATTGGCCTTCTCAATAACTTATAGTTACACCATAAAATGATTTCTTTGAATTTAGTAAATCCAAATGTAAAATTGTAAATTTGTTTCTCAGTCATTCATTAACACCCTTGAACACATTAGCTCAGCCTTAGTTTAGTAACTTTCAAACTCTTTTGACCGTGACCCATGTTAAGAAATGCATGACGATTCTAATATCTGCTTTTCTGTTTTATTTATTTTTTTTAGATTCTGGCCAATCTCAATAAATTGTTTTAATGACTCACTAAGGGGGCACAACTCTGAAAAACTTCAGCGAGGTGCATCTTAACTGCTTGCCACTGTGCGGCAGAGAGTGACTTCCCAAACTATCACAGAAGGACTTCTCTTCATTTCCATTTTTTGTGGACACCTTTATAAATGATAATAAAAATGAATTACCTAAAAAAGAAATGGGGAAAAAATAGCTATATACACAATTATATATACATACACACATATAGATATATACATAATTATATATATGTGTGTGTGTATATATAACACACATGTATATGAAATAGACAATAAATTAACCAATTACTCTGGCAAACTGCTATAAAGTTTCAAAACATTTGTTCTCAATTTCTGTCCCTATCTCCCTATAGATGGCAGTGTCTATGGCCCATACTTTGAGCAGCATTAGTGGAGGGCTGATGTCTGAGTTTGGAAAGAAGCAGAAATGTCTGTTTGATGGGGTTAATAACAGCCTCATCTAAAGATAAATCCAACTGCCCTGAAATGCACCTGAACCCTGTGGAGAGTTTAAGGGAACTCAGGAGGTCCTGTACCAGATTTAGTCAAGGATGTAATTCAGGGACCATTCAAGGATGGCACTGAGCAGGGCTGGCCAGCCTAGTGAGTCCTCCCAAACTCTCCCAGGCATTCCCCTGACCTCACAAGTAGAGCATAGGCAGCAGCCTGCGGTGGATTTGAAGAGTCTCTATAATCAGAGATCAGCAAAGATACCAGTGTAAAAATCTTCTCTAGAATGCCTGACCAAACAAAGAGATCAAAGGTAAGACTCTGAATCCAGAATCTGACAGGCCTTGACAGCTACTGCTTCCTAAAGACTTACCCTTTAGGATTCAGAGAGGAGGGAAGAGAAACCACAGGCAAGGTTGGGATCAGATATCCAAGGACATGCAGAAACAGAAGTTGAGTTAGCCACATTTGGTCTCAGAGTAATGTCAGGCTCTCTGAGAGTCTGAAAGAGTCTTCTACAAAATAATAAGGCAAAAGTGTAACTCTCTGGCTAACTTTTAGTGTATGGAGAACAAGTGACATCTAACTTCTGGCCAACTCTCAGGTCTCCTGAAGAGCAACAATCTTTCTGTAAATTTCTACAACTTGTTCCTGCTGCAGGGAAGACACATGATTTCTTCACCATCACTTATAAATCATTCTGTAAAATTAAATGGGCAGCAGGTCCACATTCATCAAGGAACTCTAAGCACAATCTCCATCACTAATTGGTGCTAGCAGCAGTATCCTAAGTTGGTCACCTAAGTATAAGTGGGGGTCTGTGCTCAACAAGGACAGACAATTTTTCAAATGTACAGTTCACTGTGAAGTACATTCACACTGTTGGGCACCCAATCTCCAGCACTCTTTTCATCTCATGAAACTAAAACTCTATACCCATTAAACAACTCCCCATTCCCCCCTCCGTAAGCCTTTTAAAACTACCTCTTAGTGTTACTAGTTCCCCCACTTTAATTCCTTTTCACTTCTATAATGTGGAGCGATTTGTCCTCTTCATCATTCCTAAGGCCAAACTTGGAATCTCAAACTCTTCCTTGTCTTCTGCAAAACAAAGTCCCAGTCCTCTACCCCAGAGTTAATGGGACCCACCCTCCTTAGAAGGGACAAAAGCAACTAACTTTAATACTAAATATTCCCTTCAGAGCCTTGGCTCCGCATTCTAAGTGGCTGATCAATTTTTTCCAAACATAAATAATGCTTGCTCCAAGGGACTGCTAGAAACAAAATTGCTTTTATGTCATTATGGAATGAAATTAGAGAGACAAGGAAGAAATTCAGTGAGAAGAAAAAACTACTGCCTTTACAACCACATTTCTGGATCAGTCCCCAGGACCTTTGAACGTGACGTACACACATTCAGTGTATTGCATTTTCAAATAATTGTTCTTTTTCTGGCTCTGTAGGTGACGTGTTGACATTCTTAGATTCTCACGTGGAATGTAACGTTGGTTGGTTGGAACCTCTTCTGGAAAGAGTTTATTTAAGTAGAAAGAAAGTAGCCTGTCCAGTAATTGAAGTCATCAATGATAAGGATATGAGGTAATATTGTCATATTCCACAAGATACTTAAGTGAGTTTTAACCAGCAGCAGAAAGTACTGGTCATACTCCTAATATGTACATTTTTGCAAATCTAAGTAATACACAATTTATTTGTTTAAATAAATGGAAATACATGATAGATATCTTGAGATGAAAGCTGATCAATCCAATCGTTTATTTGATTATCACAAATTCTTAACCCTTAATGCTAATAAATACTAATACTCATTGTCCAGGTCTTTCCTCTTTCTATTCAGCTGAACCCCCAAATATTTATTTTCCTTAAGATTAGTTTTTCTTTTTGTGGTATCTGTATATATACATATATATATATGTACATGTACACATATATATTCCTAAGTGGGTTTTTTTTTCCTCAAAAATGGCTGGAACATTATTAAAAGAGAAGTGTAAGTTAAAAGTGAGCAATTCAGCCAGTTAGTCACTGATGCAAATTATACTCATACATTTTATTGAAACGTTGTTAAAAAGTTTGTGATGATCTAAAATCATCTGCGTAGGCACTTGTTTCATTCACTTGCACAAGACATGATGTCGGGTTGGTTAAGTGTATGTGTATGATCTCAGGTAGCACTTTGGCTTTTTTTTCCTGGACTAGTTACATGACAGTGGACAACTTTCAAAGAGGCATCTTTGTGTGGCCAATGAACTTTGGTTGGAGAACAATTCCTCCAGACGTTGTTGCAAAACACAAAATTAAAGAAACTGATATAATAAGGTAAGTGTGTGAAACTTAAGATTAGGGAGGAGTCATATATCTTTTTTATAAAGGCATAGGAAGCAATTCCACAAAACAAGTATATGCTGTCAGTCTATAGAACACCAAGAATTACAGTTCTAGCCAATAAATGACCAAAAGCAAACAATGTTTTCCTGAGAAGTTAGTTTCCCACAACAAAAACTCACCTTTTCAGTGGACTATTGCACCCTATCCAGCCCTGAACCAGGGAAATTCACAAACACTACTCTTGTTCTCTGGGATTTGCAAACTAAGAAATATAAGCCACTTAAATGTGCTGCATAAATGCTATATAAACACACATAATATTAAAGTCAACATGAGTAAAAATTAAGAGTAAATAATAGTAATAGAGAGATCATTCTAATTCTTTTTGAGTCTAATCCTGTACTTTCTATGGGAAGGGTGCAAAATTCTGTGAATAAATTGAGAAATAGACACAGAAGCTGGATGCGAATTATAATTGGGGCTTTATTGCTGGAGAAACTGGATTGAAGAACACAGCTTAGACCTGAAGCCAAGTGGTGGGAGCTTCCTAACACTTCCCCCAAAGTCTAGACCTGCAGGATGAGCACTCAGCCAGCCTCAGGCAGAGCAGGGGGAGCCCTTGGTGACCACCATGGGAAGTGATGACTGCCTTGTCTAACTGCTGACTCAAATGTAGTTTCTGTTCCCCATGACCAATAACAGCAGTGAAGGCTCTGGAGTCAGACCCTTTGGGTTTAAATCTGAACTCTACTAGGTACTAGTGGTGACTTTTAAAAAATTTCTTAACCTCTTTGAGTCTCCGTTTCCTCATTTTTACTTTAAGACAAACAGAAGTATCTACCTCAGATTGTTTTGAGAATTAAATCAGATAATACTATATATAAAGTGCTTTAAAAAGTGTTTGCCACATAACAAGCTGTCAGTAAAGTTTGTGTACAGTTGAGGCAGTATAGCGGGGGAGAAATCATAGAGTCAAGCCAGACCACCCAAATTTGAACCCCAGATGTACAGCCTACCAGTCTGTGACCTTAGAAAACTTTGTTACCTTTTCTGGGTTGTAGTTTCTTAGTGTTACATACAGGATTTTTGTGAGGTCTGAGTTAATACATATATAACACTTACAGCAGTGCCTGCCGGGTCTTCCCTAAACAGCACTAAATAACTGTTATTAAAAATAACATCTCTGGAGAATTTGTGTCAGGGCATAAAGGACAAGTAAGAATCCTAGTTCCAGGCCCCATCTTTGCTGACCCTAATCAAGTTCTGTCACATAAACCAGGGAATTTGTCACTTAGATGCTATGTGTGACTTCTTTCAAGACCTCCCCATACTTGGTAAATATTCTAAAATGCCTCCTAGTAGGGAACCCACTCTAAAAGTTGAGCTCCCATGACATGCGAGATTAAAAAACCAACTTTTCTTTTTGTAGATGCCCCGTCATGGCAGGTGGATTATTTTCTATTGATAAAAATTACTTTTTTGAACTGGGAACATATGATCCTGGGCTCGACGTTTGGGGTGGAGAAAATATGGAGCTCTCTTTCAAGGTATCACCCAAGTGTTTCTCAAATTCTCTTTACAATTAAGAGTTTATCATTTTTAAACAGTTTCATTTTACTAATACAATCAGATGTGTTACTACCTCTGGGAGGAAATTTCACAGAAATATTAAGGCCTCTGGATTAATGTCTTCATATTCCAGATTGAATTTGGAAGAATCAATAACTCTCATGAAATTTATTGGAGTTCCCTCATATTTCACAACATGGTTTCTGCATCTGAATGTGGGGGAAATAACTGTCTGCCATTCAATGTAAATGCTGTGGGATGCATACTCGACACAAAATTACTCTCATGTGTTTTTCTAATATATTAGAAATAATGGAATTATTTAGTAACGGGCCATCTTGGAGAGCACAAGTGACAGAAGGATAAAAAGAGCCACTAGGGACGGCCACCAACAGGCGATAGTACAGCATCTTAGGACGTCTCAGATAACTCTGGATATTTATATAACCATTGATTCATATCTGAGAAAGCGGTGGCAGCAGCCATAGTGGAGAACATCCAAAGCGCCTGCTTTCCTATGGAGAGGGGTGTATATAGTGACAGGGGTATTACTTTGAGCTCTTGATCAGGAAGAATTGTCTTCAGTTGTGGCCACAAGTCATACAGATCATTCCAAGATGTGAGAAGGGGACAGTGAAAAAAAAAGGAAATATATATTCCTTTCCTTGATCTGACTAAAGCAGGAACTCATGGTACATATTTCATACATTGGGATTCTGTTAGGATTTTTTTAGGAAAAAAACAAGATTTATACAGGATAGGAAAAGAGAAAATATATATTTTAATAACCCTAAAATGGTCCACAGCAATATACAAAACTAAATAAACCTGTTGAGTTTAATTTTCTGTTGAAAAGGATTTCAGAAGTGAAGAGTAGTACTTCAACAGGGGGAAAAAGTTGCCGGTTGGCTTCTTGTCACTAATTGTCCATGATTTGTGGACAATCACTGGATAATTGGTGTGTGTCATCCAATTGTTCCAGGTGTGGATGTGTGGTGGCGAAATTGAGATCATTCCCTGTTCCCGAGTGGGCCACATATTCCGAAATGACAATCCGTATTCCTTCCCCAAAGACCGGATGAAGACAGTGGAGCGGAACTTGGTGAGGGTGGCTGAGGTCTGGCTTGATGAGTACAAGGAGCTCTTCTACGGCCATGGGGATCACCTCACAGACCAAGGGTTAGATGTCGGAAACCTCACCCAGCAACGGGAACTTCGAAAGAAACTAAAATGCAAAAGCTTCAAGTGGTACTTGGAGAATGTTTTTCCAGACTTGAAGGCTCCCATAGTGAGGGCAAGTGGTGTGGTAAGTTCAAGCAGCAATTTAAAATCTGACTTCGTCAAAAGACAATGCAAAAACCCTTTTGAAAATGCATGGGGAAGAATGAATTATTACATTATAAGTAAACAGCAAATATGAGTGCAGAGGAGACCAAGCGTGGTTGAGGACTACATACATTGGGTAAACTTGAGGAAGGCTTCCAGGCGGCCATGCTCATTGATTAATTCAGCAAACACGTACCAAGTGTCAAGAAACCAGGCAGTATTTCAGAACTGGATTATAGGGTGATGAATGAAGTAGACTTGATCCCTTCTCTGTGGAGCTTAAAGTTGGGTAGGATAGAAAGATAATAAACAAATAAGCAAGTAAACTGTAAATAAAAAATATAATAGCTTTTATTTAGGGAACTGGCCACAAGTCAGGAATTATTCTTAGAGTAGTCAACTCTGTGGAGACATTGAAGGCCAGGCCTGAAAGACCAAGCGCTGGCCAAGCTGTAAAGAAGAGAGCCGTGGGCAGAGGATGCCCTTTGTGCAAAAACTCTAAGACGGGTGAAAGTTTGAGGATTTCAAGAACTGGAAAGAAGATGGATGTTGTTATCAGGGTGTGAAGGTGGGAAGGATGGCACCAGATGAAGGTGAAGAGAGAGGAAGGAGATGCATACACAGGTCCTTGCGGGCAGAGTAAGGATTCTCTCTCTCTCTCTCTCTCTCTCTCTCTCTCTCTCTCTCTCTCTCTCTTCAGAATGTAATTGGAAGTTGCTGAGTAGGGTTAAGCAATGGCATGACCGTGATTTAATTAGAATTTTAGAGATTTCAAAGAGGGATTGAAAATAACAGAAATTGTCAGACAATAGCAGGGAAAATTCCAGGGCACAAGGTAACATACCAAAGGGAAGGAAGCCAAACTTGATAGGTTGGATAGAGTACAAAGCTAAGAAAAGTCAAGGAAGGAGAGAAACTCTAAAAAAAATAAGAGAGAAAACAAACAAACTAAAAGCCATTTCAGGGCTTCCCTGGTGGCGCAGTGGTTGAGAGTCCGCCTGCCGATGCAGGGGACGCGGGTTCGTGCCCCGGTCCGGGAAGATCCCTCGTGAGCCATGGCCGCTGAGCCTGCGCGTCCGGAGCCTGTGTTCCACAACGGGAGAGGCCACAACAGTGAGAGGCCCGCGTAATGCAAAAAAAAAAAAAAGCCATTTCAAAACCATTCTAGGAGCGAGGCTTAATTTGAAGAAGATGACAAGATATGAGAACACTTACCATAGACTGGGTTTAGAGATGGTTAGTCAAGCCTTGACCTAGAGGTCCTGTAATGCAAATTTTTAATCTTTTCTTAGGTCATATTTTTTCAGTTCTCCCTAGAAAGTGGATTGTACAAACCCAGTTTTTCTCTGCCTAGGAAATCTCCTGATGACAAGGACACTTAGTAAAGCCATTCCCCTTGATGATATAAAGGAGATCCCAGAAAAGTGAGAAAGAGAGGAAACCAGTCTGAGAATTTGTTCTGCTTTTATAAAATTCAACTGACAAATAAGTATATGTAATCTGTTTGTGTATGACATAATTGCCACCTTTGTAGGTCAAAATGCAATAGTCGCTACTTCAGATGGTTCAACCTGATATTTTATCTTAGATAACTCATTAGCAAGAATAACCTGGGTTAATACACTGTTCAAATAATATGCTTGTAAAATAAATTTACATTTTTAAGACTCTATTTCCTGAGCAGGATAAAATAAAAAGAAATTATCACCGTAGTAATTTTTTCCTGTCCTAACAACACAGAATCTCAGCAAGAGCATTACTGAACTTTAACCACCAGAGGGAACTAAAAAACTATCTTTTGCTCCTCTTTGAGGCTAGCTTGTATAATAGTTCCCTTGAAATTTTTGAAGAGCTCTCCTAATGAAACAGCCTTATGCTGATGCCTGAGTTTTAATACAACAAAATGTGGAAAATATTTTTTAAATGATTTTAACAAATTCTTTCTATTTTCCTCCCTATTTGCTGCCTTCCTTAGACAAATTTTAATAAAATGACATTTGCTCCCTTCTGAAGCAACCAGTAGGGAGTATTATTACTATTAAAACAAACAAACAAACAAACAAAAAACCTTTCTCCAGACAATTCAGAGTAAGATTAACTAGACCATTATTTTGGATAGATAATCATGTAAAGTTCCAAGAAAATAAAATCCACAGCTTTTTTTTACTTGCTCCATATTTTTCCCTTCTTTAAACCTACACACTGAGGAAAGTTTGACTTTTTAAAAATAAGAACAAATCTTTTCTCACTGAACCAAAAATATTTGAAAATAAAAAAGTAAAAGAACCTCACCAATAATTTGTATTTATGTTGGATAAAACTCAGCAAACAGCTTCTAGCCTAGTGTTTAACAACTCTGAGATAAACCATAGGGAACTCCCACCTCCTAAATTGGAAATGAAATAATTCAAAATGGATAATTTAAAACTTGTGTACTTCCTAATTTAAAAAAAAAGATTGACATGGTTTACAATAAAAGCATGGATATAATTTTTAAAAAATCAAAAGTTAAAAACCAGTTTTCAAAACTATTCACAATGAGATAAAGAATAACAATTCCTTAGCACTTCATAGACCATTCCTATATGAAGGAAAGCAGTTTCTCCAGTAATTTCCAAAAGAAGGGAAGGGAAACAGATCTTCATATGAAGTAGGAGAGGGGAGACAAGGGATAGAAAAGTTTTCTCTCTTTCTAAGCCTTTCAGTGCTTGGAAGAAGGGATTGTGAGAAATAAATACAAAGAAATCAATTAAACCAGGCGATCCCAAACACTGTTCTGAGCAAAGTTATTAGTTGTGCAGTCAGAAATAGGATTCCGTGGTCAAATGTATTTGGCAAACTCTCGTACCACATTGCCTTTCAGAGCCACGAGCTAAACATTAACCTGCACTCAGTACTGAAGGTTCTGAGAAGTTCTGGAGTAAGGCAACCTGCTCAACTGTACTGAAGCCAGAGTTTTCCAAATTCATTTGAAGATAAGATATTTTCTGCATAATCTACAAGTACAGGAGTTTATATTTATTTCTGTTAAGATCCAGAGAGCAATTGGGACAGCATTTCCTTTCTTTCAACTCCAGGAGTATTCTACCTCTGTGCACGTCTATTTATTAACCCTTTCTCTGAAGTTCATGGTGGTGGATTCCTTCTGTAGGTTCTGACTGCTCCCACTTACTAATGATGGGTTGTCTCCTCCCAAACTTGTCATTGTCTAGTCACAATTTAAATTGTGAATAGAGCTTCCTTTGAGGATTTCTGATGGAGATTCTGTTCTTCTAGAAATGTTTTGCTTGCCAGTCACCCCAGAGGTAACAAAACTGGTAGATTTTTATGTTTATTTTTGTGCTTTGAGGGTTCTATCAGTGTTCCTAGCCAATGCTAGTGGTGTAAGTGGGCATCTCAAACCAAAATGAAGGTTGATGTAAGGTTTCAGATTCCCATGGGAGAACCTAGCTTCCCATTTGTCCCCCTGTGCTAATGGGTAAATTGTTTTTTCCCAGTACACCATTCCACTGAGGGTCTAACTTTTTAGCTTCCCATCATGTGTGGACGACCTCAATTCCAGCTCTGGCTTATCCATGCTCACTATTGGTCCCCTGCTTGCCAGCATTTGCAATTTTCCCTCTTGTTTTTACATTTTATTCTGCACTTTCTGGACCCTAAAGATGCCCCTTAACTTTCTCACAAGAAAAGTTATGCATGTAAAAGTGAGAACCAACCCACTGAGCACTGCGTTATGAAGTCTGGCAACTCTGTGAGCTACATAGCCTGCGTCTTACAGCGCTCCAGGGTTAGAGCCCTTTGTTAGGCGCCCTGGAACAAAAAGGACACAAATAGAGTCCCTGGCAACAAAGACTTCCCCACTTCCCAGCACAGGGGGCTTCCCTGTGTAGACACTTAGCTCTCCACAGCTCTTCTAGATATCTAAGTCCAAATTGTGCTTTTTTTCTTTCTTTCTTTTTTTTTTTTTTTTTTTTTG
>NW_020837946.1:73384037-73564049 GCF_003676395.1 Aethalodelphis obliquidens | reverse complement strand
GGCACGAACCCGTGTCCCCTGCATCGGCAGGCGTACTCCCAACCACTACGCCACCAGGGAAGCCCCCAAATTGTGCTATTAACCCACCATCTCGTTAGACCTGCCCAGAATGTCAAAGGGAGCGAGGGAATCAATATTTTTCCACATTAAATGGTGACTTATAGAAAGCTGCCTCCATACTGGACCTTAGAAATCCATTAAAAACCTGGGGGCCTGCCAGAAAATGCCTTTAAGCTTTGCTGTGTATTAACTTGCGTGACTTTCCTGTAATGAATTGTAGCTTGCCTGAGTCATTAGGAAGATTCCGACCAGGAGTCAGCTGGAATCTGCTGTTTTTGAAGGACTCAATTTATCTATGATTCAGTGCCTAAGCAGTAGAATAGCTTGGAGGGGTCAGCCAGGGAACAGAGCCCATAACCGCTGGTTTGATTAAATTGCAAGTATGTGCACTGACTTTTAATATATGCATCAGACAAACTTGAGACAAGAAAATAACTACTTTTCATGCCACCTTTTTCTCCTTTCCTATTCAGCATTCCAGGCAAGGGTTAATTAAGAGCCTCTGTTGGCTCTGTGGCTGAATCACAGGCCTAAATTGACAGATTGAAGCTGTACTTTAGCAAGATTACATTATGTCTCTGTTAGAGACAGCAACCAATAAAATTGTATAGTGCTAAGTAATGCTGTTAACTTAACTATCTTTTAACCCTATTATAGTTTTATGTTCTGTGTTTTCTGAATGTCTTGTTGTACTTTAAAATATCTTTTCTTAACGCATGTTTTATATTTTGCTTCCTAGCTTATTAATGAGGCCTTGGGTAAATGCATTTCCATCAAAAACACCACAGCCATTCTGGAAGACTGTGATGGGAGCAGCAAGGTATGCTGAACTGGGTTTTTTCTCTCATGGTAGGTACAGTTGATAGTAGGTGCAGGTGTAGTTGATAGGTGCAGGGTATGACATTCATCATTCACTTGAGAAATTCATTTTCGCCTACAGAAACAATAATTAGTTTCTACATTTCTGTGTAATGATAGTGACAACAGGGTCCACTTCTAAATGTAAAAGACAGTGACTGAGGGAATAAAGGTCAACTGTAGTTGATACTGTAGTCAACCCACCGGGGACCCAGTTCTGGTTCCATCCCTTGTAAAAAACGTGTCAACTGCAAATTTCTTAACCCTTAGGTAAATGGCAGTGATAATAGTGCCTATTCCAGAGCTGGTGTGAGGATGGAATTAGATAACACATGTGAAGCCTGTAAAAGAATATCTAACATTTGCTGCTCCACAAATTTTCACTGCTATAGTAATAAAGACAAAAATGAGAAAAGTAACTCATTATGTATAAAGACAAAATGATAAAGAAAATAAAGATGGTACATATTTTTAAATAATTAATCTAAGGGAGCAATTTTACTCTCTGATTCCACCCCCCCCCACAACACACGCACGTTATCCTACATCTTAAGGGAGTAATACAAATTGCGCAATTCATGATCCATGGCGGAAAACTCTAAGCAAAATTTCAACAAACTCAGAGCACAATATTTAGGGGAGGGAGTAGGGCCAGGGAGAACAGAGCAAGGACTCTGCAGGGCTGGAGGTGAGCTCTGAGTGATAGCACCTCCCTCTCCAACATATGTTTCCTAACAACTCATTCTGTGGGGACAGTTATCAGTTTGGGTACCAAATAGGACTCACAGGAACATACATTCCGGAGTTGAACTCACCCCCTAAAATTGCAGGTAAATTCTTTGACAGAGAAATTTTTTGTGATGAGAATCTAGGCTTGCCAAGACTTACTCCTTTGCTTTGACTTAGAGGTATTGCTTGTATTTTCAAGCACATCCCATCTCTACCTCTTAATTCAAAGCTGCTATAATTCAGCTATGGATTGTAAACTTGAAGCTAATGGAATTCATTCTTAATTAGGAAAGAGGAGACAGAGGAAAGAGAAAAGTGTCAAAAATCAATTGAAAGAAGTAATTTTCACGTATTAACAATTCAAAGAGGAAATAAAGTAGTAAATTGTAAAACAAAACCATAAGCAGTCCAAATTATATGAAAGTAAAATATTAACTAATGCAATCCTTCAAGACTCATCATTATAATGACTTTCTGTGTCTGATTAACCAGTATTTTATCTGAAAACCCAAGTTCTCAATAACCACTAAGTCTCTCGAAGGGATGCTAGGAGACGAAAAGTATGAATCATGGAGCCCCTGCTTTTCACAAACGCCCATCTTCCTTTTTGTCTTGTTACTCATTTTTAGCTTCTGCTTCTTTTGGTTGGTTTGAGTAATAAAAAGTAAAGGAACATGGAGGAAGTTAACTTATTTTTAGCAGAATTAATGAGGCTTAATATTAAGCCAGTGACTGTAGCATTCATCCAAAAAAGCTCAAAAGGAATAAAACCCTAGGATTGAACCATCAAGCCCTATCCGTCACCTTACTTAAAATGTCTCCTTAGTTATTAACTTTTCTACCAGTTGAAATGTCCCTTTTCAAGGTAAGAGTTAGCTTCTCCTAGTAGCCACATAAATCCTTGTATTATGACATGTTCGTGCTTCTCAGATTTAATGTGCACTCAGATCACCTGGGGAGTTTGTTACAATGCAGATTCTGATTTAATAAGTCCATAGTGGGGAGTGAGATTCGGCGTTTCTAAGTAGCTCCCAGGAGATGCTAATTTTGGTCCAGGTACTACCCTTTGAATGGAGAGTTCTAATACAATAACATACTTGATAATATAAGTTAAATCTCAATTACATTACAAATGATTCACTAGATAAAAGTATTTAGATAGATTTTACCAGCAGTCTATTTTCTTAAAATATGTTTACATTGGTTCAAAACAACAAATTTCCCACATACCTAGACATTTAGAGTATATTGACCAGGCAGACAGTACTAGGTTGTAAGAAAACTGGAGAGAAATATTTATAAAAATTAAAACCATCCTTCCATTACCTAAAACAGTATTTATTTTAGACATACAGTTGGCGACTCCCCAAAACTGGACATCTCCAAGAGCCATTCCTGTGAACTGGGGGATGCTGACGCAGTAGCAAACTGGTGATTCCTTATGCTACCAGCAAAGAAAGATTTTTAACCTTTCCTATAATAGAACAAAGCCTCTAGGAGTCCAAATGTCTAGTCTTAAAAAAAAGAAACATAATAATTCCCATCAAAGTAATTTAGGACTGTGACTTGGATCTCCCTGTAGCCCCAATGGCCAGGGGCCTAAATTATGTGGTGGTTTGAATGTTCCAATACTTCAAGCACCAAGGTAGTCTGGCATTCAGAACACCTAAAATGACATCCATTCGCAGATACATACTAATTGTACTAAATACTTTTTATTATTGCAACTAACACTTATTGAGGCCTTACTGTGTGCTCAACACTTGAGAGTCATTACCCCAAGGTTTTGAGATAGACACTATAGCTATCCAACTTAAAAATGATAAAAATGAGATTAGACAGGGTAAATAATATGCCCACATGGTCAGAATTGAAAATGACAACACCAGGATTTGAACACAGAACATCTGACTAGAGTGCCTATATTCTTAAGCATTGCTAACAAAAACGTTTGACAAAGCTGCTACTTGTGTGTGCCATTGGAAGTCACCTTCTTATTCATTTCACCTACAGCTTCAACGATTTAATTACACCTGGTTAAGACTTATTAAACAAGGAGAATGGTGCTTAGCTCCCTTCCCTGATAACGGAGCCCTGAGGCTGCACCCTTGTGATAACAGAAACAAAGGGCTAAAATGGCTGCATAAATCAACATCCGTCTTTCATCCAGAACTGGTAAGAGAATATTTGCACCTGTTGCTTACCACAAATCCAGCTTTCAATTAAATGCGACATAAAACCCTCATTGTCAGCTTTCTCAATCAGAAGCCTTAAATGTGTTTGGGACAATAGAGACAGTGTGAAAGTTCATACAGAGAGATAAACAGATATTTTCTATAAATTGTCGAGTCTTTTTTTATTCTTTTCACAAAATTTATTTCAAATTAGTTATTTTAAATAGAACAGTCACCAGGTTCTTTTGGTTAAATTGCTATTGTCATCTTTGTTTCTAAAAGTCATTTGCTTCAGTCAACTAATAATGCCAGAAGAAAGGTGTATAGACTAGAATTGGTTCTCACTGGTTACCAGGAAAGTTTACAGGGACAGTATATGGGAAAAGTGAGAAGCAGTGTGCTTCCCACAAGCCCTGCACTTAGTGTGAACCTGGTTCCGCATCCTGCCTCCTTTCCGTGTAGAGAGACTTTCTCATGCCCTCTGGTTCCCAGGGGCCTAGGCTCTGAGCGGGCGCTGGAGCCAACTCCAACCAGCCTGGGGGAGCTGGCTGTGCACAGCTCTTGCCAATTTCACATTCAGCAATGTCACATGGGTAACTTGAAACCAGCCGTGATGCAAGTATTTATACCCATGCTACTGCTGACAAAAAATTAACCAGTCGATCTAAGAAAGAATTGGAAAATTTTATTTGAGCCAAATTTGAGGATTATAACCCGGAAAGAGCATCTCAGAAAGCTCTGAGAACTGTTCTGCCTGTTAGAAGTCAAGACACAGTTTATATAAATTTTTTGAGACACAGGGCTGCACATTAAATAACGAATTATTGACAATTTACACAATCCAGATTTAAGTGCCGGCGTGGTGGGTCACATGACCCTTCACAAGATCAGGAAGGACTGTTCTCTTTTAAGGAGTTGTTGATGCTAGAAGAATGCTGTTGTTTATGGTTGAGCAGGTATTCCTGCTGATGGGGGAGGTTCGGTCAATGCATAATGCGGAGACACAATGCATAGATGGGGGAGAGGGGAGGCCAAAGGGCAGAGAAGAATTCTTACGTTTAAATTTTTCTTGTCTTGCCATAAATATGAATTTTGTTTCACACTACAAATCGGGGATGTTTTACCAGAGGTCCAGTTGTGAATATTTACCAGAACATCTGTGCTCTATCCTATTCACTCTCAAAGTCTTCTGTTTTCCCCAATTATATTTTAATAGGACACAAAGTCATAAGCTTTGGTGTAGGATCTTGGAGTGGCAGGAATAATTTCAAGCCTGCCTTCTCAAATTTTCTGCTATCTCACTAGCAGGTAGCCACCAAATCCACTGAATGCATTGAGTATGCGAGACCATCATTTTGCTCAGGGATGAACCCCGAAGTAAGCACACTTTTTTCTTTGGAGCGCCTCCATTCTTTTTGATGTCACAGCCAGTGACTGTTCTCTTCATGACATTTTTCTTCCTGCTCAGGATCAAAATTAGGACCTAAGCAACACCTCCTCCAATCTTTCTTTCTATAGATCATCCCTGTTATATTTCAGTTCCTTCTGGACAATATTTTTTTCTTTTTAGTGATGATGGTTATTATCGAGTTATTCAGAAAAATTAGGAATTACCAGTGTGTGAGCTGCTAATTTCACGTTGCAGAGTGTTAAGAAAATCTGTAAACACATATTGAATAAATTACATCTTACCTTCTGCTTTCTTAACCCTGTGGCAAAGAGGAGCGATAGAGAGAGAGAGGGAGAGAGAGAGAGATAGGTAGATGGATAGATAGATAGATTAGATAGATAGATAGATAGATAAGGAGGGAGGGAGGGAGGGAGGGAGGGAGAGAGGGAGAGAGAGAGGAGGAAAGATTGAGATTGCGAATGAGAAAAAGAATACATTTCTCATCTTCAGAAGTGAATCTGTTATCAGAAAAGATATTAGGCTGGTGAGAAAATATTTAGGAGCTGACAGTCCTTAAATTACATAGGGTTTACTTATAAACTGGATTGGGCCCACTGAGAACTTAGGCCTTTATTCGCTGATTTTTGTATAGGCCCAACACTGGTCTCCTTAATGGTAAGCCAATTTGTAAATAAGGTAATTTAATTAAGCTGGCAAAAATTAGAAAGCTGTTCCCCTACCTTGTTTGTGCCTATGACTTTGTAACATGTTACGTAGCTGCCTTCTGCCTTGGGTTCCCCTTTTCACGACGCTAGATGTCATGGAGATGAGTATCTTGACAATTATCTTTCTTCCTTTTTCAGTATTTTGGTAGTTTTCATACTAAACCTCCTAGGTCCCCCAGGATGTATAAGTCTTAAAAAACAAAAGAAATGGAGAATAAGACTATGAATAACAGGAACATGTCTCTTCTTTTAGAAAGCATTAGGCATTGAGAGCTTCATGGAAGGCGGAAGGGTGACAGTGAGTTTGACCCCGGATACCAGTGAGCTATTAAAATTATACATTTCTGAATCTGCATTTAAAAGGTGTCCTTTAGGTCAGCCCTCCTCAAATGCTGTGAACTGTGGCCACCTAAAAGGAAAAATCTCACAGGTGGCGTCTAGGATTTGGATATAGAATGCCCCTCCAATACCGGTTTCCACATTGTGTTTTTTGTTGGGGACAAGTTATTTAGTTACCTCTTTACAACCCACGAGCAGAACATTGTAGAAAATCCAGAATGATCTTCTCAATGTTATCTCTTCTACAAAACCTTGAGCATACTCAAGCATCATATCCCCAAAATCCTACAAGGATGACATTGTTTTTGTAAGAGCATCTCTAAAATAAATTATTATGAAGTCACCCCTGTTTGATAAATTTTTAAAGCATTTCAAAACAACATATATATATATATAATATATATAATTAAATATATATATAATTAGAATGATCTTTGTCACAGTCATGGGTAATTGAGAGGATTGGTAAGTGACAAAATTATAAACGCACGAGCAAGTTCTAAGTAGGTTATCGACCATTTCTAGGACATTCAATAAATATTAAGCAATAATAGAACCTCTGAAATACCTATGACTTTCTCTAATCACGTCTGGACTTTCTGGACATCAGACATTATGTACTCTCAGAGATCATGATAGGAAACTCTTAAATAAAATACATCATTTCTAGCACTTTTTATTCCAAATTTGCATTCTAAGTCACAGACTGAAGAAATTAACTAACACACTTTTTATAATGGTGTGTATTTTTTCTTACTACCAGCAGTGAGGCAGCCAGCGATCAAATATAGTAAATGCCATCTGGAATTATTTCCTTTAAATAATATAGTTATCAGCCATATCATCAGAAAATTCATCTTTTGTCTCATGAAGAATTAAAAGTCTTGTAGCTAGGAGAATGTGAGAACTTAGTTTGAGGTAAAGACAAACTTAATACTGCCTAAAACCTGTGTTTATGTTATTAATTTTGTTCAGGAGAATTCCTGAAAAATCAAAAATGTAATTACCTAATTTTTTATTGGTTTTCATTTTCTTACATCACGATTGTCAAATTCAGTCTGTGGCTCATTCTCAGATCATGTTTCTCTCCAGGTGAATCACATTGTTTTTGGAAACTATCACCAGTTGTTATGCTTAGAAGGAAATTTCTCTCAGAAGACCCTGAAAGTTGCTGCTTGTGACCCAGTGAAGCCATATCAAAAGTGGAAATTTGAAAAATATTATGAAGACTGAGGAGGAACTGATGTCTTTATCTAGTAAATCTATTAGACACTGTGACTATGACAATGAACTTGGTGACTATTTCTCCATGCTAGTTCAAAATTTTCAAAATTAAGAACATTTGAATGGAAGATTTTTTAAAAATCACAATATTTGAGATACCAAAAGTTAACTCAGGGAAACAGTCCAACATTAGATTGGAGTCCTTCTTCAGCACTAGATGGGCTTTTGAATTGCCTGCTTTCCACCCTGTGCTGGAACAAAGCCTTCAAATTTCCACATGCCATGTAACAGGTAACTGGAAAAGAAGACGGAAGTACTTGGAGAAGCACAATGATACTCATGAAGGCTGAGTTTGATCATAACCAGCTCTTTTGGTCCACAAGTAGGTATAATCAGTGAGAAGCTGATCCTTTATTTGCTATTTTTTCATCAAAAAAAATAAAAGAAAGAAAGAAAATTACTTGAGTTCCTAGGCTAAAAGACCTCAGAAACACACAGCTTTCACCTTGGTGAAATCCCTCCCCACTACCTGCATGTTTACCTAACAGTTTGAAATAGTATTGATACAATACTCCTTGATGGCAGGGTTTTGATCTAGATGATTGTATAATGTTTTTCCCAATCTGAGTCAGTGGAAAAACTTTAAGTGAGGAAGTCACATGCTTATTCGATTCTAGACATGGATGTTGTTTCCATTCATTCTGTGCTTTTAAATTGCACTTTAAAAAATGGCCATACTAGTAACTTCTAGACTCACGTGGATATTAAAAAAGAAAGAAAAAAATGCAGAGAAATAGAGGCTGGGTCACGGCACACCGCAGTAACCAAAAATACATTTAATCATTGAACCTACTCTAATGTGGGACCAAATAAGAGGAGTTGAAATGAGTAAAGCAGAAATAGAGCACGGAAAAATATTAAAGTTCTTTTATGTGAAAATACTACTATTCAGCAGCATTCACGGGGATGAAGAATGCTAAAAATGGGCTGTAAAAGATTTCAAGGTAGAAATAAAGTGAGGGAAACATAAAGAAAGGGGAAGAGAATGAGTTTAAAACAGTTAGGAAGAGAGTTAAGAAAAAATTGTCCGAGACTTGTCCAAAAACGGGAGGGGATCCGGCACCTCTATGGGGCGGGGGGTGGGGGGAGAAAAGAATAAAGTCCTAGATGTGGACCTCAAGATAACACTGGTAAATTTGGGGAAAATTCCAATATTTCTTTGATCCAAATTGAGCACATAATCTTAGGTATGACAATACTTAGGCACACCGGAAGATATCTTAGAAATCCTAATATCCTTTGCATTCATTTTGGTAAGGAAGATGGCCTGTCCAGAAATCCCAGGCCAGTTAGTGAGAGAATCAGGATTAGAATTTGGATCTCCAGAGGCGGGACCACTAGCCTAACCAAATCTCCTCCACAACATTCTTAAGAAAGATATACATAAATTTTTTTGTTAAGGTTGGGTCTCTGGAGGTCAATCATGCTATATTCCTGTTAATATTAAAATAGACAAACAAACAAACAAACCTGTGCTGTTGAGCTGATGGTAAAACTGGGCATCTTTAGTTCTGATTTCCTGTTTAAATTTTAACTCCCAATTAATTACACAAAAGCAAAACAATAACTAAGAGTTGGAAGGGGAAATAGTTTTACATATTTGCAACATATTTAAGATGTTTTATGTAAATAATTGACATTGCAGATGAGATAAGAAAATGAGTAGAAAATGAGATAATTATTTTCAAAACAGAGCCATGTGAGGGATAAAACACAAGTCAGTTGCCAAAGGACTAATTGAGTTGCTGACCAAACTAAATATGCTAGATGCCTCATGCAATGCTTTGTGTAAATGAAAAATGTTGAAAGGTTTTCTGCCAGTCTAAAGAATCTCTTTTTATTCAAAAAGAGTTTCCACCAAAAATGTCAACTCTGTTCACAAACAGATGAATTATGTTTTCGATACACTTACCTTTGGGTATACCAGCTGAAGAAATTTGAATGTTTTTGATCAAAAGAACCTTCTGTGGTCTGTTCAGTGTATGCTCTTCCTGGCTTTACCTTGACATACTTAATATGTGAAGCTATATTTGGATCCATATTGTCAATATAACAAAGAACTGTTTTCATACATCACATATTTGTTTGTGGGTAGAATTTTTTTTTTTTTTTTTTGCGGTACGCGGGCCTCTCACTGCTGTGGCCTCTCCCGTTGTGGAGCACAGGCTCCAGACGCGCAGGCTCAGCGGCCATGGCTCACGGGCCCAGCCGCTCCGCGGCATGTGGGATCCTCCCGGACCCGGGCACGAACCCGTGTCCCCTGCATCGGCAGGCGGACTCTCAACCACTGCGCCACCAGGGAAACCCTGGGTAGAATTTTTAAAACAGCTTTTACCATGTTTTTGCTCAACTACTCTTAGAAGCAAGGAACTAAGCAGTAGTTAGGAATCTTATGGACCTAACTGTAAGAGTATTGACTAGTTGTGAAATCTACTACCAGCATTCTTTTAAACATTGCCCTCTAATTTTTGTTTTCAGAAGACCTTCATAAAAGTATAAATGCCTCTAGGTTTTCTGGTACTTCTAAAGATAAACCCTTGGCTGGGACACATTAGGATCTTAATTAGCCCAAGTTCCTCAATAGGGGGCTCTGTTCTTGGGGACTTCAGAGTTTTCCCTGGATTAGCTTAAGTTATTGCCTTTTCTTTAAAAAATGTCTCTGCATCTTGTTACCTTGAACACAAACATAGTTGATCATATTTTACAGGACTTATTTGATCAAAAACTAATTTACCAAACCGTCTGAGTTCTTCTGAGCCTTCCAGCTTGCACAGTTCTTTTCTTGTTTTCAACAGTTACCTAGAGATTCTACCCTACTCTCTTGAAGGATTACACAGCTGTTGTTGATACCACTGTTTTTTATCACCAGCCTCAAATTTGCTCAATTCTTCTTGCCAACATTTAATCAACTGTCATTCACAAGGGCAAAAACCACCATGTGCTCTGATCACAATGTATCATTAGCTTTGAACTCTAATTTGGAAATACTTTCTTATATATTAACACCTTGCCTCTAGAATTGCCTTAGGAACTATAGAGGAGCAAAGATACTAGTTACGGTGTATAGGAATTCAATTTTTCCAGTCAACCTTCATTTCATGAATGGCTTAGAATGATTTTCAAGGGTCTCTCATGCAAGAGAATGGAGTTGAGGTGCAACAGATTCTCCTCATTATGCAGACGAGGATAGCTGAGAGGGATTGTCTAAAGTCGTCCCACTAGTAAGAGTTAAAACCCAGATTCCATTCTATTGGGCTCAAAAAAAAAAAAAAAAAGGTGAGCCTCTTTCACTAAACCATGCTGCTGTGATTTTTTGATTCTTCTCCTCTTCCTTCTCTTCTTCTTCTCCCCCTCCTTCTTCTCCTCTTTCTATTTCTTCTGTAAGTAGGACAGACAACTCAGGTGGGCTCAGTTAAAATCCCTTGGTATAGAATCACACCTCTTTGGTCTCTCTCTTGCATGTTGTACAGACAGGAAATAGAGGCTGCGCCCCTCTCTGTTAAACAACTGAAGTGTAGGCTTAAGGGTAGTTATCCTCATACACTTCGCAGTGGTCTATCTCCTTGACTTCATGCAGGACATATTCCTTTCCATTTCCTAGAACAAGTATGAGAGGGAGAAGTGGACATAGATTGCTTCTCTGTGAATGATGTTACCAACTCTTCGTTCCCCCAACCATTAATCAAAGCTGACAAATTGCTCAATTTGAACAGAGGTGGAAAGTGAAAAACTGGAGTCCTTTAATTTAAAACAAAAACCAAGTCGTGTAGCTTTCTTTCCAGTGTGTAGATTGTCACCATAATGCTTTTACAACAACCTTTGCATAAGTTTACTCAACAATTGCTACAAGCCAAGATGCCTTGAAATGAGAAAAGGAACACTAACCACAGTTAATGTACAAAAATATTCATTTTTGGCAAATAGCCATTCCATGGTCAGGTTTGAATAAGCCATGTAAAGTATTATCTACTCCTGATGAAGTTTAATGGGTGGAATTTCAGGTGTTGGTGGTGTCCGTGCCTAAAAGAAAGGAAAAAAATACCATCGCACTAAGATTTAATGCCTCTGTTTTCAACCTAATGGGTCAACTAATAGTTATCACTACAGTTAGGGTCTCTTTTCAAGTTTATGTGAATCTTTGCTTTGCAAAAACACAAAAATCTCATTTTCCAGCAAATAGAGCAACTTCTAATATGCTGAGTTTCTAATGACGACAGTAGCCATCAAATAAGTAACAAGTAATTTCTTTGAAAACTGAGATTTTCTAATTTGTTATTGACTGATAGGTTTTCCCAGTTCAAGGATATTGGTTATAAATAGCTATACAAAGTCTTTATATTAGCTCTTGAAACTAAAACATATATATATGGCTATGGGCATGTTTCTATATTTTATGCTTTGAACTGAGAGAAAGTAAAACCAAGAGTTTTAACTAACGAAGAAAAATTAAGAACTGTTTTGGGATTTTTTTTAAGTCTCTCTTAAGTGCATAGCTTCATCTGCATCTGGCCTTCTGGACAAAAGTATCTCACACAGACTTTCACTCTGGGTATTTTTTTTTCCAGACCTGAAAGGAGTCACCAAACTCTAAATTATCAGGATGCTTGTGATTCAGTTTAGGTTTATGCACATGCGTTAATTCTTCTCCTTCAAACAACTGCCCAAATGTTGCTAGTTTTATACGTATTAGCTATAAAAGCTGGGCATAAAAACAAGGGAAGGCAAAGGTTAAATTTGTGAATTTGTTATTGATTACCTAAAAATATTTGTTAGTGGAAAAACTAGATTGAAACTATGGAGTAGAAAGGAATTTGGAATAAATTTGAACATTTTTAGGTACCCAGTTTTTCTGCCTCTGACCAACCAAGTTTACGATAAAGAATAAATCAAATATGTAATTTTAAGTTTCTAAGTAAAAATTCAATGACTTTCCAAATTCATAACCAAAACTCATCCAAGCTGGTGGTTAATTACAAAACGCTTTGGTTTTGTAGTTTGCCACGTATCCGGGTGATTTCCGCTGCTCATTACTACCCGTGTTATTGTGTTTATGTCAATTGTATGTTCTACTTACCTTGTGTTCTTCATGAGCTGTGTACACGTTTTGGTATTCATATTTATTATGTTACTGTCTGATATTTTAAAATGGACAAATGTTTGCTGTAACTTTTGACATTACTTTTTATAGCCCTCTTGCTTTTATAGAGAAATGAAAGTCTAGGCTTTAAAAGAAACAATGCCTTTCTCATATGGCCAGACATATTTCTTCATGATACGCTGGTGTTTCATCTTTTTCCATAATTCTCTATTAGTACGTATTTTAAATGTTTTTCCTATCATTTTGAAAAACTCAAATGTCTGTTCTCCATTTGAAAGTGTGCCAAAAGTACTCCACCATGTAAATATGTAGAAACAATTACTATAAAAGTGTCAGCATAGTTCACAGCAATGTATTACCTTAATGACTACAAAGATATATATATTTTTCAAGTTGTTGGAATTAAGATGTATCTAAAACAATAGTTCAGTTCCTGTAAAAATAATAGAAATGTCTCATGAACATTACATATCTATCCATCAGAAATTCTTTTTACAATTTCATATACAAGCATTTTAAGACCTTTTTGAAATAAATAATGCAAATGAATTAAAATGAGGTGTTCTCTTGATTTCTGAAATGGTATTTATTGATGGTCTCAATAGCTGCTAATATGCAAGGGTTCTTTTAAATTTTAAAAGGCTGATAAAAAAAAATAAAATCTAGGCACCAAAAACAAGGACACAAACTTTTATTGAGAGCAAGTCAAACACAGTTCTTTATTTAAACTGTTAATAGGTAGATAGATAGAGTCTGATATATTCTGTCTTCAAAGGTAGCATTATATGAAGGTTAAGTTTTATATTGACAGAGAAATAGAGCTGTTATTACTTCCTGTTCACCCAGCATCTAAGGAAAATAAAAAGTCATGTAAGAAATACCAGCATTCTCACAATAAGTCAATTCTCCCTCCTACCAGGTACCAGAGTCCTTCTTCCATTCCTGAACCTTGAAGCACAAAAGCAGTAAACCTTCATGCGTAGCTACCAATCTGTGTTCTTAATGTGTCCCATATGCTTTTCAAATATGTTAAGTACCCCCCCATGAGATTTGAACCAGACCCTTGTCTTTCTTAGGCTACAAGAATCAAACAGCCACCCATCACCATTATGTACTTACAGTCACTAAGCTCTGTGGCCTTAGTGTAAGATGGCGGAATAGGGCAATGGGCACGAATGCCAAACAATAGTTTCAGTGCTCTTCTGCAACTACATTGCCTCATTCATGAGCATTAAGCATTTACTCATTGAACATACCCTGAAATAGTCTTGTTGATAAAATCCTTCATAGTTGGTTAATCATCTGGTAAGAGCACAAAACGAAAAGGGCCAGGCTTACTATATTTTGGAGCCCAATTAGAGCTAGTTGCTTGGCCACATCAAATGACCACAGACCTCCCACCTCACTCAAGTTCCACAGGAATTGGCTGCCTCTGCTGGAATAATTCAAAATACAGGCTCTGTTGATGGTAGGTTAAGAATATGGTCCTGTTCCATGATGGATAACACAATACTGTGCTTTGAAATTAAGTAGAAAATAGTAGGGTTCACCAGTAATCCAAAAAGAAAATAGCTTGTCCAAGTGAAAAGATTTAGAGGCTCTAAGTAAACAGGTAATTGTCCTAGTGCATCAATCTTCTACCGAAATTTGTCAATAAAAAACTGATTTCCCTGTCTTTATTCTGAAAACTTGCATTGTCGAGAATGAAATGTATAGATTCTATAGATTAAGCGTGACAGACTTTTATATGGTCAGGTTGTGAAGTATCTGTTTGAAAGAATAAAAGGAAAAAATTCAAAATTGGGTCTCATAAACACTAATAGTATATGATACCATGGAAACATATTACATGATAATAAAGAATTAAAGAAAGTGCCTTTAGAATGTGTGGGATTTGTTACACAGAAATAAGCAAAAATCTGAGAAGGGCTAACCCAGGGTTTTTCACAAAATGAAAAATAAATAAACAAAGGGTTGAATAGTACAATGAAGACTGTATTACATTCAGACAATAAGGAATTGTCTTTTTATTTCTAGGGCCAAAAGAAGTGTCTTTATCTGTGGTGACAGAAAGCTCAGGATAATATATATAGAAGCATGAAATGAAAAATTATGGAACTATCTAAGAATATAAATATAGACTCTCCCTTTTCATAAATATTCAATACATTATTTGACACATTGGTTTGAGTGAAGCTTCACAAGCACAATTTTAAGCATCCTGATTTGGGCTGAGGTCCAGTAAATTATATATTCCCAACAACCATCAGAGCTTTCTCACTAAAAATACATGCTCACACTCTACTTTGAAAATATTCTAAGATAATTATTTCCATTTTCATAGTAACTAGTACAGTTATGACTAGAGTTGTCTCAGGTTTCTAAGGAAAGAAAATTATTCTGAGATACTCTTAATAGGAGAAAGTGTAGTAATAGAGAGGGGTATTTTCTTAAAATTGTGCTAAAGCTGTCATTTTCATGTTTAATGACATTAACTGTGCTAGACGAGATTTTATTTTCAGTCTCAGAAATAATCTATCTGATATAACTCTAGTCAATTGCCCACCAATCTTCCAGCCCCTCCCTGTGGCAATCTCACAATGGATTTAATTCATCTTGAGAACATAAAGCCAACATTTAGTAAACAGAATTTTCCTGACTGACAATTGCTCAGCCCCTCTAGTGAGAAAATTCAGTGAATGGTAACACCTAGGAAGGCAGCCTATACAGAATTTCACTCCGTGCATGCCAAGAAAAACAACTTAAAATCTGAAGATAATAGGAAAGGCAAAGTATTTTGGAAAGTTTATTGCCAGAGTCTATAAAACCACGTTTTAAAGAAAGAGAGATTTGATACCAGACTTTCTATCACCCTCAGGAAGAAAGACACCAAAAGAAATACATTTCATTTCACATAGTCCTCTTTCATTCGATGACTACATTTCCCAGCATTGCTACTTTTAAAGTCAAACTGTTTAGTGCTTAGCACACAGGCTATATTAGTGAGGATTTAAAAAGCAAATATCCAAGAATGAATCTAAAGCTTTTTGATTTGAGGTTACCAGACTGAGTTTTGCCTAGGGTTATTTCCACATTATTCTGCAGTGAAACAGAGATTAAGCTTCCACTTCTTTATAGGGGATGACTCAAGGCATACAAAGATGCATCTCAGGAGAAGAGAATTAGCTTTTGCTTTAGTGGGCATGAGAACTTCTCAGTTCCAGTTAGTTTATAAATGCATCATAGACTCGAATTCATCAATTCTTTGCTTGGTGTTCCCCTTTCTGATTTTCCGATAGGATATCGTATTGTATCTTGAATAAGCATTTCTGGAAATATCACCCTTCTTCCCGAAGGTTGGCTGCTCATCAGGTGTGACAGGTTGGGAACTGGGGCTGCTCAGTGGGGAGTCCTCACTTGCATCGCCTTCCTCTTTTAACTGAGAACCCTCTTCATTTTTTTTCTTAAGTTCTATCACTCGAACTTCATCTTCATCATCTTTGCAATCATCATCATCATCATTATTAATTTCTTCATCCCAAACCTCTTGCTCCTCATCATGCTCAGAATGTAACACATCAGCTTGGCTTGGTTTCCGAAATCCTAGCCATTCAATTTCCATTGCCTGATGTTGAGTTTTGTTCTTCAGATCCTCATCTCCTCTCTCTCCTAAAGGTTGTTCAGCAATCCTTTCCTTTCGTCTACTTGGTTCTTGGTAACTGCTGCTCAAAGGAATCTTCTCCCACTGACGTCCTGTAGCAAAATCAATTGGCAATTGATATGTGTAGAGATTTCAAAATACCACAGATTCTCCAGATTATATTTCTGGACAATCGTTTTGCACCAAACATTTTATGGGATATTGTTTTATGGGTTATTAATATGTTTTACACAATAAAACAGGCTACACCATCAAATTAGCTTGGAAGACACTGCATTAAGCAAAATGAAGTAAGCCTCTTCAGAATTTATCCAAGCCTTTAAAATACTAATGGATGTTAGCATCCAGCAACCCAACCTCATTTGACCATGGAACATTTTTGTTGTGGACTACTGTACCTAGTGATACTGGTATTCCCTGAGACACACTTTTAAAAATCCTGTGTAGCCTGTCACGAGTGGATATGTGAATATATTAAAAAATATTTGGACCTAGCTCCTACACACACACACACACACACACACACACACACTCCTCAAGGAAAGTTAGAAAAAAGGCTTTCTTCCAACAGTAAAAATAATGAAATAATGACTGCCAGTGACTGGTCACACTCAGAGTAGCAAATTCAGTGTTTACCACCATGCTTCTCAGAGTTCTCATGTCCTAAAGTACCAGCTATGGAGGAGGAGTACAGATGGCCAAGAGTCATGTGCTGGGCTAATGGACGCATCAAGTCCATGAAAGGACACACTCTATAGCCTAAGATCTGCCACTGATTTCTAGTGAGTCAAGATTTAAAAATCATGTTGAGGTCATATCTACAGAGTGTTAGGTTAGCCTATTATTTTCGACATGTCCTTAACCGACAACTAATTAACTTAAGTTGTTTGGTACCATGCAGTGACTTTTAAGAGGCTCATTTAATTCATTGCAAATTTCACTTTTCAAACACATCCTATCAGCATATCCTCAATAATATTTATTGAGCATGAAAAAAATGAATTAATAATAGGAGAGTAGAGGTTGTTCTCAGAGCTTTCAGCCCTGAAGGACTTCTGTGGGAAGCTTCAGCCTGCAGTGCACATGACTCAGGGTTGCGTTCACTATTCCCTTTCAATACCATAACAGTCTTTATATAAAGCGAGAGGCACTGTTCCTCTTTGCCCTTCTCCTCCACAATTTCCTATTTTCACTGAAAGATGTTGACAAGTCCATTTCCATCAGAGATTTTTCATTCTCTTTTCGTTTTGTTTTCCCAACTATAGGAATCAGATTGTAAACTTACACAAAGAGATAGAAGTGGAGGTGGTTCATCTCTCCTCATTAGCTGTGCACAACTCCTATCAGGCCACTGGCATCCAGTCAGTGTTTTTTACATCATAAATAAATATGTATTCGAATGTTTGCTATAATTTTAAGCTTTGTTTTGTTTTCTTCTTTTCCATAAGAACCAAAGAAACTGATCTTTTTACTCATATTCGTGACTTGGGCATGGAGTTGTCATGCATGAAATTCCTTCTTGACTTTAAATTATAATTCTAAGTATTTTAACATCTTCTTATTTTTCAACTCAGGAGTATTCTCTTTGGGGACTTTATAGCTGTTTGCCATTGTGAAAATAAAAAACACCAAAATGTGTCCTTCTAACCCTATAGGAGGAACATGTTCCACCAAACACAAAAGGATTCATGCAGGGAAAAACTCACCCTGAGATCATCCACTTTAAAAATCCAAACTGCTTTTATTCTTTATTTGAAGGTAATGAAAGATCATAGAAAACTATTGTCTCCAGTGACTTTCTGATCACAAATTTGAAAGGGGCTCTAGTTGAAAGGTTGAGATCCCTGCCTCTCAGAATTCGCTTGCTCATTGGCAGTAGAAGGGTTAGGGTGAGAGGTTATTTAGTCCATTTCATGCGGTTTAGGTCTTATAAATTATCTGTGATAATGTAAGAGCTTGACAGTGACTGTTGCTTACTACATTCTTCTTTGAGTGACTACACAGTGGACCACCGTATGTAGTCAGCAGACAGTCTGAGAGGTGTCCAGGCAAAGGGGACAAACCCAGGAAACTGCCAACAACCTTATCCTCCTAGGCATCTACTATTTTGTGTGATGTTCTAATATTTCAACCAATAATCTCTTCAATGTTTTACTTGTTAAGGTCCTAACTAAGCTAAATCACTTAGGTCTACCAAGCTGACTTCAATTTTGAGATAAGATGTGTATGGCTGCAAGAGAGGATATGAATGATTAACTGGTAGATTTTTATCTTCCACTTTATTTTGAAATTGTTTGAATGTAGGTGTCTCCTTAGAAGTCTAAAAGATTTTGTGTCTCTTAGACTCTTGAGTTTATTTGAAAAATAATACAGTCATTTAAAAATCAATGTTCTTTTTCTTCTCCCATTTTTCTGAAAGAACACAAGTAAAATTAACTTCATCACCTGGAAGATTTCTTTGACAAGAATTAGGTAACCATTTTGTGCTTACAGCAGAGGCCTAGAATTTTCCTATAGATAAATAAATTTATAAGATTATTTTAAACAGTATGCCAATGGTAAACTTTTAAGATAAACCCATTTTTGAAATGTTTACATCTTGCAAGGCGCCTGACATAGATTTGAAGACACTTAATCAAAAGGAAAGGTTTATTTAGTAGACTAACTTATTAAGACGCAGATATCATATCATCAGGTCAAAGCGTGCCAATCAGTTTTACCGATCCATGCAGTCTCAGTCTTGAAGAGTGTGTAATGCTTTCCCAGGTGGAACCCACAGATAAATCCAGACTCCCTTATCTGCCTATAGCAGCTTTGAGTTTTTGAAAGCATTACCTGGATTGCTTTTTCAATACCACACTCACGTAACATCCCATGCAAAAACTGTCTTCCACATTCCATCAAACAATTTCTGTGTACAAAATGGAAGTTCCTCTTACCTTCTCTGAATGTCATTTCGTCAACACTCGTTTCTTGGAGAGAAAGATCTGTGATAGCCTTATGAGCAATATAGAGATTCTCTTCTGGTTTTTCTGGGAAGAAAACCCCCCACAAGATTAATATTTTAACATTTAAGTAGTCTAAGATAAATAAATTACCAATGAAGACTCTAACAAGGTCGAGGTCTTTGATTTTTGTGGTCACTAAAAATAACTATTTCATTCTTCCAACTCATTTCTTCACTGATTCCTTTTATGTATAAGCATAACGGTAACCTCTCCTTTAATGTCTATGTAAGTTTATAGTACCACGAATTCAGACACTTTCAGGTAGCTTTAGAAAGAAAAGTTGAATTTATGAATTTCTTCTGACTGAATAATAATGGTGCTGTCCATATAATAATAAATAACAGTAGTTAACATTTAACCAACAGTAATTTTCACAACAACTGTACAAATATCAGAACTATTATTCTGCCTTCTTCTGAGAAAACCAAGGCTTCGGGAAGCCAAGAAAGTTGTCTAGGGTCACAGAGCTATCAAACAAATGAGCCTGGATTTGACCCAGGGCAGAGGTTTAGTCCTTATACTCTGCAGCCCCTGTAGGATAAGGGACTGCATTTGGGCAGGGGCAAGGGTGGGAGGATGTGCAGCTTATTCCTGTCATAACAGTTCACCCAAAGATTCCTGAGTGAGTTTACAAATCAAATCAAGCAAATTATAGAAGAGGAAAATGCTTTACCTTTTAGAATCTTCTCATCCATGGACGAGTGGAGCAGTATGTTCTCTTGTAATTTTTCACTTTTCTCCTGACTTCCTTTCGTGGGTTCATCTTCAAGACTAGATTCTACCCTGCAGTATGGTGGGGTGCCATCCATATCACTGGCTTTTTCCGTGATTTTAGTGATTTTTTGTTGACCGTTTTCAGGGGGTGTATCCCCATTACACTCAACCTGACTGAATGTCACTGGAACGTCTGTCATGATGTACAGTTGAGTCCGACTTGGAGAGAGCTTTGGGGAAGATCCTTGAGAAGTTCTCTTGCCTTCAGATCCAGCTCTTACTCTAAGGACACAAATGATTCCCTTTAGTGCATAATAACAAGCTTCTTTTCCTGAAGGTGTGCAGATAGAGCATAGCACAAAAGTAATAGAATTTGTCAGATTTGCCACCAACCCTTGAGCGAGAATCTGGCCAATCACCACCTTCTTTGTTGCTCAGCAGTCCCACTTGCAGAATTAATGGCAGCCTTTTGATTTACATAAACAAACAATCCGAGGCAATCAGCCTTTTGTGTTGGCATGTACAGGGGGACTTTCAGCTTGTCAGTCCCCCTCTGGGAACAGAGATTTTTGTCCCTTTTCATAATGGCCCTTTGTCATTTTCCTTGTAACAGGAGCCACAATTGTTCCACAGCTTTAATCCAGAGAGAATGACCACCTTGAGGCATATTAGTTCTGTGTAACCAGCTTAACATTTCCAAACAGATTTTGTTCAAGTACAACCTCAGCTATTTTGTAAAGGACAATGGCCTCTTTTCTTATTTATTAAAGAATAAAAACAGCTTATCAAAAACCTGTAAACAGGACAACTTTATTGTAAGTGGCTCTGGCAGTGGATTCCACGGTATGCTTTCGGGAGCCCAGAGAAGTAGATCTAACAAAATACAAGCATAAATTCTGCCGTCTTGCTAATACCAAACATTTTACATTTCAGTGATTCATTTGGTCTATAGCTTCTATTCATGTCTATTGTAGCTCAACCCATCCTGTAAAACCCTAGTATAATTGCCTCCATGAAATCTTCCCTTCCCTCAATCAGAATTATTTTCAATATTCCCTCCTGTTGTTTCATGGTGCTGGTAAAATTATAAGGCACCCACACTGTCTGCCTTTGGGGGAAACAGGTGATTATATAAAACATCTGCCACCTACCATTCCTTCCTTCTTAAAGTAAGACATTAATTCTTTTCTTTGTTGAATCTCATCTAGTGCAAAATGATTCCAGAGCCTTTGCCCATGTTGCTCCCTCAGCTTGGAACGCCCTTCTCTTCCTCAAGGCCAAACCCCTGGCCTAACCAGCTCCTCTGAAATACCATTTCTTTAAAGACACTTTCCCTGACCCACAGGATTAGGATGGGACTCCTGTTACACATTATCTTTCTCCTTCAGAGTGCTCTTCACAGTTGTGATTAAATAAGTAATTGCACAGTTATCTGCATAATGTCTCTCACCAACTAGAATCTAAGCCTTATCTGGGCAGAGACCATGGTTAACTTACTTATGTGTGTCCCCAGCATGTAGCATCTGCCTTGAAATAAGTAGGTACTGAATAGAGAAAAAAAAATTACTGTTGAATAAATGAATAAATGTTACTCCCTAGAGAATACATTTAAGATCTTTTCTAAAGGGAAGAAGAATAAGGTTTGAGAGTAATTGCACATTTGTCATCTTTAAACCTGTGTCTAGGGCTGAATGCATTAGGGTCTATATCAGGGACGACAAATACAAGGCACTCTGGTCTCATCCCCTTTCCCCACATACTTGGAGGATATCTCTATGATCCTAGAATTCTCTCCCTTGTCATCACTAACTCTTCTCTACCCAACACACTGATTATTTGTTTGTTTGTTTCTGCACAGGAGGAAAATTAACTTTCCCTCTACCTTCTTCTGAGTTCTTGTCTGAGATCCCTGTAATAAAAGATAGATTAACAAGAGAAAAGGGAACAGACGTTTATTAATATGTTGTTAAAAGGTAAATTGAGGTATATTAAAAATTTTAAGAGTTTTTTTGAGCAAAAATCAATTCTAACTGGGTAATGTTAAACCAGAAGTGGCTAGGAGCACTGTATGGGACAGGAAATGGGGAGACTTTTATAGAGAAAAGGCAGAAGCAAAGTAAGGAAATTACTGATTGACTACAGCTTAAAACCTAGTTGGCTGTTTGTGACTGGTTGTCCTTAGCATTTTGATCTCGGAAGCATGAGGAATATATAGGCTTTTATTTTGGTTTGCTTATGTAGGCCACCAGGCCCTAGAGCCACATTAGTCCAATGGCCTCCTTGTCTAATTAATTTAACAAATATGCCTCATGTATACATGGGAGAGACCCAGGGAAACCTAGTAACTCCCTAAGATGGCCTAAGCCACTCCCATAAATATCATCTCCAGCTAAAGACAAAAGAGAAAGGTGTGTGCTGGAGGTGGAACAGAGGAGGCCAGTTAGAGGTTTCCAGGAAAACCACAGTAAACAAGGGTATGGTATGTTATGCAGACTTAAGTGGCTTCCTTCTCCATTGACAAGATTCTGTTATGTTTTAGAGTTATCCTTCTCTTCCTGGTACCGAGAGGGAGACACCCTTACAAAGGGAGATCTCCTTTATAAGTGCCAATTTCCCTTACAAAAGATAACTTTCTATTTTCTGAGCTTCTCCAGTGTCTGCAGTTTCTCAAAAATAATTAGCTCAAAATAATCCTTATGCCAAAGAGACATATTTTGGAGTGGCATATCCTAATGCTCTTCTTTTGTTTGTTTTTATTTAACAAACTTTCATATAGGATTTAAATGTTCAAATGCTTCACAAATAGTAACACATTTGATCTTCAAAACAGCAGTGTAAGGAAGGTGCTATTATTAGCCTCATTTTGCAGAATAGAAAAATTAAACACAGAGAGATTAAGAAACTTGCTGAAGGTCACACAGCTGGTAAACCTACTGTTGAGAGTTTGCAGCTTAGATGAAGCCAAGAGCCATCTGGTCGGGGTGCTAGTGTTTCCTTGGGCCAGAGAACCCACTGGGCTCCAGCCTGATGAATTAACCGCCTCGGCAGCAGAAGTAGCTCTAGCCAGGAAAGGGCAACAGAAGGCCTGAGGTGTCATCAAGGCCTTCCCAAGACAGACACCCCAGCTGCTGAGGACAGGGTTGGGAGGGTCTGGGAGTTTCTTTCCCATCAGAAATAACAGAGCTATTCTCTTAATTCAAAAATCAGAACCTGGAGCTTCAGGGCCAGGTTGATCCACCCCTACTAACTTAGAGTTAGAACAGCCCAGGATCTAGGGCAAGAAGAAAATATAGGGGGAATCAGATGGGAGGATGCAGAGACTAACACCAAAGCTAGGAAAGTATGGGGACATACTAGATTGTGAGATCCAGAAGGGCAGGAAATAGTACTAATTCAACCGAATGCCCAGCAATAAACATAAAAATGTAGAAGTGCTCACATTAGCTTTGAAATCCTGTCTCCAACATCTGTCAGTTCCCTCCAGACTGCCAAGTACTTCAGGGACACAGCAAAGTTTTGTTTCTCTCTCTTACTCTTAGATTGCTATGACCATATAGCAACTTGCAACTTGTACCTATAGCTTAGTTTCTATGGGGATTAAAATTTGGGGGTGGGGGGAGGATCATCTTTTTTCTAATGCCTTGCTTTGACATTTTTGGGGGGCATCAGAATTATTTCAGATTTAGAAATATAGAAAAATGATCCAGACTTCTATCAGCCTCAGCTAACCAGTGTGTTCACTTCTATAAAAAGCCAGGTAAAATGTTTTGTAACGTGTATAAGTTTTCCTACAAGTAGATGGCAACACAAAAACCATTTAGCTCCAAAATGAGTCTAACAACCAAATAAAACACAGGGTATTTTATCTATTAAAAGGTATGTTGTCACCCATTGACTGTAACAACCTACGATTTGTAAAGTGTGTTTGAATTTGCATTAAGGATCCTCAATTCAAAATACCATTGCATATGGGCTTCCCTGGTGGCGCGGTGGTTGAGAGTCCGCCTGCCAATGCAGGGGACACGGGTTTGTGCCCCGGTCCGGGAAGATCCCACATGCCGCGGAGCAGTTGGGCCCGTGAGCCATGGCCGCTGAGCCTGCGGGTCCAGAGCCTTCACTCTGCAATGGGAGAGGCCACAACAGTGAGAGGCCCACGTACCGCAGAAAAAAACAAACAAACAAAAAAAACATTGCATAATCTTCACTGCATGAAATATGACTTTTTTAAAAGAGAATTTACTGGAGTATTTATGTTTTTTCCCTAGTTATTATTCTAAATGGTAAAGGATATTATATAAATATAACCATTCTGAAATCTATAACAAAATATGATAATGAAAGAATTTTCACATGGGAACTTAAAAAGTATCAAAATTACATTATGCAAATACCCACATTTCACTTGTCAAATGCCAAATGATGAATCTTAAGGCTATATTAGGTCCAGCTAAGGAGCCAGGATAACCTGATTTGGTTCACTTAAGGCACTAACATTCCAAATTGACGGGACAGCCCAGCTAAAGTGAACTGTTACAGAAATACAAAATATTATAACATCATAAAATCAATCAGTAATCATATATCTCACTTCGAAAAACAATAATTGCCTACCACCTTGCATAAATTAGATTAAGTTGATTATCTTATGCCATCTTCGTACCTTGTGTTTATATTTAAGCCTAGCTTGAAGCAATAGCTGTCATTTGGGCAATATAAGGTCTTGAAGCAAAGGATGGTGTCTTCCAGGCAGCCAGTAGTGAAGTCTGTGGGTAACACTTGAGGTTTAAGAATTTAATGTAACAAAATTTAAAAATTCAACTGTTTTTTACTAAAAGCATGCTTTCCAGTCTTGGAGATGGGATCGGTTGGAAGGGGATAGTTAGTTCTCTCTCTAAAGACAAAGTCTTTCTTATACCCCAGGAAAGATACATGTCTTTGCAGCCCTAGAATCTGGGGCCTAGCTTCTCAGTGAGTCACTGTTTACCATATTTTTAAAAGTACTGGAAGAAACAGGCTAGGAATTTGGTGAGGATTAGAAGAGAGTGTAGCCCTGAACAAGAGGCCACAATGTAAATCCCTGTGGCCAAGGCAGGCAGGTGGGAGTGAGAGCACGAACCAAGAATTAAGAGGCCCCCCCCCAAATAAAGGGCAAATGAGCATTATAATCAGCGACCCCTATAATGATCAAGAGGTTGGACTCGGTCATCAGATGACCTGGCATGAAATCTTGCTCTGCTGTTTGTTTTTTTGTTTGTTTCCAAACAGGAAATGTACTTCAGAAACCATCTGGGGACTTCCCTGGTGGCACAGTGGTTAAGAATCCGCCTGCCAATGCAGGCGACACGGGTTCGAGCCCTGTTTTTTGCAGTACACTGAAATTTGACTTCTGAGATAGGTATCATTAGATCACTGAAAGGCTCTTTTTCACTCAGGAGGAAATGCGTGGGCTGCTCCCAAGACTGACACACATACATGGAATTTAGATCCAATGTAGCTTCAGTCCTATCCCTTCCTGTAGTCCCTGGGAAAACTTCAGTCATTGACACACTTTAGAATGACTTGTTGTAGAGGGTCATTGCAAACAATGGTGGCATCTGTTCCATCTAATAACACACACCATGGCTTCATCCTTCCTATCTTGAACTGGGATTAGTGTGTGAGCACCAGCCTGTGGCCACTACAAATACCCCAGTGCATTGGCTTGGTGGAAACTGATCCTAAAAATGTAAAGAAACTGATCCTAAAAATGTATGAAATAACAGGTGACTATGAAAACCTTGACCCCTAGATCTCTCTTACACATCAATCCTTGCAGTAGAGAATGAATTATGTTTGAGACCCTTGCAGAGCAATCGCACAGGTAAGGAAGGGGAAGCCCCATGGAATGAAATCATTTCACTCTGTTGGCCATAATTTTAAGAGTATACTCTCCTAGATGCACGAAGGAGTGTCCCCGATGAGCTGGGCTCTCGAGAGCTTTTAGCCAGGCAATTATAATAATCATGTTTTACTTACAGTGGGATTTTTCTTGACGCACTTTAATGGAAAGAATGGTTTCTTTATTCACGGACACTCCATATATGTTAGATAATAAAAGGAATTTGTGCAGGTGTTTATAAAACCACAGAAAGAAAGTTTTTAACTGCATACACACTCTTTGGTAGTTTGAAAGCATTTTATCATCCTCCAGGGGAAGCAGAGATGTATGAAAGTCATATCACTGCCAGCAGCAGCCCTCCTGAACTATTTTGAATGTCACTAGGAGTTTAAGGCAACATATTGTTTTTCAGAGGAGAAAGGCAACAAAATAATTAAACACATTTTTCCTTCAGGAAAAAAAAAAGAAAAAACAAGTCATCTCTGCTTTTGTACAAAGGTGATGTGATGTGACCATGAACAAATATAATCTCCTCAGAGATGCCTCTGGTAACTTAGCTCAGAAGACTGTTTCAGGGTAAGCAGGAAAAATTCACACACTATCAATGCGTGAAATACATCTGCAGAGAGATTAGAATTTCTTGTAAATCCTTTGTGTTGAATCCAAATGAGGAACACTGGACAGCTGTGCAGATTCTTCTGACCTTTAGATGAGGAGAGAAATGATTTGAAAGCTCTATTTATTGATTAGCTTATTCACCCCCCTGCACCCCGAAACTTGAAGCCAAACAGGAAATGTACTTCAGAAACCATCTGGGGACTTCCCTGGTGGCACAGTGGTTAAGAATCCGCCTGCCAGTGCAGGCGACACGGGTTCGAGCCCTGTTCCAGGACGATTGCACATGCCATGGAGCAACTAAGCCCATGCGCCATAACTACTGCAGCCTGAGCTCCTAGAGCCCACGAGCCACAACTACTGAGCCTGTGCTCTAGAGCCCGCGAGCCACAACTAATGAGCCCGTGTGCCACAACTACTGAAGCCCGTGTGCCTAGAGGCCGTGCTCCGCAACAAGAGAAGCCGCGCACCACAACGAAGAGTAGCCCCCGCTGGCCACAACTAGAGAAAGCCCATGTGCAGCAGCAAAGACCAGACAACGAAGACCCAACACAGCCATAAATAAATAAATTAATTAATTAATTAAAATAAAATAAAATAAAAAGAAGCCATCTGACTCAGAGAAATGTAGTAGAACAGCACACTCGCTCTGTGGGGTCTGCACAGCAAGGTAAATGTAGGTTCTGGGAATTGTTGATGTGGACCATAGTAATAGTCTTCTACCTGGTTGCCCACCTCCAGTCTTCAATTCTCTGTCTCCCAACTCCAAATGGTAATATTGCAAATTCCAAGTACATTATGTGCTTCACAGCAAATGTTCATTCACGCGCAGAGAAACTCAGTTTTTGCCCATTGCTCCACTGCTTGCCATATTCAGTACCAGTTCCTTGTAACACAATACAGCTACTTTCCAGGTTGATCACCCCAAATTGTCCCGTTCTTGTTTCTACCCTTGCCACAGAGAAGTATTCTGTGTTACCACACGTGACTCCCGTTTGCATGTCTTGGAGTATTCTTTCCCCCATGTCTGGAACTTTCAGAACTTCAGAACATCTGGAGAATGCCTGCCTCATGGAGTTTTTGAGATTAAATTATGTGACAAAATATATGTGGATCACTCGGTACAGTGCTTGATACGTAGTGAGAGCCGAATAATAACAACAATGCTATTTATTAATATATTGTTGGATACTTGCAGGCTTTGCGTGATTTGTTTTTGTACTTCTACAGGGGCAAGCACACCACCTAGTTCACAGTCTATGTTATATACACAAGATTTGAGTTGGCAGTAGAGGTTTCTGGCATTAGAATGTGACAATAAAATTCATTTGAATATATCTCGGATCCCTTTCTTGTCCTTTTACAAATCTGCTTTTATCTATTTAAATTAAGTATTAGGGATTCAGGATCTAAGAGTCGGGTTTTCCACGGTGTAGGATTGTGGTATGGCTTTCGAAGACGCCACCTACTGGCAAACAGGCAGAGTTTGTTAGAAAGTGAAATAAAAGCAGCTCTGTGGGGCTTCCCTGGTGGCGCAGTGGTTGGGAGTCCGCCTGTCGGTGCAGGGGACGCGGGTTCGTGCCTCGGTCCGGGAGGGTCCCGCGTGCCGTGGAGCGGCTGGGCCCGTGAGCCGTGGCCGCTGGGCCTGCGCGTCCGGAGCCTGTGCCCCGCAACGGGAGAGGCCACAGCAGTGAGAGGCCCGCGTACCGCAAAAAACAAAACAAAGCAAAACCAAAAAAAGCAGCTCTGTGGTGCCACAGAAGACTGTGTTCTCATCGTCACCCTCCTGGTTGCTCACTGGACAGAACCTCTCAGTAAAATACACATTGGCTAATACAGTCTTCATGTAGAGAGTTTTAGAAGTCAGCTGACACTGATTTGGAGGTGAATATTCTGGCTCGGATTTCCCAGAGCAGATAAGCCTCCACAGAAGAGGAGCACGTGATCAGACAGGATGTGATGCGCTTGGCGTGTTTAGGAGCCCTAGATTCTGGCCGGGTAGACCCCACCCTATCCCTCAATGTGCCCCCTCACCAGTAGCTCTCGGGCAAATCCTTTCATCAGAGGCCTCTTATGAGGGTTTAATGAGATCCTATCCAGAGATCTCAGTGGCTGGTGTCTAATACACGCTCTAGAAATGGACCTGTTGCTGTGATTAAGCAAAAGAGGCTATGCCTGCGTTACTCAGTCATCTTCAACATTCAGTTTGCCTCAGAATATTCTGGGCACCTCCTTTAAAATCTAGGTTTCTAGACTGTACTCCCAGATATTCTAACTTGGTTGAAGTCCAGAAGATGCACTATAAACAAACACCTGGGTGATTCTGGTACACATTCTAATGAGTAATACTACACTTTCTAACCTCCAACACACACCTAAACAAGGAAAAATAAAAGGCAGTAACTCTTGGAGGACAATGTTTTTTTCATTATTCATATTACTTAAGAACTTAAAGACTGTAAATAAATAAATTTCTGGAAAAACAGTAATAATTTAAAAATAAAAGTAGTAATAATAATAACCAACACGCGCTAGCACTTACTATGTACCAAGATTGGTCAATGAGCTCTGAAAGCAATAGCCCTTTAATCTTCACAACAACCTTTGAGATAGGTATTCTGGTTGTCATCATTTTACAGAAGAGGAAACCTAGGCACCATCTAGTCATCTATCTAGTAAGGGACAGAGCCAGGAGCCAGCATCTAAACCAAGAAAGTCTGGGTCAGAGCCTATGTTCTTAAACACGATCCACCCCTTATAAAAATATAGCACTATTCACGACCGAACCAAATCACAGGGACTAAACAGCTATTAGTCAAATAAGGGACCAAATTTCCTGTAGAGCTTTTCTATTTAATAGAAATCCCAGGGGAACAGGTAACTGATAGTATAGTCACAGGCCACCTTTTAATGCATTCCACCTTCCCATGTTTGATTTTTAAAATTTTTTTTCTAATAGGTTGGTCTTCACTTCTTATACTTTACAATATCCCAATGTTGAATTCCCATGGTTAATAACATTCTTTAGTCTGGTGTTCATGGATAGACTTGCAACGTTATACTTGTTTGCAGTTTTAATTTTAAAAAATGAGCTGCCTAATAAAACCAATACATCCTCAATAAAAGTCAAGGTTCAGAAAGACTAAAGGGATAGAGAAGTCCTAGCAACCTCTGTGAAAGGCTGGTTTTGAGGGAAAGAGCTAATGTGTACCTAAAAGCCTAAAGGTTATACTTAGTTTTTACTATCTACAGTAAGAAACATAATTTAAAGGGTAACGTCTCCCAGGCTATGTTCTCAAGAGATTCTATGGCTGACAATAAAATTCATGCCTGAGGCTCACTTTTGCAACAAATTTTAAGCAACAACTTGCCACTTCTTCCATCCAAAATCCTGAGGGAGAAGAAAAAAGTGCGTAAGAGAATGACAGGGCTCAGAACTCATACTCATCCTTAAGGGGAAATTCGTGGAAATTAAACAGTGATTTGTTTCCTTTCTGATTTCTAATCCCTCGCACTCTGTGCGTAGGCTTTTGGATAATAAGAATATGTGTATAGATGGAGCATTCCTGTGTTCACAGTCTTTCACAGTCATTCATTTGATATGAGTGAAGCAAATCATTTCAGGCTGAGTCCAGTGAGGAGCTTTTTAAAGACAATGTTGGCAGCCCAGGATCATAGCCGTCTTGTCACTGACTTGACGTGAACTCAGAGCACCTAAGGGCAAGCCAGGATGTGTGTCTCTGCATCACAGAGAACTACTGCAATGCCTGCCACCAAGGATGCACTTCATAAATGTTTAATTAAACGAATAAACAAAGTATCTTACCCAACCCACTCCATTTATAGATGAAAAACTCAAACCTCATAGGAGTGGAAAGTTTCATGAAGCAGAAGTTAAGACATGAAGAGAGGCAAAAGAGCCAGGCATATAAAAGAGAACATCCTTCTGCCAATTACCTTCCTTTTTCCCAGCTCTACCTCTTCTCTCTGGTTCCTTGTTCACTAAATTAATTGACATTAATATGTAACTAAAATATATGGTTAATGTATTGAATTAAGAAAACTTGAAATATTTAAACAGGCTTCTTAAAAATGAGCTGACCTCAGATAGGTTTGGGTTGCTGTGTACATCTCTAGGATACGTACATTCTGCATTTATTTGTCTCTCTTTGGGTTAGTAGCCCTCAGGCGTAAAGAGGTTTATCGTACCAGCAGCTTATGTTTCTAGTTAACTCATGTAGTTTCATGCTCTCATTTTATTTTCCAGGCTAAAGAGGGGAATAAACTTGACATAATGTATATAAGTAACTCACAGAAATAACAGAATTACCACTGAGACTCCTGCCTCTTGGTCATAGAATCAAAGATGCTCAGGGATGAAGGGATCTTTGAGCTGAATCTATGACTCCAACTGTTCAATAGTTGAGTCCCTTCCACAACACCCATTCCAGGCACTTGACTATTCTCTTTTCGAATATCGTTAAATAATGGAGAATTCAGCCGTGCTTGAACTGCTCTGAGTTCTGAAAACTTATCCCTGTATGGAGGTGAACTTTCATGCCCTAAAGCTTTCACACATCAGTTGTGCTTGATTGAACCCTCTGGAACCACCCAGAACAAGTCTAGTCTCTCTTCTACCTGACACTCTTCAGATATTTGAAGACAGCTTTCATGTCCACCCCCATCACCCAAGTCTTCCCTTTTCTGGAATAAACTTCTCTGGTTCATCATATAACATTGTATTGAGTAGCTTTACACTATCAAACGTTCTTACCTGAACATACTGTCATATGCTGTGTACAGGGCTGACAGGGGTCAGATATATACTAACATAGATACACTGTGTATTAAAATAGTTTCCCTATAATTGATAAAAAGTCATGGTTCTAAATCTCTCCCTGAGTGTCCACCACTGCCTTTGCCCATCACCTGGCACCCTCCTGACATCGGCATGACCAATAATCAAGGGTTGTTCCTAGACCAATGTGTTGATTAGTAAATGACTAAATCATATTAGTTGCTAGATGTTCTAAATATGACCTATTCCTAACTATCTTTTTCAAGGTAATGGCCAGAAATTTAAAAAAAAAAAAAAAAAACTTGAAGGAAACTTTCAACATTTACTCAGAGCTTCTTATGTACCCAGCAATATGACAAGCGTTTTCAAACATTATTCTCATCTAACTGTCATAGAAAGACTGTGAAATAATCATTATTATTCCTGTTCTAGAAAAGAGAACACTAAGATCCTTGGAGGTCACATATCTTACCCAGTGTTTCACAACTATTAAATGTCAGAGCCAGAATTCAAAAACAGATCAATGGTCAAATAAATTTGGCAAATGCTACAGGTTCTTTATCCTCATGGAAAATCCTGATGAACTTGAGCACATTAAAGATTCTAAAAAGTTCTTTAATAAAGAAAGTAGTTTAACCCAATGCATTTGAGGTTTTACTCTTATTTGATACCCATAAGCGCTTAGCCGAACCAATGCTTTAATTACTTTGGAAGCTGATCCCCACTGTTGATTCATGGCAGTCTAAATGATGACTAAAGCCCCAGATCTTTTTCATGGATGTCATTGTTAAAGATCAGCTATCCTTTCCTATCCCTGAAAAATGTGTTTTGAACTCAAGGGCAGAAACTTAAGTCTATCTCTTTTATATTACCTTTGGTTAAATTCATGCTTTTTCCAGCTTGTCAATATCACAACTCTGCCATCTTATGTAGTCACTGTTCCTTTTGTTTTCATTCATCCTCACACTGACCACATTCTCTACATCTTCACTTAGACTGGGAATTATAAATGTTAAACATAGAAGAATTGAGGACTTTCAGTTTCAGATCTAACATGTAATGAGGTCGGAAGTCATCACCTCCATCCTTATAATTAAAAATCTGGATAAACTAAAAATCACTGACTTTTCTTGGACCTATCAGAGAATTGAGGTTTCAGGGCAAAACATTACCTCCAAATCTGAAGGGTTCATCCAGACAGACACAGTTGATACCTGCTTACTTAGAGCAGAAGGTACTGGAGCCATAAACTGTTAGAAACACTCACACAATAAATTTGACAATTTGCTATAAGCTGAGGGAGGACTAGTGTGAGAGGAGAAATTCCTGGGGGCCACACTTCTCAGGGGTTCCCTCACAGATTTATGGGCTTTATGTCCAGAAACCCAACCAGGTTCTCATGATGAAGATCTGAGAAGGATCTTCTACTGGCTCTGGCAGAAAAAAAGGAAGAATAATAATTGTGAAATATACCCAAGAGTCTTGTTCATAACAAAGGTCTAATCTCCCTGGGGAAAGACTTTCCCTGAGCATTAGTCCAGCTGGAGGAGGGCATTCCTCCCTCTCCAGCCCCGTCTGGTCTCCCTGTCTCACCTAAGGGAGAAATTAAAAAGCTATGCTAGTGCAGAAATATCTGTGAAGGTGACAGCTCAGAGACACTGCCCCAAAAAGGACTGAGATTTAATCATAAAATTATTGAATGTTTCTGCTCCCCCTACCTTTCCACCACAGCAATGGGGCTCCAGTATAATAGTGGGTTGCCAATGAAGGAGCTTCAAGTCATAGATTCTTTCTGAGGAAAAGTAAACAGGGAAGCCCAAAGGCAAGAGGAGAGACAAAATTAAGGAAGAATTTGAAATCTCTGATGCCTAACACTATAGTGAACACTAAACACAGCTCAACTACTAGCCAGATTAACATAAATCCTCACGTGGAAATCCTATTACCTATTTACCTGTCTCACCTTCAACCAAGAATTACTAGGCATGCCAAAAGGAAAAACAAAAAAACACACTCTAAAGAGAAAATCAGTCATCAGAACTCAGATATGCCAGATCAGTCTGGTAATTTATAATATAATAACTATGATTAGTGTGTTAAGAGCTTTAATAAATAAAGTAGGCAACATGCAAGAACAGATAAGTGATGCAAGCAGAGAGATGAAAACTCTAAAAAAGAATCAAAAGAAAATATTCCAAATAAAAAACACTCATTTATGGAGAACTATATGGAGGTAACTTTAAAAAACTAAAAATAGAGCTACCATATGATCCTGCAATCCTATTCCTGGGCATATATCTGGAGAAAACAATAATTCAAAAATTTACATGCACCCCAATGTTCATTGCAGCACTATTTACAATAGCCAAGACATGGAAGAAAACTAAATGTCCGCTGACAGATGAACAGATAAAGAAGATGTGGTATATATATACAATGGAATATTACTCAGCCATAAAAAAGAAGGAAATAATGCCATGTGCAGCAAAATGGATGGACCTACAGATTATCATAATAAGTGAAGTAAGCCAGACAGAGAAAGAAAAATGTCATATGATATCATTTATATATAGAATCTAAAAAAAAAAAAAAGACACAAATGAACTTATATACAAAACAAAAATAGGCCCACAGACATAGAAAACAAACTTATGGTTACCAAAAGGGAAAGAAGGGGGAGGGATAAATTAAGTGTTTGAGATTAACATTTACATACTACTGTACATAAAATAGATAACCAACAGGGTCCTACTGTGTAGCATAGGGAGCTATAGTCAATATTTTGTAATAACCTAAAAGGGAAAAGGTTGTCTTTTTCAGATTGAAAAAAACACAGATAAATAAATATATATATATATATATATATGTATATACACACACACACACATATATATATATAAAACTGAATCACTTTGCTGTACACCTGAAATTAACACAAAATTGTAAATCAACTATACTTCAATTAAAAATCAATAGGTCAATAGTGACTTCCAAAAACTGAAATGCAAAGAGAAAAATAATGAGAAAAAAATAAACAGAACATCTAAGACCCATGCGGCAATTTCAAAAGATATGACATATAATTGGAATACCAGGATAAAAAAGAGAGAATGAAACAGAAGAAATATTTGAAGTATAAACGCCAAGAACTTTACAAAATTAATGTCAGACACCAAACCACAGATCCGGGAAGATCAGAGAATACCAAGCAGGTTAAGCAAGAAACACAAAACAAAAAACTAACCACATCATATTCCAACTGCAGAAAACCAAACACAAAAAAGAAAAATCATGAAAGAAGCCAGAAGGAAAAAATCATTTTACCTATAAGGACCAAGAATAAGAATCACCACAGACTTCTCATCAGAAACCATGCAAGCAAGAAGAGAGTAGAGTGAAATAGAGTGTTAAAAGAAAAAAGTCCACTCACCTAGAATTCTATATCCTGTGAAATTATCCTTCAAAAATGAAAGAGAAATACTTTTCTCAGACAAAAACTGAGGGAATTCATCACCAACAGACCCATCCTTCAAGAAATGTTAAACGTGGAAGAATCCTGGGAAGCAGCATTTAGAACTTCCTCTTTGGATAACATCATTCTGTTAAGCAGCCCTTGTTCAGACGCATGTGAACCATTTTCCAACAGGATATTTATAATTGTATTAAATCTATTCTTCATCCTTTCTCCAGAAACTTTATGAAGGAACTTCCAATATGCCTGTGGAAGATCAAATACACTCATACAACAGGCAATATTTCTTGTTAAAGATGAAATGAAGTTATTCTGTCATGAAGTGATCTTAGTGAACTCTTGCTGGATTTTCTTCTCAGTTTTTCTGAATCCTCTCTTTAATAATTCATTCTGGAACCTTGCCCAATATTAATTTAAATCTCACTAATCTGGAATGTCAGAATATACTCTTTTTTGTTCCTCTTTTTAAAATGTGAATCTAAATTTGCATTATCGTATCTTCAACTTTTCCTTCTAATTTCTTTACACGTCACTGTCCTCATTTGCACCCTGGGAAACTGTACTCCTGATTTGCCACAGCAGGAAACTTGAACACATTTTTAGTAGCAGGATTATCTCTTAGACTATTTTATTCCATCTTTATCTTCCATTCTGCCTAACCAATGTTTATTCTGTACAATTTAATATAGAAGTCAGTCTATCTCAGTATGCTAACACATATATATGGAATCTAAAAATAAATGGTTGTGATGAACCTAGGGGAAGGACAGGAATAAAGACACAGAAGTAGAGAATGGACTTGAAGACAGGGAGGGGGAAGGGTAAGCTGGGACGAAGTGAGAGAGTAGCATGGACATATATACACTACCAAATGTAAAATAGATAGCTAGTGGGAAGCAGCTGCACAGCACAGGGAGATGAGCTCAGTGCTTTGTGACCACCTAGAGGGGTGGGATAGGGAGGGTGGGAGGGAGACACGAGAGGGAGGGGATATGGGGATATATGTATATGTATAGCTGATTCACTTTGCTATACAGCAGAAACTAACACAACATTGTAATTATACTCCAATAAAGACGTTAAAAAAAAAAGAATGTATCAGTGTAAAATATGAACTACTTGCTTTTTTCTTTAAAAAAAGAATAAAATATTAATATGTTTTTGGAAAAAAAAAAAAGAGTTCTACTCTCTGGTGTCAGCAAGCAACTTTATATCCTAATTGTGATATACCCCCTGTCCCTGAGCCTATTCTCTTGATGATCTTATTCTTGTTCTAAATGTAACTAAGATCATTTGGTCATCCTTGACTTTCTCATAAGTTACAAACCACTTTGGATCTTAGTCTTTCTAAAGCTGATCTTCAGATCTTTGCTTCCCCCCTCTGCTGTGACTTTAAATTTTTCAGTATCAGGAGCCCTTATTTTTACTTCTCTAAACCTAAGGTCATTGAAGAGTCTAGTACATTTCCTATACTGCCACTCAGGCCAAATCTCTTCCTTCTCCATACATCTATTACACTATATATGAAAGCAGATGAATGAAATTTCCTAACCAACCCAGATCCCTCTTGAAATAAATCACAAGCAGAGGCTGAATGTCAGTTAATAAAATGTCTACCCTCAGGGTATTGAAATAAGAAAAATCAGTTTCCTGTATCTTAATAAATTTTTTTGATAATTTTTATTGTTACTTATTTGAGATATTTAATAATAAAAGAGCTTAGTGAAATAAGTCAGACAGAGACAACAAACACTGTATGACCTTTCTTATATGCAGAGTTTTAAAAAATCAAACTCAGAAACAGAGACTAGAATGGTGGTTACAAGGGGCTGGGGTATGGAAGAATAGAGGAGATGCTGGTCAAAGAATACAAATTCCAGTTGTAAGATGAGCAAATTCTGGAGATACAGAATAATAATGATAATCACCATACAACATGGTGATTATCGTTAATAATATTGTATTATATACCTGAAAGTTGTTAAGAGACTACCTCCTAAATGCTTTTATCACAAAAGCAAAATGGTAATTTATGTGATGTGATGTGATGCAGGTGTTAGCTAACACTATGGTGGTAATCATTTTGTAATATATGTGTATCAAATCAACACATTGTATACCTTAAACTTATACAGTGTTATATGTCAATTATATCTCAATAAAGCTGGGGAGAAAAAAGGAATAAAAAGAGCTTGAAATAGTCGTTGTATAACGTATAACACAATAATAGTGTGAAACATAATAATATAATACAATGATTGTATAATTGGAAAGTGCTTTGTTTCTCAAAAATCTGGGCTCCTGTCTGTATCTAACACTAAACACGGGGGAGCAGTGGTCTTTTAACCTCCTTAGTCTTTGTTTCCTCATCTCCAAAATTGGTCTAATACATGAACAAGCTGTTAATGCCAACCTCATAAAGTTCTTGTAAGGGTAGATGAAATAAAGTATATGATCTTGACCTTGAAAGCCTCAAGGCAGTGAATTCAAAGTATGGGACATGATGTTTTGTTTTGTCTTGTTTTGTTTTGTTTTATGGCTGTTGGACATGCATCAATACTAAGTAACATTAAATCACATAGTAAGAAAATGATTTCAATATATTTTTTAAATTTATTTATTTATTTTTGGCTGTGTTGGGTCTTCGTTTCTGTGTTAGGGCTTTCTCCAATTGCGGCAAGCGGGGGCCACTCTTCATCACGGTGCGCGGGCCTCTCACTGTCGCGGCCTCTCTTGTTGAAGAGCACAGGCTCCAGATGCGGAGGCTCAGTAGTTGTGGCTCACGGGCCTAGTTGCTCCGCGGCATGTGGGGTCTTCCCAGACCAGGGCTCGAACCCGTGTCCCCTGCATCGGCAGGCATATTCTCAACCACTGCGCCACCAGGAAAGCCCCAATATTTTTAATTATGTAAAGAAGAAAGTCTCTTTTTGGTGCTGGTATGGTTTCACACCTTTCTAGCCCTAGTTAATCTCCTTTTTAAACAAAGGGAATGTAGGTCACAGGCCTCCCTTCAGCAGGCAACAGCATTTATCTAGAATTTAATTACATTATTTTGTTTTAATTGTACTTATTTTTTTAGAACTATACTTACTTTAATTTTTTTTTTAATTTTTATTTATTTATTTATGGCTGCATGGGTGTTCGTTGCTGCGCGCAGGCTTCCTCTAGTTGTGGCAAGCGGGGGCTACTCTTCATTGCGGCGCACAGGCTTCTCATTGCAGTGGCTTCTCTTGTTGTGGAGCACAGGCGCTAGGTGCACGGGCCTCAGCAGTTGCAGCACGCAGGCCCTAGAGCGCAAGCTCAGTAGTTGTGGCGCACTGGCTTAGTTGCTCCGTGGCATGTGGGATCTTCCCAGACCAGGGCTCAAACCTGTGTCCCCTGCATTGGCAGGCAGATTCGTAACCACTGCATCACCAGGGAAGTCCCAATTGTACTTATTTCTATAATTACTTTCTATTTAAACTATATTTGTTTCTGATTTTCCATTTCTTTTTCAAATAAGCAAATTGAAATAAAAAGAAAATTGACTTTAAAAAAAAAAAGGAAATTGACTTTTTAAGTGAGTAAAAACTAGTACAGATGGTTTAAGGTTTGGCATAAATCATGAAGTTAATATAAAAAGGACTGAGGAAATATCCTATACTGAAATGTACTCATTTTACTGTATTATACTGGTATTATCAATGAAATTATATTCTTATTATTTGTTACTAAAAACAAATCATTATTTGAAAAATTGATGTTTGGTACAATTTCCTACACCTGATTCCCAACGCTTCTTACACAGAATTTTAAAAGAATTCATCCATAAAAATTAAAAATGCAACTTGCATTTGATGTCTGACTTTTATCTCCTTTAAGTTAGGGATAATATCCTACCGCCTTTGTTTGTCCTATGGTTAACTCTCAGAGTGCTGAGTGCATAAGTGTTGCTAAGAAAATATTCAAATGTGTTAAACTGACATTTAGGAATATCAAGAAAGTTTATGTTTAAGATATCAGTGCCTCCCCAACTCTTCTCAAAGTATCACTGGATGTTAACTAGCAGGACAATTTCCTCACCTAACTCCCATTCTCAACTATGAAGTTATAGCTAGATAACGTAGAGACCAGTCTGGCTCATAGAATCTTCAGCTGTTTAGCATAATGTCTGCCAGTACCCTTAAGCAGGCTGAGTCTAGGTCAAGGAAGTGTACTTTTCTCCATAGTTTATATATGCTATAATTATAATTACATGTCATTAAGTGTAATTATATATGCCTTCTCTAATCCTTTCCCAATTCAGTCCCTGTTCCCCATCACCATGACAATGCATATCTTACAAAGAGAGCCTTTATCAACAGTCAAAAGGTGAGACCTTTTGACTTTTCTCTTCAGGGATCTCATCCATATCCACATTCTCTGCTTGTGGGCTCCTAACATTTTAATGTCTGAAATAACTAAATCCTTTATAACCAATAGGAAAAAACAGAACGAAACAAACAAACAAAAAAACACAATGTCTCTACATTCTAATCACAAAAATGGTTGTTCAAAGTCTTAAGCCAAAAAGGAATAAAAAACATTTCCAGGAACCTCATCTTGGAAGATATTTCAATATTCATGAGAAGCATTATTTACCATTAAAATATCTGAAAAGGAAAACCAAAGCCTGCAGAGGAAAGCCAGCTAAAGGCAGATTTTAAATTCTCTGCCCTTGAAGCTGGGTTAGTAGAGCTCATACCAATTGCATTTGATCAGGTTCTGCTTTAAGCCTGTGGAATCCTCTCAACTAGTACTATGCTTTTCCTTTCTCACTGTTGTGGCCTCTCCCGTTGCGAAGCACAGGCTCCGGACGCGCAGGCTCAGCGGCCATGGCTCACGGGCGCAGCCGCTCCGCAGCATGTGGGATCTTCCCGGACCGGGTCACGAACCCGTGTCCCCTGCATTGGAAGGCGGACTCTCAACCACTGCGCCACCAGGGAAGCCCTCTGACTCTTACTCTTACTCTTACTCTTACTCTTACTCTTACTCTTAAGGTCTTTAATCAAAAAAGTGACTTGGCTGACTGCCCGAATAACACAGTTGGCTAAAATCCCAAGCTCTGACATTTGTCTGGCATGCTAGGTTGTTCATCAGAACCTAGATTTCTGAACCTTCTGAACGCTGGGCAGGCTGACTGCTGGCTGATAACAAGCGTCTGCCCAGTCTTCCGCCTGCCCTCAAGAAGGACTCTAGTGTAACTACTTTGTGAAAGACCAAGCTCTATCTTGCCCTTTATATGTGATATTTCCTGTCTTCCTCCCAACAACTCAATGAGAAAGTCTTGCTATGTGCATTATAGGGAGAAGGAATCCTGAGCTTAGAAAGTTGTTACTCAAGGTTATGGAACTTGTGAAGGGCAGGGCAAGTTAAAATCCAGGTCTGTCTGACTACAAAAGCCATTCTCTTTCTATTACACCAGCGAACTCCAAAACAGTGTTATAATGGTAATCTTAAGTGTGTTTTAGAATATTAAAAGAAGTATTTCAATTGACTTGCATCCAATATTAGCTTATCACTTGCCTTAAGAAGCAATTATTTCTCCCATCTGTTCAATCAGAAAATCAAATCTCAACAGATATTTAGTACCCTCTCTGGCAACTTGTGATGGTAAAACAGCTCCTCTGTTCAAATGCTGTTACACTTGCTTCATGTATATGTGACCATAGTCATCCTTTCTGTAGAAAATACAGAAAATAAATGGACTACCACATCTTGCTAATGCTTATAATTAGTCTGTTGTTCAAACTCCTAAGCTTCTGTTTCAATTCTGGTTTTTTATTTACATTCTTGCTTTTTTTTTCTTTTTTTTTTTTTATACCGCTATAATTTCTACTGTTGCTGTTTTATCAAATTCAGGAAAGTCAGGCCTTCTGCACCTCATTAATAGCATTTCTTGCAGACCAACAGCACTTGTGAATCTAATAAGCCTGAGCAATCTGCAAACAATACTCCTCCCATGTATGTATAACCAAACCTTGGGGAAATAGTCTACGACCCTTTCAGCTTTCTCGAAGAAGACATGCTTTCATCTAGAGAAAAACAAAGCTCGGGACAATTGGCTGCCTGATGAATGCTTCCATATGGAAGTCTGTGATTCCCAAATTTTCTGACTAGTAAAGCATGTTGGCATCTGCTTATTGCATCTGGAGGCGGCCTGGGGCATATGAATTTTATATCCATATATATTTCTTCATGTTCCTAAACAGTGTTTTCACTATATCTTTTGGTTAAAACTCTTCCTGTTTACTCTTTCCAAAATATGCCCTGCTTCTACATTTCGGCCACCCCTCCCTGAATTATTCCAATAAACCAATTTTTAGAAGAGACCCCAACAGGATTCCTACACTAAGAATGCTTCTATGAAGTTTTAGAAGCCCTTGGATCGCAGTTTTCTGAAATACAAACAAAATCATAATGAGAAGAAATCCTACTCTTATCATCTAGTGGAACAGCTTATCACCACCACTCTTCAGTTCCATAGAGAACAGACTTCCACATCTCTCTGAAGAGAAAGCAGTGAGTTCTAAGTCGTAGGCAGCCCACTATGTCGCCCACAGTGGTTTCTATTTTCCCAATTGAGCTCTGACTGAGACAATCACATAAATTAATAAGAAATGAGATTGAGAACATAGTCTATCTTGCTGTGAGCCCCATGCTCTTTCTACAAAGAAATAAATAGCACACTTGTGGAGGTAAGGGAATTTCCACCACCTTGGATACCTATACCACCCATGGCTAACTGAAGTTTAGCTTAGTACTGAGTGGCTTCTTAGAAGCCATCCTAGTCCAGTGCCCTCATTTTACAGAAGAGAAAACTGAAGTCCAGAATTATTGAGACTTGCCAGAATTACCCAGATAGAATGTGGCAGAGTGATAACATGAACACAAATCTTTTGAGTCACATACAAAAAACTTTTTTTGATTAACCCATTAACTTTCACGTTACTACAAAGGAAGAAAGAATCTGGGGACTAGATACAAGAGAGGAACAAGTTTGGTCTTGCTAAGAAAGAGAGGACAAATCTGAATGATTCTGCCCTTTATGAAGGAAATTAAGAGTGGAAGGGGGTGTTAAAGATTAATGCTGTCTCTTCCAAATTGTGCCAACATAATTCTCTCTCTCTCTCTCACACACACACACACACACACACACACACACACACACACTCACACATCAGTTATTTATCAAAACCATGTCTATTTGTGGGAATGAAATTATGGGTCTAACACAGCTTCCTTCTTTAGGATTGAGGAAACAAGTCTGCTTTGAAATGGTAAAGGAAACTGTGAGGCTTGAAAAGGTGGGGATGCTGATTTCCCATCTGTGCCTGAGTAGGACCCGGATCACCTGCATCCACTACCTGGCAGGTGAAGGACTGGCAGGTGACATGCACACATGAATTCTCCAGAGCAGTGCTCTCTAGGCTGGGGACTACAGGTTCCCAAAGGAGAGGAAAGGGTGGACTCAGAGTGATTTCAAGAGTTCTGTCAATACACATAATTGCCTTTCATAGAATTTTCTGTGGACTAATATTTTTCTGGGCTCCCTGCTTTGGAAGCATGGAGTCTTAACCACTGGACCGCCGGGGAAGTCCCTGTGGACTAATTATTATCCGAAATCACTCAGAAAACAAATGGTTTCTAATATTCCCAAATGATTAGGAGTTGTTATTTTAAAGCAAATGTGCTGTCTCAGCCACATCTTTTCTTCCCACTGGCTCCCTTCCCTTCACTACCTTGCCCTTTTCTGGGTCACTGCACATCACAGCTGAAAGAGGCAGCCAGGGCATTCTCTGCGACAGCCCCAGACACCTGGGTGGGGAGACACGGGGGAGGTACTGCTATTTCTGCATGAAGAGAAGATCCACCAAAACAGAGAAGTTGCAAGTATGGACCTATTCCCTGTCTCATTTTTGTGTGTTTCTTTAATTCTTTCCATTTTTGCCACAGGTAAAATTTTAAAAGATGAAAATAAACCAAAAAAAACTGCAAAGTCTTTGCAGGTATCAGCCAAGATCACTTTGAGATTGAGTTCTCAATTAAAATAATTAGTTTATTGCAAACAGCTATTCATCTCAGTAGACAAGAGCTGAATGTCTGATTTAGAGGTTAGGTTGAGACAGTCAAAGAAAGTTTGAAAAGCCCTAAACTCAATGTGATTGCACCCTAAGAAGTGGGAAAAGGGATGGAGAGGAGGAATGAGGACTTATGATGCATGGCTAAGAAGGCCAGGGTCAACATGCTTGGCAAGAAAGCTCAGGAAACAGTGTTGAATTGAACTTATTGAAACTAGCCAACAAAGTGGAATTTCAATGTGATATTTTAATAGAAGACTAAAATAATTCTAGAATAGAAGCATAGAGAAAGAATATAGAGGAGTCTGGTAATTCCATTGAAAATTAAAGACAAATATAACCATTTTGGTAGACTTAGATGACTAAATATAGTAATATGTCAGGAAAAATCATAAACAGTGAACTAAAAATCTTAACAAAAGAGAACAAAAAAAGAGAAACATTGGGCTCTTTCTCCAGGTCAAATATATCACTTCCTTTAATATTCATAATAACTTTATAAGACAAATATTATTTCTACTTTATGGATTAGGAAGCCATGATTCTGGAAGGTACATAATGTGCTTGAAGTCATAAAGATACTTTCGTTTCTGCAAGTGTTGGTAGGTATTCTACAAAAACGAATTTCACAGTAAATAATTTTTGTAAAACAACAGCTAATGCCATTTCTCTCTTCTAGAGATTAGGCTCTGAGAGGTTGTACAGAGATAATTTTTTTTTTTTTTTTTTTTTGCGGTACGCGGGCCTCTCACTGTTGTGGCCTCTCCTGTTGGGGAGCACAGGCTCTGGACGCACAGGCTCAGCGGCCATGGTTCACGGGCCCAGCCACTCCGCGGCATGTGGGACCTTCCCGGACTGGGGCACAAACCCGTTTCCCCTGCATCGGCAGGCGGACTCTCAACCACTGCTCCACCAGGGAAGCCCGAGATAAATATTTTTAACTTCTCTTTAACCCAGAACTTCTCAAACTTATAACATGATGGGAAATGTGTGTGTGTACGTTTGTACTCTCTTACTACCTTTGTGAGCACATGAATGTTCTGCAGGAAGTATGTTGCAAGAGACAGAAAAAAGCTATAATAGAGCTAACCAATAGGACTAAATTTAATAGAGAGCAATTTTAATCTGGCATTGGATATTTTTAAAGTCTGATTGTGCAAGAACAAATTCCAGGCCAAAAATGTCATTTAAAATGCCCAGAAGCAGAGCTACCATGAGTCAAAAGATGATGACAAAGCTAAAAGTTAATGAAATCTTAGGCTATGTTAATAGAAGTATACTGCCAATATTAAAGGAGGTTAGGGTGTATGTCTGGCCCTGGATGAAACCTTGAAATAGAATGTTTACAAATTAAAGAAGACATTGAGGGGCTTCCCTGGTAGCGCAGTGGTTGAGAGTCCGCCTGCCGATGCAGGGGACGTGGGTTCGTGCCCCGGTCCAGGAAGATCCCACATGCCGCGGAGCAGTTGGGCCCGTGAGCCATGGCCGCTGAGCCTGCACGTCCGGAGCCTGTGCTCCGCAACGGGAGATGCCACAACAGTGAGAGGCCCGCGTACCACAAAAAACAAACAAACAAAATAAATAAATAAATAAAAGAAGCCATTGACATTAAAGTTGAAAGTTCTGGGAATTATGTCACATGACATTACTGGTTAACTTGAGAATATTTTAACTGATATAAATATTTGGTTGGAGGCTTGGGGTCGCTAAGGAGAGGTAGTTATCTTGCCATAGTTAACAGATTGTCATAAGGATAATGGTGTAGACTTGGTGGTTTTCTAGAATGCTGAACTAGGACTAACAAATTACGGTTATAAAGGATTAAGTTTAGGTGTAACATAATAAAATGATTCAATAAGGTATCTAAGAAGAAAACAGGCTGATGAAAGATTAGACTTGTTAGCTAGTCTGTTAGAAGTTACCAAGGAACAGAGGCATTTTCTGGTTACTTCACTTAATAAAGTTTCACTCCGAAAATTCATTAGTGAAAATGGCAGTCTCAGAAATCTCATAGCTGTGTTTAAAGAAGAAATAGAATATTATGTACTGATGTCCAGAATTCAGACATCTTTAGTTGTCAAAGAACTGTTCTGTTGACCCAACACAGCAACTCCAGTTATTGGCTATGCTTGTGACTGAGCTTCTCCTCTTTGCTGCTCCAACTGCTTTGACCTGTCCCACAATTGACTAACTTCTTTCCATCTCATGGCTTCTCCTATTCATGACTTCTTATGCTTCAGGGCAGGAGAACCTGCCGCATGGTTTGTACTCACTAGTTTCTTTCTCTGTTGTTTGGCTTCTGACAGCTCTGTTATCTGATGATTTTCTCCATGACTTACTTTAAAACTTTGTAGGAGATCATCTTATTGTATTGGCCTGTCAACATCCAGTTTAGTGCATCACTATTAGATTTCTCTCATGAGGCTGTCTTTCTTACTACTCTCTCCAGATAGCTGCCTTGGGGAGAGCTATCCAGCATAATCCACTCAGCGGTGACCAGGATGTTGCTGCCACATGATAGCAAACATTTTGCAACCTATATGAAGGAAATTCTTAAGCGGGGATATGAATGGCAGACACTTTCAATGACCTATCCAATACCACCATCTCTTAGGAATGTTCCAGAAGGAGCTTTCACTCTTTATGAAGGTTAAATAAGATCTCCTCCATAGTCTTTTCCAACACTAATATTCTATTACATTAAAGAATAACTATGAACTTATTTTATCATATTGATAAACTAGTTTTTAGGTCTTCTGGAAATATTAGACTTACTGGCATCATATTTACTACAAAGCATTAATTGAACATATTATTACTTCTTCCAACACAAGCCTCTAATCCGGACCATTAGTTAACAAGTGAGACAAAAGAGAGAAATGAGAATAAGTTATAAGTATACAGACACAGCCTATATTTTACATGTTCCATCCTGCCTTTTACTTGCTGAATTTAAGCAAATCTCTTAATCTCTCTGAGACTCTGTTTCCTCATTTGAAACATGTGGAGACTATCACCTGGCTTCCAGGATGTAGGAATCAAATGATATAATTCTTTATAAATAACAAAAATTTCTATAATACCCTTGATCAATAATCCAGAAATGATTAAAATCACAGGATTTTGTTTCCCTCCGTATCTCCAGTTATCAAAGTACATTCTTTCAAGCAACTGTAGAGCACCTGTTTGGCTCTCAGAAGAAAACTGAGCATTTGGAATTTCAGGCACCTTTCTAGATGACAAACTCACGGCTAGCCAATTGTTCTGCCTTGATTTTCACCATTCCCTTCTCCATATTTTTCCCATTTGATTGCCCTTAATGATTCTTATGTATACAACCACTGATTATTCTATATTTCTTATTAGTCTTTGCAAATCACAGGGAGTTACAACTTAGACAATAAATCTTAGGGGAAAAACCCAAGAGTCTGTTATGACACATTTCTTGTTCTCTGGAATAAGCAGGGATAATAATTAAGAATCACATGAAATATCGCTAAAAATAGATTTCCTCTGTTTTTTTGTCATACACACATCTAAACTTTTTTTAATGTTTATTTTAATGCAATACATATTTAGTGTCTGAGAATCATTTCACTGAGTAGCCAGGAAGCTGCAGTAAGTTCTTCATTACTAAAATGACAAGCAGATGAATTATTTAAATATCCTTATGTGTATAACAATAGCGTGTTTGAGACCAATAGTCCTGCTGTGGCTCACTCATAAAGAACTCATAATCTAAATAGGAGGTATCATGCATCTTTTTTTTTTCTCAATGCATGAATCTCTTTCGATAGTCATTCCTTCAACATTTATTGAGTATCCCAAGGCTAAGGATACTGCAGTCAACAAGACAGATGAATATACTTCTCTCATAAATTCACAATTCTATTTTAGGAAGGCAGACATTGAACAATGAAATAAATAAATAAATATATAATTCCACATGGAGATAAGTGTTATAAAAAAAGAAACTGGGTAACAGAATCAGGAAAAGCTACACAGATGGGGACAAAGAAGAGCTTATTTCTACTGGATTCTTACAGAAGACTCTGAGAAGAACTGAGTGATGAGAAACCTGTCACTTGAACACTGGGAGGAAGGATGGTTAAAGTAGAGGGAACCACAATGGTAAGCATGACATATGAGGGAAGGGAGGCCACTGTGGCAGAAGCACGGAAATCAGAATGTGTTTGGAGATGTGGTCAGTGTGACAAATGAGAGCCAGATTCTGCAAGAACGTGGGAACCTTGATGATGAGTTTATATTTAATCTAAGTTCCATGGGAAGGAGCAATTGGAGAGTTTTTAGCAGTGGACCAATAGGACCTAATTTACATTTTCAAGAGCTTACTCTGGTTATTTGGCAGATAGGAATGGAAATAGGGAAGTCATTTAGGATTTTGAAACACTCAGTAATACAGACAAAAAAAGTGATGGCTTGGACTGCCATTGAAGGTGGGTGCAGAGAAGAAATGGTGACTTTGAGAGGTGGTCAGATTCAGGATGTATTTTGGAAGTAAAGCCAATGGGTTTTATGATTGATGTGACATGTGAAATTAAAATGAGGAAATGAGGCAGCAATTTTTGTACTTTATTCTTCAGTCCATTTTTTACCAACCTCTGTGTTGCATGGTAGGAGTTCATAGTTGATAATAAAAATAAAGAGTATCTACATAACAGAAGGGTTTTTTTTTTTTGTTTTTTTGGTGGTACACGGGCCTCTCACTGCCGTGGCCACTCCCATCGCGGAGCACAGGCTCCGGACACGCAGGCCCAGCGGCCACGGCCCACGGGCCCAGCCGCTCCGCGGCACGCGGGATCCCGCCGGACCGGGACATAAACCCGCGCCCCCCGCATCGGCAGGCGGACCCCCAACCACTGCGCCACCAGGGAAGCCCCAGAAGGTTTGAGAATGAGGAAGGGTCTACTAGATATTAGAGAATTGCAGAACAATGCATTGTGAGACCCCCGTAGAAACAAAAGTAAGTAAATGCTGTCTCTAATTCTGTGATCATTGTAGGAAGACCAGGTCTTCTGGATTTGTGGAATTTTCCATGTCCTTCCTTTATTATAACACATTATTCTACTTCTGTCTTTATGTTTTACATTAGACTATAAATGTTTCACAATGTTTAATGAAGTACCACAACCCTATTACATAATTTCAATAAAATTTGGCCAGCATAGATATGGACAAAGAAAAGAAAAAGACAAAATGAAAGTGAAAAAAAATATGTAAAGACAAAGAGGATGAAAGAAACAGAGGGGAAAAGCCTGAAACATGCCTGGAAAATACAAAGCAAATTCATTTCTAAACATCAGCTCCTGTGTGCTTTTGAACTGAGGAAGTTTTGAACTGAGTGAGTTCAAAAGGTGGCCAAGACTGATAACGTGTCTTTGTTAATAGAAAAATTTAAAACAAGTCTACTTGAGGGAGGCATACTTAGAAATCCTCTAATGAATTTCTCAGTGGGGGAAAAAAAATCTGAACCTAACCTTTGGTTTAGTAAGTTAGTTTTCTTAGTGAAAGAGAAGTCTAGTGAAACAAATTTGATGAAATGCTGAAAGAAAAACTCTGCAGAGAATTGGGGCTCCAAACTACTGCATTTCAGGCCTCTCTTCTCTATTTTTTTTTTCCATCCTCTTTGTTGGCTACTCTAGAAACCATGTATCAGGCTTCCAGGCAAGGCAAAAGTCTGAATGCTTTGTGACAGGCATTTGAAAAAAATCACATTATGTCTACCAAAACTTTGTATTTGTGGAGGTGAACAGTAAAAACCAAGAGAACAAGTCTGCAATCTGTATTACTATTACAAGGATAATGCCCAGAACCCTTTATACTTAGAGGAAGAATAGCATAGGATCTCAGGCTATGTCCTTGAAGTACAAATATTATTATACAAGGAAAGATCTGCCTTGAACTGCATGGCCCTTGGTATTTTGGTAAACCTAGTTTCATAACCTTATAAATGATGCAAGGAAATTTCAATAAGAATCTCATGAAAGTAGACTTGGGTTGTAGAAAACATTATAAAGCTTTATTTCTGTAAGTCTCGAGGTAATTGCAAGCATCCAGTTTAACCAGCTCATTACACAATGGTCAGCTCCTTTTAGCCATGGATAAAGAGTAGAAGAAATTTAAAGATTCAAAGCTCTAAACTGTTTTAACTAACTTCTTTTGTGTGTGTGTGATATGCAGGCCTCTCACTGTTGTGGCCTCTCCCGTTGCGGAGCACAGGCTCCGGACGCGCAGGCTCAATGGCCATGGCTCACGGGCCCAGCCGCTCCGCGGCATGTGGGATCTTCCCGGACCAGGGCACGAACCCGTGTCCCCGGCATTGGCAGGCGGACTCTCAACCACTGCGCCACCAGGGAAGCCCTTAACTAACTTTTATAACAGTTACAGAAGACATTTTGTCAACATGAGTAAATAAAACAAAGTGGTACTTGAGTTAAAATTAGAGTATTTCTATAGAACTTTTCATGGTAAAATGGCCAAGGTGAATTGGATAATGGGGCTGGAGGGAGGGACACATTACTTTTATATAAAATATAAAAGTAGTGATACAAAAGTAGAGAACAAGTTTTCCTTTTTATTGGTAATCAGCAAGTACCAGTGTGCCCCTCTAGAAACAATATTTTCCATCAATGGAAAAAAAATAACTAGTATATATAGATGGTTAAGATAAACCTGGGAAAAAATGTCAAAAGGAAGATTATGCATTACAGCTTAATTCACGTGTTTAAGCTACTTTATTGGAAAGCCATGTGGTATTGCAAAAAGAGCACAAAGTATCTAGCAAGAAAGACATGTTTGCATTCATGCTCCATCACTCACCAGCCAGGTCATCTCAGGCTAATTACTTTACCTTTCTGAGCCTCAATGTCCTTAACTGTAAAATTTAGATTCAAAAATTAATCTCATGGAGTTGCTCAAAGACATAAATGAGAGATTACCTTGGAAATATTTGACCCATGGTATGTAATACTTAAAACACCTTCACATCTAATTCACAGTGTTATCACTAGCATAGGTGGCAAAACTATATCAATTTGTATTTAAAGGAAAATAGCATCTATTCAAGAAATAAGAAAATTCAATGAGTTCTATAATTCCATTTTTCTTTAAAATACTGCATCCTCCTCTGTAATTACACTGAGACATTTTATTATTGGCAATGAGTTAAGCATCTCTTTACACAAATACACTTCTTGTTAACTTAGAAGCTCAGGACAAAGGATAATGAGAAACACCTTTTTTACAGGCTTAGGGATAAAGGGAATAAGTGAAAGTAAGAGGCTAACAAGATAGGCAATTTCTTCTCTCTCAAAGGCGTTTTAAGAGAAAGGATCAGAGTATCTGGAGAAGAACACCGAGTGTGGATTTATTTAAGGTGAACTGAGTTGGAACGGAATGGTCTAAGTTATAAGAACTCAAGCAGGATTATCTATAAGTAAAGAGGAATTCTAGAACCAATGGAAGAATTTCCCAACTTTCACCCTTCTAAAAGAGTTGCAGAGATAAATGCCAAAGTGTGGCAGTTTTTAAACCTAATTAACATTTGTCGAATCTTTATTATGGACCAGGCACTGTACTGAGAGCTTACATTAACTATCTCATTTAATCACCCAACAACTTTATGAGGTATAAAATATTTTGATCTCCATTTTAAAGATTAAAAAAATAGGGCAAGATCATGTAATTAGTAGACAGAAACACCAACACCTGATTCCAAAGTCCAAGCTCTCAACCCTTTCACTGTACTCTTTAACAGCACCGGTAGATCTCGTAAGCTTCTGCTCAAACATTTCCACTTACCAATAGCAGCCTCCTGGTGTTTAACCATAACTTATGGGATCAAATTCTTCAAAACAAACAGTCTGATATCGGGCACAGTCTGACAATTTGTGGTCATTTTCTTATGGAGCCTATGAAAATCTCCATATTGGGTTTCTTTTTTTTTTTCCAAGTAAACTTATTAAAAGAACTATTCCATTTTCTTTTCCTCTTGCAAGTATCACTGGGTATGAATTTCAGAAAACTCTGATTATCAGATTGATTTACAGGAATTCCCTCCTCTTCTGTAACCTCTTGCTTTCAATGAAGATATGAATTATTTATTTTTTATAGCTAGCATTTATTGAGCCTTAGTATGTGCCAGGCTTGGTCCTAAGCTCTATGCATAACATATTCTATTTGATCCTCACAAATCTCTATAGGTAGATGCTGCTATTATCTCCATGTTATGTCTGAGGAAACCGAGGCTCAGAGAAGTTGTGTCTTGTCCAACATTACAAAGCTTGCAAAAAGCAGGGACAGGATTTGATTCCAGAGCTATGCGACTACAAACTCAAACTCTTAGGCATTATAAAACTGGATTAATGTCACTTTTTGTTAGCTATGGGTACCTTGGGTAAGACATAAAACCTTAATGACCCACAATCTCCTCATATGAAAAATGGGAATAATAATATAACTGGCTCTCAGATTATGATCAGTAAATATGAGATAATGTATGTGTAGAGTTTAAAGAGTGCTATAGCATACATAGTAAGCATTAAATAAATACTAAAATTTTAATTTTACCCAACAGTATTTTTGAGTAGAAATGATAAACTCTATGCAAATATGCTTGGGTGGATCTCAGGTCCTATGAACACCAAGTTGCAATAATAGCAGGACAGAGAAGCTTCCTGGAAAGACTTCTACCTGATTATGTGCTGTTAAAATGCTACAGTTGGTGATGGTTAATTTTGCTTGGATTTGTCCTTTGGCTCAAACCCCAGTCTCCATGTGAGCTACTGTCCAAGTTCTAAGGAGAGGAGAGGCTATAAGTAAAAGCTCCCACAGTATTTTTGTGACCCAAAATATCTGTAAGACTCCGGTGGATAGAAACAGAAATGCAAGGTGTCACTCTTTATAATCGAAGTAACATGGGGGAAAGAGAGTCTCCTAAAAATGTTTTCTGGGAAGAAGTTCATAGTGTTTAAACCTTTCTCTTGCTTTGCTGTTCGGGTTGGCCTCCTTAGATGGTATCTCATATCAAACCACATCAAAGGACCATCCTGCAGGCTTGTATTGAAAAAGAAGCAGGCCTTGCATTTAGCCCCATTCTTCTAAAATTATTTAGTTTGGAATTTCAGGAAAATATGTCAAATTAAAGGTATATCTATTCTATACTTTTCCTTGAAATCTACCAAAAGTACCAAAAAATTTTATATGGGGAGGAACATTACATTCATAAGTTCAGAAAAGCGCTACCATACAACCAAACAAACAAACATAATAAAAAAAAAATCAAGGGGAATGATCATGCGAAATCTACTAAGTTCAGTAAAATATGGGCCAAAATGAAGGAGGCAGCTATAAACTTAAGCATCTTAAAGTAAGCCAGAGGATCACTCAAAGACTCTTCTGATGGCATTTTATATAACATAAGGAGGATTAAGGGCACGGCTTCTGCAGAAGACTCATGGTAGAGCCCTAAGAATGTCAAAGCCAACATCATGCAAATAGCACAGGAGAAACTACCACCGAGGCTGGGATATTTGACCTCAAACCACCATCTGGAGGTAACCTGAGGAGGAGGAGAATAAAAGGGAAACAAAAACCAGACTTGCAATTAAGTATGAATGTAACTGAGCAGAAGTAAATCCAGAATGATCACTTTCAAGACCATGGTAAGCCAAGATGCTCTACTGAAACCCAATATGACCTCTGACTAGTTCACCTGCTCACCCTGAAGGGAAAAGTGCTACAAGGTCAGAAAACTCTGTTGAATTGATGAGGACTTGTGAGGCAACATTCCTGAACTGAAGCTGTCCATGGCTCCAGCTCAGACCAGGGGTGCTTGGTCCATACTGCTCTTAATCAAAGTGCAGGTACACATTAACTTCCTCATTCAGAAACAGGAATAATAAAAATGAAGATTCCACATGGGAACCTCAAACGAAAGCTACAAAATTTTAAAAAATGAATAAAAGAATAAGACCAAGCAAAAAAACTAATAGTACCCTAAGAAATAGAAGAAAATTAAGCACTACAACCCTACACTCTTGAAAGTTAAAAGGATTATGAACTCTGAAAAGGTATTCAATGAAGAGCTATAATGACCAAGAACACACCAAGGAAACAAGTCACCCTGGGTAAGAGTCACTGGAAACAATAGATTGTATCATCAAAGTCTTCAGATATTGGAACTATCAGATACAGAATATAAAATAGCTATGTACTAGGTATTTTTAAAAATGAAAAATTGATTTTTTTAAATGAGCAAGGGACAAAAGAATACTAAGTAATGATGAAAATTTGAAAAAAAACCAAGTAGAACATTTATGGAATATAAGCATTGAAATTAAACTTTCAGTGAATGAATTAAATAGGAGATTTGATGCAGATAAAAGAACAATCTGAAGAAATTATCCAGAATTAGTTAAATGTAAAGAAATCAAGAGGGAAACACAGTGAAACTAGGAAAGGCAAAATGCAAAATAGAGGTTAAAACACAGAAGCATAGAATGGAATTATCCAACATACAACTAATTAAATATAAAGAAGGAGAAAAAATAGAGAGAATGAAGGCAAGGTGATATTCAAGAGATATAGCTGAAAAATTCCCAGAACTGATAAAAAATAAGAAGTCCTAGATACGGAAAGCAAAATATATGCCAATCAAGATAAACAAAAGAAATCAACACCTATACATATTGCAGTGAAAAAGGTAGATTATTATATATAAAATGAAGATATAAAAATTATCCACTTAAAAAAACAACCTAGGAAGGACAATAAACTGATAGCAGACTTCTCAAGGGCAAAAAATTAATAAAGTCATAAAATAAAATCTTCAAGGTGTTGAGAAAAATTGTTACATGCCTATAATTATGAATCCATAAAATATTTATTTCATAAAATATGAAATAAAGTTTTTTTTGTATTCAAAAAAGAGTATTCACCACTAGATTTTCACTAAAGGATTTTCTAATGGATCAATATTTGGAAGGAAGAAAATGATCTCAGGACTGTCTGAGAAACAAGAAGGAATAGTAAGAATTAATCACGATAAGGGTCATAAATATTGTCTTTATAAAATAATATTTATTATATTTAATTTGTATAGTTAGAATTCAAATACTGGAAAATAATAGCATGCAAGTGAAAAGAAGGATGATCAGAGTTAATGGATAATATTCTTGCTTTCTTCAAAAGAGAGGTTAACTGTTTTTATTAACTTCAGGCCTTGCTAGGTTATTAAGTGCACAAGGTACAAGTTCAAGGGTGCCTATTAAGAGTATAGAAATAGGAGGTATAATCTCAAACCCAACCCAATAGAGGGAAAAACAAAAACAAAATCCACTCATTTTAAAAAAGAGCATTTTAGGAAGCACAGAAAAAACAAATCAATAGCACAATATAAAATACTAGGACAAAAAATTCATTTATCAAAATAAATAAAATGAAACTAAATATTCCAACTAAAAATTAGACTTTTTAAGGACAAGCTTTTTAAAATTGAGCTATATTCTGTTCAAAAGAGACATTTAAAACACAAAGATCTAAGCCCTTTGGAACCCAGGGAAGGTCTAGGAAGCTGAATGAAGCCTATTTCCTACAAATGAGAAACGAGGGACACAGGAAGGATTTGTACTTGAGAGGGCCCCACAGGGTCCTGCTAGGTTTCATGACTGCTTGAGCTAATATGACTAAGCAAAGGCAAACAAATACAAAGGTTAAACTAAAAGTAAAAGAAACTGACCCAGTATGGAGTCAGATTTGTTCTTCCCGATTACACATTGAGTATCTGTGATGGACCAGGCATTGTAATACGCACTAGAGAAACAAGGATATTCCCTGTCCAGAAGGATTTTCCCTTCCAGATTGTAAGGAAATGTATAAACTCCATGAAGCCAGACATTTTTGACTGCTTTTTACTACTGAAATCCACAGACCTGGATTAGTTCCTGGTTCATACTGTGTGGCTGACAGGGTCTTGGTGCTCCAGCTGGGTGTCAGTCCTGTGCTTCTGAGGTGGGAGAGCCTAGTTCAGGACATTGGCCCACCAGAAACCTCCTAGCTCCATGTAATATCAAACGGCGAAAGCTCTCCCAGAGATCTCCATCTGAACACTAAGACCCAGCTCCATGCAACAACCAGCAGGCTACAGTACTGGACATCATATACCAAACAACTAGCAAGACAGGAACACAACCCCACCCATTAGAAGAGAGGCTGCCTAAAATCATAATAAGGTCACAGACACCTTAAAACACACCACAGGACGCAGTCCTGCCCACCAGAAAGACAAGATCCAGCCTCATCCACCAGAACACAGGCACCAGTCCCCTCCACCAGGAAGCCTACACAACCCACTGAACCAACATTAGCAACTGGGGCAAACACCAAAAACAATGGGAACTACGAACCTACAGCCTGCGAAAAGGAGACCCCACACACAGTAAGTTAAGCAAAATGAGAAGACAGAGAAACACAAAGCAGATGAAGGAGCAAAGTAAAAACACAACAGACCAAACAAATGAAGAGGAAATAGGCAGTCTACCTGAAAAAGAATTCAGAGTAATGATAGTAAAGATGATCCAAAATCTTGGAAATAGAATGGAGAAAATACAAGAAACATTTTACAAGGACCTAGAATAATTAAAGACCAAACAAACAATGATGAACTACACCAAAAAAGAAATTTAAAATTCTCTAGAAGGAATCAATAGCAGAATAACTAAGGCAGAAGAATGGATAAGTAACCTGGAAGATAAAATACTGGAAATAACTACTATGGAGCAGAATAAAGAAAAAAGAATGAAAAGAATTGAGGACAGTCTCAGAGACCTCTGAGATAACATTAAACACACCATCATTCAAATTATAGGGGTCCCAGAAGAAGAAGAGAAAAAGAAAGGGACTGAGAAAATATTTGAGAAGATTATAGTTGAAAACTTCTGTAATATGGGAAAGGAAATAGCCAATGAAGTCCAGGAAGCGCAGAGGGTCCCATACAGGATAAATCCAAGGAGAAATATGCCAAGACACATATTACTCAAATTATCAAAAATTAAATACAAAAAATTATTAAAAGCAGCAAGGGAAAAACAACAAATAACATAAAAGGGAATCCCCAAAAGGTTAATGGCTGATCTTTCAGCAGACACTCTGCAAGCCAGAAGGGACTGGCAAGACATATTTAAAGTGATGAAAGGGAAAAAACTACAACCAATATTACTCTACCCAGCAAAGATCTCATTCAGATTCGAGGGAGAAATTAAAAATTGACAGACAAGCAAAAGCTAAGAGAATACAGCACCACCAAACCAGCTTTACAACAAATGCTAAAGGAACTTCTCTAGGAAGGAAACATAAGAGAAGGAAAAGACCTACAATAACAAACCCAAAACAATTTAAAAAATGGTAATAGGAACATACATATCGATAATTACCTTAAATGTAAATGGATTAAATGCTCCAACCAAAAAACATAGACTGGCTGAATGGATACAAAAACAAGACCCATATATATGCTGTTTACAAGAGACCCACTTCAGACCTAGGGACACATACAGACTGAAAGTGAGGGGATGGAAAAAGATATTCCATGCAAATGGAAATCAAAAGAAAGCTGGAGTAGCCATTCTCATATCAGACAAAATAGACTTTAAAATAAAGATTATTACAAGAGACGAAGAAGGACACTACATAATGATCAAGGGATCGATCCAAGAAGAAGATATAACAATTGTAAATATTTATGCACCCAACATAGGAGCACCACAATACATAAGGCAAATGCTAACAGCCATAAAAGGGGAAATCGACAGTAACACATTCATAGTAGGGGACTTTAACACCCCACTTTCACCAATGGACAGATCATCCAAAATGAAAATAAATAAGGAAACACAAGCTTTAAATGATACATTAAACAAGATGGACTTAATTGATATTTGTAGGACATTCCATCCAAAAACAACACAATACACATTTTTCTCAAGTGCTCATGGAACATTCTCCAGGATAGATCATATCTTGGGTGACAAAACAAGCCTTGGTAAATTTAAGAAAATTGAAATTGTATCAAGTATGTTTTCCGACCACAACGCTATGAGAGTAGATATCAATTACAGGAAAAGATCTGTAAAAAATACAAACACTTGGAGGCTAAACAATACACTACTTAATAACGAAGTGATCACTGAAGAAATCAAAGAGGAAATTAAAAAATACCTACAAACAAATGACAATGGAGACATGACGACCCAAAACATATGGGATGCAGCAAAAACAGTTCTAAGAGGGAAGTTTATAGCAATACAATCCTACCTTAAGAAACAGGAAACATCTCGAATAAACAACCTAACCTTGCACCTAAAGCAATTAGAGAAATAAGAACAAAAAAACCCCAAAGTTAGCAGAAGGAAAGAAATCATAAAAATCAGATCAGAAATAAATGAAAAAGTAATGAAGTAAACAATAGCAAAGATCAATAAAACTAAATGCTAGTTCTTTGAGAAGATAAATAAAATTGATAAACCATTAGCCAGACTCATCAAGAAAAAAAGGGAGAAGACTCAAATCAATAGAATTAGAAATGAAAAAGGAGAAGTAACAACTGACCCTGCAGAGATAAAAAGGATCATGAGAGATTACTACAAGCAACTCTATGCCAATAAAATGGACAACCTGGAAGAAATGGACAAATTCTTAGAAAAGCACAACCTTCCGAGATTGAATCAGGAAGAAATAGAAAATATAAACAGACCAATCACAAGCACTGAAATTGAAACTGTGATTAAAAATCTTCCAACAAACAAAAGTGCAGGACACGATGAGTTCACAGGTGAATTCTATCAAACATTTAGAGTAGAGCTAACACCTAACCTTCTCAAACTTTTCCAAAATGTAGCAGAGGGAGGAACACAAACACATTCTATGAGGCCACCATCACCCTGTTGCCAAAACCAGACAAAGATGTAACAAAAAAAGAAAACTATAGGCTAATATCACTGATGAACATAGATGAAAAAATTCTCAACAAAATACTAGCAAACAGAATCCAGCAACACATTAAAAGGATCATACACCATGACCAAGTGCGGTTTATCCCAGGAATGCAAAGATTCTTCAATATATGCAAATCAGGCAATTGGATACACCATATTAACAAATTGAAGGATAAAAACCATATGATAATCTCAATAGATGCAGGAAAAGCTTTTGAAAAATTCAACACCCATTTGTGACAAAAACTCTCCAGAAAGCAGGCATAGAAGGAACTTGCTTCAACATAATAAAGGCCATATATGACAAACCCACAGCCATTCTCAATGGTGAAAAACTGAAAACACTTCCACTAAGATCAGGAACAAAACAAGGTTGCCCACTCTCACCGCTATTATTCAACATAGTCTTGGAAGTCCTAGCTACAGCATTCAGAGAAGAAAAAGAAATAAAAGGAATCCAAATCAGAAAAGAAGAAGTAAAGCTGTCACTTTGCAGATGACATGATACTATACATAGAGAATCCTGAAGATGCTACCAGAAAACTACTAGAGTTAATCAATGAATGTGGTAAAGTAGCAGGATACAAAATTAATGCACAGAAATATCTTGCATTCCTATACACTAATGATGAAAAATCTGAAAGAGAAATTAAGGAAACACTCCCATTTACTATTGCAACAAAAAGAATAAAATACCTAGGAATAAACCTACCTAAGGAGACAAAAGACCTGTATGCAGAAAACTATAAGACACTGATGAAAGAAATTAAGCATGATACCAACTGATGGAGAGATATACCATGTTCTTGGATTGGAAGAGTCAACACTGTGAAAATGACTATACTACCCAAAGCAATCTACAGATTGAATGCAATCCCTATCCAACTACCACTGGCATTTTTCACAGAACTAGAACAAAAAATTTCACAATTTGTATGGAAACACAAAAGACCCCCAATAGCCAAAGCCATCTTGAGAAAGAAAAATGGAGCTGGAGGAATCAGGCTCCCTGACTTCAGACTCTACTATAAAGCTACAGTAATCAAGACACTATGGTACTGGCCCAAGAACAGAAATATAGATCAATGGAACAGGATAGAAAGCCCAGAGATAAACCCACACACATATGGTCACCTTATCTTTGATACAGCAGGCAAGAATATACAGTGGAGAAAAGACAGCCTCTTCAATAAGTAGTGCTGGGAAAAGTAGACAGCTACACTTAAAAGAATGAAATTAGAACAATCTCTAACACCATATACAAAAATAAACTCAAAATGGATTAAAGACCTAAATGTAAGGCCAGACACTATAAAACTCTTAGAGGAAAACATAGGCAGAACATTCTATGACATACATCACAGCAAGATCCTTTTTGACCCACCTCCTAGAGAAATGGAAATAAAAACAAAAACAAACAAATGGAACCTAATGAAATTTAATAGCTTTTGCACAGGAAATGAAACCATAAACAAGATGAAAGACAACCCTCAGAATGGGAGAAAACATTTGCAAATGAAGCAACTGACAGAGGATTAATCTCCAAAATCTATAAGCAGCACATGTAGCTCAATATCAAAAAAACAAACAACCCAATCCAAAAATGAGCAGAAGACCTAAATAGACATTTATTCAAAGAAGAAATGCAGATTGCCAACAAACACCTGAAATGATGCTCAACATAACTTATTAGAGAAATGCAAATCAAAGCTACAATGAGGAATCACCTCACAGCAGTCAGAATGGCCATCATCAAAACATCTACAAACAATAAATGCTGGAGAGGGTGTGGAGAAAAGGGAACCCTCTTGCACTGTTGGTGGGAATATAAATTGATACAGCCACTATGGAGGATGTAAATTGTAATGTAAATTGATACAGCCATATGGAGAACCGTATGGAGGTTCCTTAGAAAACTAAAAATAGAACTACCATATGACCCAGCAATCCCACTACTGGGCATATACCCTGAGAAAACCATAATTCCAAAAGAGTCATGTACCACAGTGTTCACTGCAACACTATTTACAATAACCAGGACATGGAAGCAACCTAAGTGTCCATTGACAGATGAATGGGTAAAGAAGATTTGGCACACGTATACAATGGAATATTACTCAGCCATAAAAAGAAATGGAGTTGAGTTATTTGTAGTGAGGTGGATGGACCTAGAGTCTGTCCTACAGAGTGAAGTAAGTCAGAAAGAGAAAAACAAATACCATACACTAACACATATATATATGGAATCTTAAAAAAAAAAAAATGTTCTGAAGAACCTAGAGGGCAGGACAGGAATAAAGACACAGATGTAGAGAATGGACTTGAGGACACAGGGAGGGGGAAGGGTAAGCTGGGATGAAGTGAGAGAGTGGCGTGGAGATATATACACTACTAAATATAAAACAGATAGCTAGTGGGAAGCAGCCACATAGCACAGGGAGATCAGCTAGGTGTTTTGTGACCACCTAGAGGGGTGGGATAGGGAGGGTGGCAGGGAGACACAAGAGAGAGGATATATGGGGATATATGTGTATGTATAGCTGATTCACTTTGTTATAAAGCAGAAACTAACACACCATTGTAAAGCAATTACACTCCAATAAAGATGTTTAAATAACCAAATAAAGATCCAAACACATGGAAAGCATGGAAAATGATACACCTGGCAAATCAGAACAACAATTAAAAATCCTGAAATATATATATTAATATTAGAAATATGGACTTTAATACAAAGTGTTATAGGGACAAAGACATCTCTACAAAGTGCTGAAAGTAGCCAGTCATCAGAAAGATATAATAATTCTAAATTTTTATACGTCTAATAAAATAGCTTCAGAATACATAAAGCAAAATATCATTTAAACATGAGAAACTGACTAATCTAACCCGAAGTGGAAGACTTTCAAACAACTTTCTCATTGTCCATGCACAGAAAGGTGAATTATATATAATTCTACAGCCAGAAATTAGAGAATACACATCTGCTCCAATAAACGTGGAGCAAGAAAAACTTGACCATGTAAAAAGCTAAAGAAAATCTCAGCTCATGTTAAACACAATGCATGATGCAAACCATATTATTTGCATTATAATTAATTAAGAAATAAATAACGAAAAGTTAAATAAAGCATCCCATACATTTGGAAATATAAAACACAATTCTATATATCTCATTTATAAAATAAGTAATAATGCAAACTTAAAATATTTAGCACCAAACAACAATAAAAAAATACATATATCAAATATTTGTCAAAACCTGTGGGATGCATCCAAGCTAGTCATCAGAAAGAAATCTATAGTTTTCAATTATTACTTTAGAAAATACAAATCCATCATGAGAAATTAGAAATAGAACAGTAGACTAAATTTGAAGAAAGTAGTAGGAAGGAGAAAATTTTAAAAGAGCAAAAGTTAATAAAATCAAAACCAAAAATACAATAAATTCAACAAAGGTAAAAGTTTATTTCTAAAGACTAATAAAATAGACAAGGCTCTGCCAAGATTGAAGAAGGAAAATGAAAAGAGACAAAAAATATTAGGATTTTTAAAAGGTAACATAACCAGAAAGTTAGTGGAGATTAAAAAGAAAATAAAATGATACTATGAAAAATATTATGCTAAAGTCTCTGAAAAGTTACACAAAATGAACAGAGTTCTAGAAATACATAAACTATTAAAATTGTCTCAAGAAGAAACAGAATTATCCTAAAATTAGTACAAAAATCAAATCAAAATTTTAAAGTTTTTCTGCAAAGTAAATAGTACACCTAGATGATTTTACAGTTGAGTTCTACCAAGCCTTCAAGGACCAGACCATGCCAACCTTTCAGAAACTCTCTGGGAGAATAGAAAAAGAGCAGACATTCCTCACTTCAACCCTAAAGCTAGTATTACCTTGATAGACCAAAAGGCTACAATGAGGAAAATGGTTCAGTTAAGAGTCAGGACCATAACCAGTACTAGAAAGTTTTGGGTAATCTTAAACCTCAAATAGGATAAGGAGGATGGGGTGGGAGTGGAGTGACTGGATATCTGTAACTAACATAGACAAGGAAGAAGAAAATCAGGAAATCATTAGCATAAGCAAGGGACTCATTAAGATAGTTAAAATGCTAATTACAAGAAAACATTTCAAGGTAACATAATTAACTTTAGATATTAAAAAACTTGATTGTAAATTTTACAGAAATAAGAGGACTCTAATGAAATTTAAAACATCAAGTTGCTGAGCATTATATATGGTATAATTCAGTTTATATAAGTATAATAAATGTTTTTGGCTTTTTAGATATTAAAAAGTACAATTTAATATATAAATTATATATATATATTTTTTAAACCACAATTTAATATATCAATGCCCAGACAAATGCCTATAAGAAAACTCACCAAAGTTTTGACAAAAATACCTCTGAGGAAGTGAAGAGGAGTTAACTGAACATTTTCAATTTGATTTAATAACAGCACAAAAATTGTTTTGTCACTGCCAGGCAACTATGCTCATGTACATTCTCATCTGAGTACTGCCAATGACCCATGCTTGATTCCTGCTAAGCACGTTCCCTGTTCTGGCACCCCGTGAGGGGATTCTGCTCTTGTAAACCTGACATTTTCAAATTCTTTTTTGTTTCCAAAATAAACCCAAAGGGCACACATATTTCTGTTGCCTTTCTAAAATGACTGCCATCGCTTCTTGGCCTTTAGGCTAAGATCAAGTGTAGTATCTGTTCTTATTTTAAAATGACTGCCAAATTTTTGTCTGTCCCATGCCTAGTGATGCATACACAACATTTTTAAGTTTTTTGTTTTTAAGGCAGAAACATCAATAAATGTCTTCTGGACCATTTTGAATGTGAAATTCTTCCCCTTAAAATAGCAACAATTAAAAACCTCCAATTGCACAAAAGTAAAGCATGTGGATTTACAATCTCGAATTGTAAAATTAGCATAGATACTGCAAACATGATCATGTATTAAAATCCAAAGATTTTGCTAAAAGCAGTGAACGTCAACTCAGTATTTGCCTGGCTATATACCACTTGTAAGTTCAATATATCTTTCTATCCGGAGTTGGTTCATGTGCCAACTCCGATGACAGAAAAAGGGAAGGAACTCATTATTACTGGCCTGCAAATTCAGTGACAGATTTTAAGTCTCTTAAGTATTTAAATACAATCTTTCAAAAGAAAGAAAGAAAAGGAAGCGGAAGCGAGGGAGGGAGGAAGGAGGGAGGGAAGGAAGGAAAGAAGGAGGGACGGAAGGAAACAAAACCTGAAAAACAATTCACTGGAGCTGAGTAGCAGCTGGCTTCCTGGCCATAACCTCCTGAGTGCCCACCTTTCCCTGTTGTCCTGACACTGAGGCTGAGTGTCTGTTATAAAATGATCCGTCTTTCCCTGGCCCACACCACTCATTTATGCATTCTCTCTAATCTCTGTAGTCACAGAGATAGAAAAGTTTGTTCATTCAATACAATTAAAACACAGGATATGTAGGAGAGACAAGGAAAGATAAGGTCAGAGGGTTAGATTAACAGCAAGGAATTCTGGTCTGGGAAAATGGCTGAGGTATACAGCAGTGATATTTGAAGTTGTAACAGAAGATGAGGACCCCAAGGAAAAGAGTATAGAGAGGAGAGAACCTAAGGAATGGCTCCGTTTAAGTGGCTGAAAGAGGAATCAGAAAAGGAATAATCAAGAAGGCAGGAGCAGAGTATTTCATAAAGGAAAGAGTGTGATCACAGATATCAAATGTTACAAAGAGGTTGAGGAAAATAAAGTTTAATTTTAAAAAAAACATAACACTGTTCTTTAGAAGGCTGTCAATGACACTTTTCCAAGATTAGCTGTTAACAGAAGGAAAAAGATACAGCAACAGATGCAAGAAGAAATCAGTCAAGATGCATATATACAGATGTATACATATGCATGTGTGTATATATATATATATATATATATATACACACATATCACATATATATACACATATATTTAAGGCATATAAAATTACGACAAATTTCTCTAAGCCTGGAAGTGGAGACTGCAGGTTATCCTGAAGAATGATTTTGTTAATAAGGGAAGAATCACTAGAATGGCTCTTTAATTAGCTAGTTGTAACACAAGTAGCAACCTACCATCCCAGGTGTAAAAATAAAACAGGACCTTTCATCAGCAAACAATGGCTGTCCTTGGTATGTGAAGTTGGACACCATTGGAGGAGAATCAAGAAGCCAGAAAAGAAATACTGGTTCCTCTCTCTAGACTCTAAAATTAGCTACTTAAGACCTCTGATAAACTGAGATTGTCTTTAATGAGGTCCACTAACAGGAAAAGCTCACAAAGAGATTTCACCACAAGGGGAGGATCAGTCTCAACTGTTGGGTTTTGCTCCATATCTGAACCTTGCTAGGCATGCAAAGAGGGGTTGCTCCATTTTGAAAATTAGACCACAGCTCCTTCCAATTCAGCCATCCCATTACGAAAGGGGTCTTGAAGACAAAAAATGGAGCACGTGAATGAAAGCTAAAAGAACTGCCATCTTGGGAGCTCACATTCTTTTAGCTGCATTAAATACCAGATGACCTAGACTGGCTTCTTTCCAATACCAAGCTCTTGAAGGCTCAGGAGAAGGAATGGTGTCAGTGCCTTGAACTCCACAGGGCAGGATTTCGGTAACAACATTTTGTGACAGCAGCAGAACAGTAACGGAACCTGGGCCCACTAGTGGCATTTCAAATTCGCCATTTCTCTTTTCAGGAAGTTTGGAAGCACCACCAATTAAGGACCCTCGATTCTCAGGGAATTTAGGAAAGAAGGCAGAACAGGAACCATGAATGAAAATCTCCTCCTGCAAAGCTGAGCAGATTGTGGGCTCATGAAATTAAATATTGAAGAGATGTGATCTTCTTTTTACTTCATGTTGGAAAAGCAGGTCCAACTGGTTAAATTCAGAATAAGGAAAAATAGAAAACATTTATAGGCCTAATGGAAGAAATCCGTGGGTAAGTAAAAAAGATGTGAGGGAAGGGAAAAACATGAATTCGCTTCAGTCAGTTCCTTATCTCTGAAACAGGGGCAAAGGGAAAGAGAGACAGAAGTCAATGGGGGAAGGGAATTAAGGAAACTCCTTTCAGAAGACTTCCACTACAGTGGAGTAAGGGTTAGTGTCACTCACTGAAAATGAGGGGTAATAGAGGCTGGAAAGGGTAAAGATTTCACACAGCCCTGATGGGAAATCAAACAGGAAATTCCTAGGAGGTAGCTTTTTTCTAAAGACACTTTTAATATTTTTTAGATTTCTCATAATTTTTTCTTATACTTCTCTCTTTATCACTCAATCTAGCCCTTTAACACGACCAGAGCTGGCAGAGAAATTGTAAGCTTCTTGTGTTTCTCAAAGTGTGGCTCCTCGGCTATCTGTATGAGAGTCTCTTGGGGAGCTCGTTTAAAAGGAAGATTCCTGGACCCTGCCCAGACCTATTTGACAGACTCTTTGGGATCTGGTGCCTGGGAATTTGCATCCTAACAAGTTTCTCAGGTGATTCTTACACAGCAAGCCAGCACTGGTCTGAAGATGCTGTTTCAGAACCACTATCTTAGCTCATGTCTAGTCCAGCAAGTCCTACGCATAACTGTTTACCCACATCCTGTTTTTAATCAGTGGCTCCGTCTACAGTTTTAAAACTAAATAAAAGTGTCACACACTGTGGTGAGGAAATGACAACCGTGCCTTCAAGTGCAGCTAGCTAGGATCAGACTCATACCCATGATCATCTTCTATGGTTTCGTTATTATTTTATATTTAAAAATAGTTTAAAAATCCACTTAGTTATTGATGGTCAAGAATGGTAGAATAACTATATTGAAGCAATGTTATAATAGTAAACTGCATTGTTCAGTCAATTAGATTTGAAGATATATCGACCTAGTTACTTAATTCTGAGCATTTGAGGACAAGACAATTACAGAATTTCACTCACCAAACAGTGCAAACACATTTCCTCTCTGGTTTAGCTGGTTCATTGGTATTTGGAGATTCAGGTAGGAAACGAGTGTGGCAAGAATGGAAGACGCTCTCTTCATTGGCCGTTGGGAAGGAAAGTGGGTACCATTCCACCTGCTCTGCTCTTCAGTCTGAGCACACACTTTCATCAATAATGAATTTGTGACCTGACCAGAAGGCTCTCAAGTCATAATCACCAAATTGGCACAGCTGTGAAGAAAAGGAAAGCTTACTTCAAATCCAAGTGATTTGCTTAGATTAAAAACTTTGTAATTTCCTTTGTCATATGTCTGCTTTAATGTTATAACCAGGTGAAGTTCTTTGCACTCCTCCCCCCGAAGGGTTTGTGAAAAATAATGATCACATTTCTAACTACAGTCTGAGTTAAGTGGCCCTTGTATAAGTTCTTAAATTACGTTACATTTCTTTACCTTAGAATTTATCATGGGGAATTCCCTGGCGGTCCAGTGGTTAGGACTTCATAGTTCCACTGCAGGGGCCAAGGGTTCGATCCCTGGTTGGGGAGATAAGATCCCGCATGCCGCACGGTGCAGTCAACAAAAAAAAAAAAAGGGGGCTTCCCTGGTGGCGCAGTGGTTGAGAGTCCGCCTGCCGATGCAGGGGACATGGGTTTGTGCCCCGGTCCGGGAAGATCCCACATGCCACGGAGTGACTGGGCCTGTGAGCCATGGCCGCTGAGCCTGCGCGTCCGGAGCCTGTGCTCCACAACGGGAGAGGCCACAACAGTGAGAGGCCCGCGTACAGCAAAAAATAAAAAAAAAAAAAGAATTTAGCATGCTATAATATCAATATGTGTCTTCTGACAGAACTCTACCTTTTGAGATAAGGGATTTTTAGTTGTTTTGACTTTCTAAGAGTTCCCATTAATTAGAATTAGCTCAAAAATGATTTGTTGACTTGGATGATTGTAGAAACAAGTAAAGATTGAATATATGTATTCTTTTACATACATATCTTCAAATCCTTGTCCCTTTAATAAATATTTTCCTTACCTAGTAACTGCAGAAATATAAGAAAGAAGGAAAAGTGTGCGCGCCACCAATGGTAAGTTAAATTCTCCCCTAGGAAAGTACAAATGTTCATGTATCATTTTTTTGCCTTTAATTTTACAGACTTAAGTCGTTTCCAAAGTTACTTAGGTCAGCTTCTTTTCCTTCCACTTTCTTAAGGAGGTTGTTGCATACATTATTAATACAGTTAGATTGTCTTGTCACATTCTGCATTCTATTCTGGGATCCCCCAAACTCCTAAGTTGGTTTTTATTAATTTGCATACATTGAGTCATTCTTTGTGCTGAAAGTTCTGTGGAAATTGACAAACACATAGTGTCATGTATCCACAGTTACTGGTACAATATCACACAGAGTAGTTTGCCACTCTTGTCTTAGTCCTCTCAGGCTGCCATAACAAAATTCCACAGACCGGATAGCTTATATGATAAAAATTTGTTTTCTCATTATTCTGGATGCTGGTTCCAGATCCAGTCCAAGATCAAGTTCTGGGAGGGTTCAGTTTTTGATTAGAGCTGTCTCCTTGGGTTGCAGATGGTTTCTTTGTCCTCAGATAGCTTCCCTACCCCCCAAGGTTCTGCTGGGCAGTCAGCCTCCAGAAATATGAGAAAATAAATATCTGTTGTTTCAGCCACACAATCTGTGGTAGTTTATTTCAGTAGCTCACGTAGACTAAGAGAACATTATAAAACTCATGAGTACCAGCAAGCCCTCGCTGCCCTCAAGAGCAACAGCAGGGTCTCAGCCTGAAAGTCCGAGGGTGGGAGTGCCAGCAGGTGCCCCCAGAATGGGGCCCTGGGCCAAGAGGAGCTCACCTGATGGTGCAGCCCTGAGGTCACATGGCAGCCATTGGCCAGGGCCGCTCTGTCCCCTCCCCCTCCCCATCCTACTTGAATTTAACCAGGAAAAACTGTGATAGCACATGGGTAGCCTAGGCAGTGGGTAAATACCTCAGAAGTCCTCTTGTAGCAAGTGTCTGTACATGTTGTGGTCATTTTCTATCTTATATGTTCTCGAATGTTTGTATTTCAATAAACCTCTACCTCTTCACACACACACACAGACACACACACACACACACACACACAAACTCATGAGTGCTCCATCGATTCAACCTTCTCCACGTACACACACACCCCCCACCACCCGCAAACCCCTGCGAACCACTGATCTCTTTACTATTGCTATAGTATTGTCTCTCCCAGAATGTCCTATAAGTAGAACCATACAGTATGTAGCCCTTTCAGACTAGCTTCTTTCATTTATCAACATGCATTGAAGGTTCATCAAGTCTCTTCTTGGCTTAAAAGCTCATTTTTATAATAGTTGAATAACATTCCGTTGTTTGTTTATCCATTAACTATTAAAGGACATTTTAGTTCCTTCCAATTTTTTTGTGATTGAGAATAAAGTTGCTACAAATATTTGTGTGTGGTTTTTTGTGTAGACATAAGTTTTCAAATCAATCAGGTAAATACAGGCATACCTGGGAGATATTGAAGGTTCAGTTCCAGACTACCACAGTAAAGTGAATATCTCAATAAATAGAGTTACATGATTTTTTGGTTTCCCAGTGCATATAAAAGTTATACTTACAATATACTGTAGTCTATTGTGTGCAATAACATCATCTAAAAAAAAAAAAACCCCACCAATTTACACACCTGAATTTAAAAATACTTTATTGCTAAATAATGCTAACCATCATCTGTGTCTTCAGTGAGCTGTAATGTTTTTGCTGGTGGAGCATCTCGCCTTGATGTTGATGGCTGATGACTGATCAGGGTGGTGACTGCTGAAGGTAGAGGTGGCTGTGGAAATTTTAAAAAATAAGACCAAAAAAAGTTTGCCACATCGATTGACTCTTCCTTTCACGAATGATTTCTCTATAGCATGCAATGCTGTTTGATAACATTTTACCCACAGTAGAACTTCTTTTAAAATTGGGGTCAATCCTCTCAAAACCTGTTGTTGCTTTAGCAAATAAGTTTATGAAATATTCTAAATCCTTTGTGATCATTTCAACAGTCTTCACAGCATTATGACCAGGAGTAGCTTCCATCTCAAGAAACTATTTTCTTTGCTCACCCAAAAGAAGCAGCTCCTCATCAATTAAAATTTTGTCACGAGATTGCAGCAGTTCAGTCACATCTTCAGGCTCCACTTCTACTTCTGGTTTTCTTGCTATTTCCACCACATCTGCAGTTATCTCCTCCACAGAAGTTTTGAGCCCCTCAAAGTCACCCACAGGGGTTGGAATTAACTTCTTCCAAACTCCTGTTAAACTCCTGTTTGGCCTCTTCCCATGAATCACAAATGTTCTTAATGGCATCTAGAATGATGGCTCTTTTCCTGAGTTTACTTTGCCCAGGTCCATTAGAGGAATCACTATTTATGGCAGCTACAGCCTTACAAAATGAATTTCTTAAATGATAAGACTTAGAAGTCAAAATTACTCCTTGATCCATGACGTTGTGTTAGCAGGCATGAAAATAGCATGAATCTCATTGTACATCTCCACCAGGGCTCTTAGGTGACGAGGCACATTGTCAATAAGTAGTAATATTTTGAAAGGAATGTTTTTTTCTGGGCAGTAGGTCTTAACAGTGAGTTTAAAATATTAAGTAAACCATGTTGTAAACAGATGTGCTGTCATGCAAGCTTTGTTGTTCCATTGATAGAGAACAGGCAGGGTAGTTTAACATAATTCTGAAGGGCTCTAGGATTTTCAGAATGGTGAATGAGCGTTGACTTCAACTTAAAGTCAGTAGCTGCATTAACCCCTAACAAGAGAGTCAGCCTGTCCTTTGAAGATTTGAAGCCAGGCATTGACGTCTCATCTCTAGCTATGAAAGTCCTAGATGGCATCTTCTTCCAATAAAAGACTGTTGGTCTACATGGAAAATCTGTTGGTTAGTGTAATCACCTTCATTAATCATCTTAGCTGGATTTTCTGAATAACTCGCTGCAGCTTCTACATCAGCACTTGCTACTTCACCTTGCACTTTGATGTTACAGTGACGGCTTCTTTCCTTAAACCTCATGAACCAACCTCTGTTAGCTTCAAACTTTTCCTCTATAACTTTCTCACCTCAGTCAGCCTCTATAGAATTGAAGAGAGTTAGGGCTTTTCTCCGGATTAGGCTTTGCCTTAAGGGAATGCTGTGGCTGTTTTGATCTTCTATCCAGACCCCTCAAACTTTCTCCATATCAGCAATAAGGCCGTTTCACTTTCTTATCCGTGTGTTCCCTGCAGTAGCACTTTTCACTTCCTTCAAGATTTTTTCATTTGCATTCACAACTTGGCTAACTGTTTGGCACAAGAGACCTAACTTTTGACCTATCTCAACTTTCAGCATGCCCTACTCGCCAAGCTGTATCATTTCTAGCTTTTGATCTAAAGTGAAAGATGTGTGACTGTTCTTTTTGCTTGAACACTTAGAGGCCATTGTAGAGTTATTAACTGGCCTAATTTCAATATTGTGTCTCAGAGAGGGGGAGAGATGGGGGAACAATTGGTTGGCGGAGCAGTCGGAACACACATGACATTTATCAATTAAGTTTGCCGTCTTATATGGGCACAGCTTGTGGTGCCTCAAAACAACTACAATAGGAACATCAAAGATCACTGATCACAGGTCACCATAACAAATATAATGATAATGAAAAAGTGTGAAATATTGCAAGAATTAGCAAAATGTGACACAGAGACCCAAAATGAGCAAATGCAGTTGGAAAAACGGTGCTGATATTGCTTGCTTAATGTGGGGTTGCCTTCAATTTGTAAAAAAAAAGATGCTTCAATGTGTTAAAAAAAAAATGCAATATCTGTGAAGCATAATAAAATAAAGCACAATTAAACAAGCTATGCCTGTACCTAGAGGTGCAATTGCTAGATCATATGGTAAGGCTATGTTTAGCTTTGTAAAAAACTGTCAAACTGTCTTCCAAAGGGCTGTACCAGTTTGCATTCCCATCACCAACGAAGGAGCATTCCTGTTACTCCACATCCTTGCCAGCAATTTGTATTGTTAGTTATCTGGATCTTAGTCATCCTAATAGCCATCTAGTAGTATCTTGTTACTACTTGGGATTTAATTTGTAAACCCCAAGTGACAAATGATATTGAACTCTTTTAATGCACTTATTTGCCACCTACATATTATCTTCGGAGATGTGTTCACATCTTTTGAACATGCTTTAATTGGGTTGTTTGTATTCTTATTTTTGAATTTTAAAAGTTCTTTTTATATTTTGGATGCAAGTTCTTTTTCAAATATGTGTTTTGCAAATATTTTCTCCCAGTCTATGGTTTTTCTTTTGATTCTCTTAACAGTATCTTTCCCAAAGCAGAAGTTTTTAATTTTAATAAAGTTCAATGTATCAACTTTTTCTTTCACAAATCATCCTTTTGGTGTATCTAAAAAATTTATCATGAAACCCAAGGACATCTAGATGTTTTCCTTTGTTATTGTCCAGAACTTTTATACTTTTATGTTCTACATCTAGGTCTATGATTCATTTTGAGTTAATTTCATGAAATGTGTAAAGTCTTGCATATGGATGTCCAATTGTTCAAGAACCATTTTTGAAAATACTGTCCTTTCTCCATTTAACTGCATTTACTTCTTTGTCAAAGATCAGTGACTATATTTGTGCAGGTCTATTTCTGGGCGCTCAAATCTGTTTCATTGATCTATATGTCTATTCTTTTGCCAAAACCATGCTGTCTTAATTATTGTAGATTTATAGGAAATCTAGAAATTGGGTATTGTGATTCCTCCAACTTTCTTCTCCTCCCCTTCCTTCTTATACTTCTTATTCTTCGGTATTACATTGGCTATTCTAGGTTTTCTACTTTTCCATGTAAATTTTAGAATTAGTTTCTCAATGATTGCAAAATATTGATTGGAATTTCAATGAGTCTATAGATTAAGTTAGGAAGAATTAATATCTTAACACTACTGAGTCTTCCAATCCATGAATACAGAATATCTATTTAGATTTTCTTGGATTTCTTTCATCAGAGTTTTAGAGTTTTCCACATATAAATTCTGTACATATTTTGTCAGGTTTATACCTAAGTGGTTCATTTTTGGTTTTTTTGGTACTATTGTAAACGGTATTGATTGTTGAATTTCAAATCCCAGTTGTTCATTTCTGGTATATAGGAAATCAGTTGACTTTTGTATAGTTATTTGTGTCCTGTGACCTTGCTATACTCACTTATTAGTTCTAGAATGTTTGTTGTTGTTGATTTGAGGGGATTTTCCACATTGACAACCATACCATCTGAAAACAAAGTCAGTTTCATGTCTTCCTTCCTAATTTGTATGCTTTTTTATTTCCTTTCCTTGTCTTAGTGAACTAAGTAGGACTTTCAGTACAGTGGTAAATAGAAGTGGTGAGAGGACATCCTTAGTTTGTAACTAATCTTAGAGAAAAGGCATCCAGTTTCTCACATTATGATATTAGCTGTAGCTTTTTTGTAGATATTCTTTATCAAGTTGTGAGACTTATCCTTTATTCCTAAGATATACATTTTTTATATTCTTTCAAACTGTTTTATTTTCTCAAGTTCTAATAATTCTGCTATTTGTGGAATCACCTGACATTTGCTCATGGCTGATCATTGCCTTTTGTGCTTTGTAGTTTTGATTATGAAAGTTTTGTTTTGTTTTTCTGTGGAATTCCTGTCATCTGCTCACAAAGATGCACCCACATAGAAGTGATGAAGTCTAGCATGTCAATCACTGTATTCACTTAAATACATTCAGATTCCCTGAGCAGAATTTGGAAGCAAGTTACTGGTTCACCCTTTAATATTCTTTTAAAATCTTCTATCATTTCATGCACTTGGGGGACAAAGTTGGGCGGTCAATAATAGACCTGGATACAGTTTCCTACTCAGCTTATCGGCTAGTTATACAATCTTGGCCAGTTTCTTTAATTTCAAAAGTCGTTAATCTTAACGTTTCTCTCTATAAAAATTAAAAATGGTGACATTCACAATTTCTTTTTGCTAAAAGAAGTTTAGAGAAGACTCAATATCTGAAGTTATCAATCTGTGAACTCCTTGAATAGTGTTGTGAATAGATTCTAAGGTAGCCCCTGATCCCCACCTCCTGATGTTCATGCCTTTGTGTAAGCCCTGCTTTGTGAGTGTGGGTGGTTCCTGTGAATTGTGTCTGACAAACAATATGCCACAATTGATAGGATGTCACTCCTGTGATTATGTTCTATTATATGGCAAAGGTGCCGAGATGTCAGTCTGGTTACGTTGCATTATTTAGGACTCTGTCTTGCTTGCACTATCTCTTTCTCTCTGTTGCTGCGTTTTAATAAGCAAGCTGCAATGAAACCTACGGCCACAAGGAATGCTTCTGACAACAACCTGAGGGATTGTGGTAGGAAATCCTTCCCCAATAAAGCCTGCAGATGAGAACTCAGTCCTGGGTGACACCGTGATTGCTGCTTTGTGAGACACTGAGGAGACCCAGGTAAGCTTTGCCCATACTCCTGACCCACACTTTGAGATAATAAATATGTTTTAAGCCTCTATGTTTGCAGTAATTTGTCAAACAACAACAGAAAGCTAATACAAGTGCAAAGCTTCAATTAAGTAGGTAATGCCTCTTAAGAACCGCAAAGAGGTAGGTGTTAAGAGGTCACCCAGATTTTTTTTAATCTTCTTTAAAAACAACCATTTCATTTAAAGTAAGTAAGTGAGAGAGCAGAAAGTTCTGACACTGAAGAATAGCATTCTTTATTTCAAAAAGGTATCAAATTTTTATTTCATTGCCCGTAGTTCTGTAAGGAAATGGATATAAAGCACCAATAATTTTGTGATCTGAAGGATAGTATAGCTGTTAAGTATTATTTACTGTGCTTAGATTGTATACATCCATAGATATTTATACTTTATGATTAGTCACACAAACTGTGTCCAAGTTTGATATTCAGTTCAAAGTGGGATTTTTAATACTGTTTGTATCATGCAACTAAGATATAAAAGAATTGAAAAGTAGAAAGTAATAAATAAAAGTTCATTTCAAAAAATATGGTTCCAACCTGTTTGACATGGTGGTGTTCCTTTTAGTCACATGACAGAGTAATTCCCAATAGGCTTGATTCAAGTTTGGCTTATCAATCAATGCCATACTAGAAAAATACATTTTCATAACAAATTATCAATTAATAAGTTCACCAACATTACATATTTGACAACTTTGGGGTTAAAAAAACCTCTTCATTCTTTTCCCAGTAAATTACAGCAAAGTGAGTCCTGTGGTCATTGTGCACCAGAAAATTAGAGAGATGAAATCTTCTAAAGCCCCACTGAGGTCAGATTCAGTCTGAAAAGCTGTGCTATGAGAAATTTACCCACATTTCCACTAAACAAGAGTTTTCATACAACTTGTGAACACACAAAACATGACATACCCTTACTTCCTGTACTTTGGTTAAAAAGTGCTTAACTTTTTTTCCTGAACATATCTAATTATTGACTCTAATTCTGCTCATCACAGACTACAGCAAAACATGCCACGTGCTTCTTCCCTGTACCATTTTGGGTTTGATATTTACTGTAGAAAGTATTAAACTATATTTAACACTTAAAACCACTGAAAAGCAAATGACATATTGTCTGCTTTTCCAGATGAACTGTGGTAGTTCTTGAAACATTGTTCACATTGTAGAAGACTTTAAAGTCATCTTTCCTCAAATAAATGTGGTATTTCTTTCCCCTTGACTTGGCGAAATAGGATTAACAGATAATACTGCACTCATGTAAACAGATCTTTAACATGATAATTCTAGCCTACGATGAGAAATAAGCAGTATCAATCAAATCACAATTGATTTGCAAGCCCTTGTTGAAAATAAATGTATTGCTAACCATGCAGTTATTAATGTGCTTATATCTGAAAACTTGCTTGTGGAAGCGAGAAGGAAGAGTCACCCTAAATATATGTTTGTTTTCCTATTTACCAAATAGGAATGTTTTTTTTCCTATTTACAATACCCTTATTCATGCAATATCTACAATTGCGCATTTTAAATTTTCCTGGGATTGGGGCAGGAGGTAGTCCTGTGGTGATAACTACACAGACCCAGCAAAAGGGTAAGCAATATCTAGAGAGACTAAGCGGGTAGGCTAGAGCTGGGAAGAACTGGCTTCCAATATCAGCACTGCCACTGACCATGGGAACTTCTCCCAATACCTGCTTCCTTATCTGTATGCCTAACATCTCCCTACAGGGTTATTTCGAGGATGACATGGCAAGCATCTACAACCTATTATGCATTCAGTAAATGACAGACAAAATTGCTATTGTTCCTGTGAAAGCTCTGCTTTTCACATGAATGATTCTCAAGCAGAGCCCACTGGATACTTCTGAATTCAGAGACTTAATAGGAAGCAGATCTCAATTAGAAATCTTTTTCTATTTTATTATTTATTTCTTACCCTACAAGCTTCCTTACCTTCACCTCTTGTTTTTTTCCTCAAAATGACTCACTCTTTACTCAGTTTATTTAAGTGTTTAAGTGTATCAGTTGCGCTCAAAGTCAACTATCTCACACACACACACACACACACACACACACACACACACACACGGAGTTTAAAATCAGTATGGACTATTTATTGCATTGTCCAGATTATCTACCCTAGAATATAGGTAATGAGCAGCTTTATCACCAGAACAGAGAAATCATGGACTTTAATGGGTATTGAATAAAAATATGATTGAAAGGCTAGAAGTAATGTGCTACTAACATAACTAATAGACAAAAGAGCGCTGAGGCAATAACTATTTGGAATATATAATATAAAGTGAGGAGTAATGTGGAAAAAAATCTACAGGAGGAAAATACTTTTCCTGACTAATTTTTCAAATTTTAGACATTTGTTCAAAAAAATCACAAGGCTGTAGGATCTTGAGAGAGCTAGACTTGTCATCAATGTTTAGGCAGAACAAAAGTTGAATTAGGTAAGAATGACATCCTCATCCATTTTGTTTAGGCTACCAATAAAAAAGGACTTACTATAGTCTTCCTTAGCACCCATCTTAGATAACATCTTTCCATGGATCTCATAAAGTTTAAACCCCCATATTAAATCGTATACTTCCCGATTTATTGTCACTGTGGATGTAAAAAAGGGCTGATGATCATCTTTGTTTATAATCTTTCATAGATTTGAACAGAAACATTCAAAATTGCCTATTAATAAGCCTCCCCAAAGGCTACCGAGCTTAAGCAAATATAAAGTTTTGTAACCTACCAATTAACCTACAGAAGGTATTCCAAATAATTATATTCTGTCACTTTCTTATTCACACTTGACTCCAAAAAGTTCTCAACATTTTACATGAATAATCTAGAAAATAAATTTTACTCTTGCCTTCACAGGCAGCATTAAAATGAGCAGGCACTTGTGTTAATTTGTTAATATTTTCTAATTTATTACTTAATTTTCCTACTGCCTGCTTGGAACTTGAGTTGTTCTGGTTAAAAAAATGATTGAAGAGGCAAACATAATGATACAAAAATTTACATAAAGTTCACTCTTGCCATGAAATGGGATGTCAGTTTTGCAATCCATCTGCACTTTCCCGCTAAGCTGGGTGGAGTTGGTCTAAATGAATCTGAAGACATTTATGAAATAAGCTAATACGAAAGGGCACTACAACCCATTAAAAGCGACTCTCTTCCTCTTCCACAGCGCGATGAAGGCCAGGGATGAATTTTAAGAGCTGCTTCCGGACACTTCCCCTTCTGCTTTTCCTGGGCAGAGTCCCAAACATGCTTGAGAAGTTGCCTTCCCACAAGGGAGACATGGACCCACTACTAGCAGAACTAATGCTCTGGTTCCTCCTTGAAGAACACCTCTTCAGAAAATCATCCCCATCCTTGAGGACAAAACACTCATCATCTGTGCTTGTCTGCCGGCTGAAGGCTTCCCTGCTCGAGTCTTCAGACACACATGTCTGGTACCCATCCTCACTGTCTATCGTCATGGAGCTCAGGCAGCTCTTACAGCTGCTCTCACTGGATAAGCGACTCCGGTCCAGGAGAGCTGAACCCGGCAGGGGTCCAAACAAAGTTGCTTCATCTATGTCCATATTTTCCAAACTTGGGCAGTTAGCTGCATCACCTAGAAAACAGAAAACAAAGACTACTGGGAGATGGATCTGAGCATCACTCCTTACAAGTAAATACACCAAATTTCTCTTTGAAGGGCACAAGAAAGAATAAGGGTAAATAATACTTTTCACTAAATTTTCACTTGCATGAATAAGTAACTGTTCATGAGACCATTCAATAACCCTTATAGTATGATTTTTCAAACTATTTGTTCATGAACTAGTTTCCAGGTAAAAGGGTTCTATGGTGACAAAAATGGTAATGCTAGATTAAATAAATTGAAACAAGAGTCTTCATATGAGAACAGTTCAACTCATCTAACAGTATGCCAGTGTGACTTATGAATTTCCAAAAGAATCATTTCTTATATTGTAGTGACCACGCCACCTTTTATTAAAATTATCATAGATATGGGCTCCAAAGAATATACTTGGGGAAATGCCTCTTATGGATTTTCTCTATTTTAGTTCTTCTGATTTTTAGTTACTATCTTTTTTTAATAATTGTAAAATTATTATAACATCACTTGAAGTGTATGGGAAACACAGTTATAAAACCTGCCCCTGTAGGCTGATTATTAGAGAATTCAAAGATGTTTAAAACAGAAAGGATATCTTCCAGCCTCGATATGCCCAGTTGATTCTTAGAACACTTTAATACTTAAATGCTTTGAAATGGTAGTGTACCCAGAAAACATCCCTGTCCTAAAATAAGTAATAATTCATTTGAAGAAATTGAATGTTATCTGCTTAGCTGAATTTCTTCATCAACCTTTTATAACCTACATCTGGGCTCTCCAAACTCAAATTTTAATCTCACACCAACAGCCTGTTCATATCCCACTTGTTTCTGTACTATTTGAGTTGGTTAGTATGCTGCTAAAAGAAAGGAGATTATTTGTAATACTAGCATGAGAAAAACATCATTAGAAGATGACTTTGCTTCAGGAAAAGTAATAGAACCTTACACACTCAGAAATTGTTTTATTTTGTGCTGATAATCTCTAATTCTGCTCTCCTTTGTCCTTGGTTGACACTATAAAAAGAAACTGCTTATTTTTCCATTTGATCTGCAAGGTTGAGTAGGGCCAGCCCTGTGGTGACTAGTTATAATGCTTTCCTTTTTGTTAACAAAACCAATTTTATTTCATCTCCCAACAAGTTGATGAATTTCTTTTGATTGGCGAGCAGTTGGCTTGTAGAAACTCATGCGCTGGATATTTACTGTAGGTCTAGAAAAAGTAAGCTAAAGAACTCCTTCAATCTCTCAAAAAATATGTACAACAATGACCTATGAAAAGTCAAACTCCTTGATTCTGAACTAAGGATCGTGTCTATACAAGGCCACTTCCATAAAGCCATAGAACTGCCTACACTTACCAGACCAAACCCCATCTCCGCTCCAGGATGCTCCGGAAGTAGAGGCAAAGATATCCCAAACACCCTCAAGTCTACAGAAATCCAGGAAGTGGCCAGAAATGTGTGCCTCTGTCTGGTTAGCAAACTTCAGATCCCCCCCAACAAAGCCTGCTATAGGTTTTTAAGAATATTAATTTAGAAACACAGAAAAGAGAAGTAACTCATACACGTTTGTTTTTGAAAAAAACAGAACTTTGACACAAGCCCCTAAGCCATAAATTAGTGCCTAATTAAGAATTAAATGTATCCTTCTTCTGTAAACAGATTATCACTTTTAACAAACAGATATTCTAAGGTTATAGAGACGTTAGCTCTGTGTTATCTGAAGAAGATACAACCTATATTTCCCACCCACACAGTTAGTGGTTTCAGCGAATTATTTGTATCTACAAGTTCATTCCTCAGGTTATACCAGTCACATGGCAAATGCCATGTCAACAAATTTTAAACTCAACCCTTCTTTTCAGAATGTACACAACAGCAAGAGCCATGCATTTACTGTTATAACGATCCTTCATATTTCTGTTTTGGATTTGAGGGCCATGAGGAAGGATTTCTCTGCATTACTGTAACTTACACAATTTGAGCAAATAATAGGAGCTCCACCCAAGAAGCATGTTACCATTCCCAGCTTCAAGAGTTTCTGAGAACTACCCAGCCCTGAACCACAGATGTTCTCAGGAATTTAATTCATCTGCTGAAGTAGTAGGAAAATCAGGCAATCATTCATATTATTCTTCTAAAATCCCCAGGTGCCTCTTGAGAGCGAGTGCACACATGTCCATGTTTTCATGTGCATGTGTTCTGTGTATGGAGGAGGGGGTGTGATGATGACTTACCCCTCCTCCAAATACAGTGGTCACTCCAAAAGCCATGCCAAAGAAACACAGGCTACTATTCCCAATTCATGCTAGGCAATTTTTTTTCTTGTAATGATGATAATCTTAAAACAATTTAGAGGCAGAAATACTGAAAGAATGAAATGTAAGTGTGGTTTCTGAACAGGAAATCACATTTACCATGAAGCAGGCGCTGTTCCTGTAACTGCAGAGATCTGAACTCCACCCATTTTCTCTTCAAGGTTTGCTGAGAAAGAAGAAAAGTGCTAATTATTTGGAAACCCCAGTGAAGATAGCAATTTACTTCCAGGTGTTGAGATTTGTCATTATTTTTTTTTCATTTCTTTCTATCACTAACAATCCCTCCCATTCATTTGAAAGATTCTTTTTCTGTATAAAAGCAGAATATTGGGAACACTAATTTCTCAAGAAATAATCTAGTATCACCAACAAGTTGAAACAATGATGTCATTTCAATAGAAACAACAGATAATAGAAACAATGATATTTATATTTTTTTAATTTAAAAATATTAGAGAAACAGATTGCTTAGGTTTGTGTCCATTTACTAGCTGTTTCGGCAAGGCTTTTACACTCTAGGTTTCTTCCATCAGCAATATGAGAACAAGAACAGAACCTAAACCTGGGAATTGTCATGAGGATTAAATGCATTAGTAAATGTAAAATGATTGGAACAGTGGGTACAGCTTAGTAAGTGTTCAAAAAATACCATGATCATTTTGAATGCATACGTAAGACGTGGTATACGTATACAACGAAATATTACTCAGCCATAAAAAAACAACGAAATAATGTCATTTGCGGCAACATGGATGGACCTAGAGATTATCATACTAAGTGAAGTACGTCAGACAGGAAAGATAAATACCATATGATGTCACTTATATGTGGAATCTGAAATATGATACAAATAAACTTATTTACAAAACAGAAACAGACTCACAGACATAGAAAACAAACTTATGGTTATCAAAGTGGGAACGGGAGGACGGATAAATTATGAGTATGGGATTAAGAGATACACACACTATACATAAGATAGTAAATAACAAGGGTTTATTGTACAGCATAGGGAACTACATTCAGTGTCTTGTAATAACAAGTAACGGAAAAAAATCTGAAAAAAAATAGATGTATAACTGAATCACTTTGCTGTACACCTGAAACTAATACAATATTATAAATCAACTATACTTCAATTTAAAAAAAAAACACCATCATTCTATAAGCCTGGGGCACTAAAATAGTCTTTTCTGCTGGATATCTACTTATTTTCTATACCCAAAAGGGGAAGCTGACCAGTTCTAAAAGGCTTTCTTGGAGGGCTAAACTTAGAACACTGTAAGCACCCTGACTTCTTAACTGCTTCCTTCCTTGGCTACCCCGCACATGAGAGCAGTGGCCCAGGGAAAGACGAATGGCTGCTGTAATGGTCACGACTGCACGTGAGGCCTGGCCTAGCCCACAGGCTGGAATCAAAAGTCAACCAAGCAGAAGGCATCTGACAAGGCAAAAAGGCTCCTTCTCCCTCCCCGTCTTTTCTCTTTACTCCACCCCTTCCTTTGCCATTTCAGGTCCCCACAGCAAGTCCAGCAGGTAAGAACAGCTCAGATTTGCCTGGGGACACTTATCCTGAAGGACAGCCAGCCTAGTTGGAAACAAGTGGTCCTTTGTACAAATCAATCTGGAAGGGGCAGGTGAAGGCTAAAAAGGAAGAGGGGGATAAAAGCACATTTGGAAGGGGAAGACTGAAGGAAAAGAAAATATTACAAGAATGTCATTAAGTGTTTAAGGGGGAAAGTGGCTGGTTCCTCAGTTCAGGAATTGAACAATCACTGGGCAGGATTTTCCAAGCCTTGATAAGAGTAACATTTAGCAGCAATCATTATGATTGTCAATATAATATGCAATCAATGAGTCAAAGCCATAAAATACCTGGCTCAGTTAATTTCTTGTTCTTTCTGTACTATAATATAGTCTACCTGGCTATGAGACTGCTGGGCTACCTGAATTACAGCTCTTGTAAACCTGTGGTCATGTGAAGGTCAGAGTTAGGAAACCAGGAAGTACAGAACTAGCAGGGATCTGGCATATATACCAAGCCCTTTTTTCTTTCTTAAAGAGGTTTATCTCTTGCAAGAGAATAGAGTCTAGTTGGGGAGCATAAGGATAGACTGATGCTCAAAACTAATTATAGGGAGAAGAGGAAGTTGTATTTCTGCACTTACTATGCAGAAATACAAAGTTAGAGCTTGCCAAACAGTTTCTGTGAAAGTCAAGGTTTTTAAATGTCAAATCTGTTGATTTGTCCCAGTCATCTAAGTATGTCGTCACTTAAACCAAGAAAATACCAATGCAAAGAGCAGATGTGTCAAAGTGACTAAGAGTTTTTAGTCTATATTGAAGCTTCCTTATTTTCCTCAGAGTCAGCCTATTATTAATATCACAGTAGTGTATTTGGACAAATCTAACCTCTCACTGTTAGAAGAAAATTAAAGTACATGTGAGATTTAACCCTACTGGATCACGTCACCTCGCTGTGCCTAGCTCAGTACGCCTGGTACATAGCAGATGCTCAGTAAATATTGGCTAAATGAATAAATGAAAGGATGGCTTCCTGGAATAACACTCAGCTATCACAGACTGGATATTTTGGTTGAACATATCTCCAACGTTTTCATTCTACATGAGACATATAGCTAAACATTTTCACGGCACTTTACTACTTTTATAGTGCTTTCATGGATAATATGCTGTTTAATTTTTCTAACTGTCCTAAAAAGTTCCAGATTAGAAAATAAAGGTTTAATGTAGCAAGATATTTCCCAAGGGCTACAAACGCAGTAAATATCAGAGCTGGATTAAAAAGTAGGTCCCTCAGCCCACTAGATGTACTGTTTTCATGTTAAACATTTGAATCACAGGCCATGAGAAAGGGAATCCCTGAAAACACAGCTCAGAAGGCACCATTGTTTCTAAAGAAGAGGTTATGGCCCCACAAAGAGTCTTTGAGGGACACAATGCACACGTAGGATGTACAAACTAAATGTCATTGTGTGAAGGGGAAGCCAACCTGACTCTGGTTAATAGGTCAGACCCAGACATTTCTGGCTCAAGAGATGAGCTGGAAATCTCATAATTTCAAGATTAGAAAAGGAACAGAAATGAAAGAAAGTGAGCAGAAATGAACCCAAAAGTCTTCTGGATCTGGAGAAAAAGAAAGAGGTCACAAGGAAATTGGACCCTATGGCGATAGTTTAAATGCAATTATGTGAGGCAGAGACAAAGACAAGTTTCCTGCTTGAGAGAAGAACCTTGGCTGAAGCTCCACCATTGTGAAAAGGAGCTGAGCAAAGCTGTTGAGGGCGACTAAAGCTCATGGAGAGCATGTACCCAGAGAAGCAGGAGCACATAAACGTGGCCTCATGACCTGAACTGAGCAGCACACCGGCCCTCCAGGGAAGGCATCCAAGCTGCCAGACCTGGCTTTAGACCGGAAGCCTTGAAGTGCAGAGCAGAGGCCACTGCCCAACTCTCACACTGAGTGGAAGGGAGAGGCCCAGGGAAATGGGCAGTCCAGACTCCGGAGCTCCACAGAAGTTTAATGAAAAGAAAGACAACAAAACTTTTAATCAGTACATGGACTCTCGACAACAAAATAAAAATAGAAAACTGTTCAAAGACTTTAAAATAAGAATATTTACAATCCTCTGAGAGAGAAATGTGATGTTCCTAAGAATAAGAAATTTGAAACAAAGGAAGAACAGATAGACACGAAAAAGAACTATTTGAAAATAAAAAATTAACTTTTAAAACTCAAGAGAAAAAACACATTCTATACAGGACACAGACAACATTACTGAAGATATTACTAAAGAATTCAAAAATAACATAACAGTGAAAAGAACTGAAAAAAAGAATATAGATATAGATGTATGCACACATATATGTATAACTCAGTCACTTCGCTGTATACCTGAAATGAACACAATATTGTAAATTGACTATACTTCAATAAAAAATAACATAACAAAAAAGATAAAGTGATACAAAATCTGAAGTGGTTAGGAAGCATGGAAAGTAAATCAAAAGACTCTGAAGTATGTCTAACAGAAATTTCAGAAGATAATCCAGGGAATGATGAGGAAGGTGTATTCAAAAAGGCCAAGCTGATAATTATCCCAAACTGAAGAAAGTCAGAAGCCTTTAGACTGGAAGGACACTGCAAGTTCCAAGCAGTATAAATTTAGAAATGAATCCAGACCTAATCACATTGTGGTGAAACTGTAAATCAGGAAAGACAAAAGAACACCTTAAAAGCAACCAGCAAAAGATGAAAAATTGCCCAAAATTGAAATACTGGGTTTTGAAAAGAGCTTAAAAATGGGAAATCCTCTAGAGAGAATTACCAAGAAAAAAAAAAATAGAAAGAAGGCATAAAAAGTAGTACAAATGAAAATGGGGACACAAGCACAGCTGCGATAGAAAAGAAAAAGATGAGAACAGAATGTTTATTATCAACTTCAGGCAATAAATTTGAAAATTTTATTAACAAAAACATCATTCAATAAACCTGGCTCAAACAAACAAACAAAAATAGAAAGCCTGAGCAGTCTTATGGCTAATAAAGAAACTGAAACAGAGTTTAGAAGTATTCACATCAAAAAGAAACACAAGCCCAGATGATTCAGGTAGCGTTACAAGAATTCTACCAGACGACAAAAAGGGGAAGAGACTCCTCACCTCATGCTAAGAGTCCAGTAAATTTGATACCAAAACTAAAAAAGATAGTCTGAGAAAAGAAAATTACAAGCAATTCTACCTGTAAGATGAAGTTACCCTCAACAATGCTAAAGAAAATGTTATCAAATCAAATCTACAAGTATATTAAAAAGATGATAAGTTATGACCAGGTTGGATTTATTATAGAAATGCAAGGGTGGTTTTACATTAGAAAATTTTTAAATGTTATTCACCAAATTGACAGATTTTTAAAAATAAATAAATGAGACCTCCTCAACACTTATAGAAAAATAGTATTTGATACGATTTAATACACGAGCACTGTAAAAACTATCAGAAAACTTGGTGTAGAAGGGAACCTCCTTAACCTGAAAAGTATAACCCTAGAGACAGGAAAGAATCAAAAGAATTCCCTTTAAGGTCAAAAGCAAAGCAAGGATGCCTACTATTTTAGCTTCTATCCATCACTGTACTATAGGCCTTAACCAGTGTAGCAAAATAAGAAAAGGAGCTAAATATCATTCTCAGCAGATAGTTATTATCTTCATGAGAAACTCAAAATAATCTGTAGTTTATTAGAAATTATATAGTTTAGCAGGGTGTTTGACTATACAGCACAGAAAAATTGATTTCACACATCTACACATTAATCTCAATCAAAACATTATTTTTAATAAAGAAACTATAATAAGAACAAAAATCATTTTACAAAGGAATAAATCTAATAAAAGCTGCATAGGATCTATCTGCATAAAATTATAGGAATTTATGGAAAGAAAATAATTAAAAATTATTTACTGAGATAGTCTGTAAGATAACTCAATACCATATGGATGTCAAGTCTCCTCCAATTGATCTATCTATATAAAGCCGTATTATCTATCAAAGCTCCAACATACATTCATAGAACTTAACAATCTGATTCTAAAATGTATACAGACAATCTAAGGGCCAAGAATCACCTGGAAAGCTTGCCCAATCAGACATCAATATTTATTACAAAGGTACAATAGCTGAGTTTGAAATAAACAAATTGATCAATGGATCAGAATTGGAAGCCTGTAAGATCCATTCATATCTGGAACTAGCTTAAAAATAGAGGTTTTACTGCAGGTCCGTTGGGGAAAAAGAAGGACTGTATAAAATAAATGGTACTGGGAGAACTGAGTACTCAAATAGAAAAAAATAAAACAAAATTGGAATCCTATCTCATACTACATACAAAAATTAATTCTGAATGAATTAAAGACTTGGATATTAAAAAGCTTTAAAACTTTTAGAAGAAAATATAGAAAATGCAGAGTACCTTACAAAGGATAAACAATTAGGAGCTCCCTCATAAACAAAATATCAAAGGAACAAAGCGTTCAAAGTGCTAAGGAGACAAAACACCAACTTAGAATAATTCAATTACCTATAAAACTCTCTATAGTAGCAGTGAAATAGATATTTTTCAATAAAGACCCACCTACCCTCACTAAAGGAGTATAATACTACAGCAAGAAGGAAAGTAAACCCGGAGGTAAAGAACAGAATACAAGAAACAAGGGCAAGGCTGACAGTTCACAGGTTGGTATACTTGTTTACCAGCTGTTAAGAAAAAAAGCCTGTCTTTTTCATTTTAAAAATGGATAGAATTTTCTCAAGTAAGCAATAATAAGGAAGATGGAGCCTTAAATGGACATTTAAACATGTTAAGGTCCTCATGATGTTCTGGGAGAGGATGGAGATGTTGAAAATTTTCTAGGTTAAAAAAAATAATAAAGTATGTATATTAAAAGTTCAAGAGAAAATGTTCAAAGAACAGAAAATGCTTAGAAGCATGCAAATATGTGTTGTGCAATAGAGTTCTTTATTCCATGAAACATAAACCTATTTTTCACTTATGTTTTAAATAACATCACTAGTTTACATTCTACATTTCTTTCCTTTTTTTTTTTTACAAAAGCCTGAAAAAGCCAGTTTTACTTTTTTGAAAATGATGTTCACTAAGACTCTCTCTCTTTTGCAGAAACAAATTAACTTTCGACAGTTTAAAAAACCTAAATATAATATGAAGAACTATTTACTCCTTAAAAAATTTAATGATAAAATGTTAGAGGCACCCCTTTTAACATGAAGAAGATGACTCACTATTTATAACATCCTGAGGGTCCTAGCCAATATTGTAAGAGAAGAAAAAATAAACTAGTTGAATAATTGGGAGTAAAGGGGCAAAACTTTCATTATTTGCAGATGATACTATGTTTATATAAAAAAATCCAAGGGAATCTACAAACATATTACTAGAATAAAGGGAGTTCAGCAAGACTCCTGGATTTAAAACTTTACACAAAAATCAATAGCAATAAGCAGTTGAAAATGTAAAAGACCACATTAATTATAGCAAAAAAATTAGAAGGTAGATAGGAATAAATATAATCAAAGATATATAAAAATGTATGAAGAAATTACAAAATGTTTTTGAAGTACATAAAAGACCTGAATGGAAAGAGAGATCCTGTGTTTGAAGTAAGGAAAGCAAAAACCATAATAACGTCGATTGATATCATTTATTCTATAAATACGATTCAATTACTATCACAGTCTGAAGAGGACTTTTTTCTGATGAATTTTATAAATTGATTCAAAAGATCACAGGGGTAAGCAAAATGACAAGAATATAAAACCAATGTTGACAAAGAATAAAACAGGTCTTGTTGATGAATTAAATGTGGTAGAAGGGAGGAATAAAAGATAAAGTAGGAATATACTAACTCTACCCTCCTGAGCTCAATAACTGAGCGCATCCTGAGATGCACATGAGCGAGGGCCGAGACTTCATGGTCTGCCAGAACCTCACCAGTCTAGGAAACTGAGATTTTTAAGACCCTCAAATAGCCTAGAGAATTTTCACTGAACATCCTGCATTGTACACTATCTCCTGTAAACTTTAATTTCCTCTTCAAAGTTGACACTGTATTTGCCAGTGAAAGTAGATACAAGGACAGCCACAGGAGTAGAGGGAGATGATTTTTGTAGTAAGAATGAGGCAAAACGAAAGGACGCAGAGGAGGACAACAGAAAAACAAAAATCCCAGGCCCTCCTGCACACATATATAGCACTTGGGAAAATGACAAAAAGACAGCTTCTACTTCTTTGGTTTTTTCCAAACAAAATGTAAATTGAAAGAGATCACAGGTGCATTAATGAAAAGTTCTTCAGGTGATGTGCCTTCCTGTTGCCTTTCTGAGCCTCATAGACATGCAGAAGAAGGAAGGAAGAAAGTGATTTGCCCTGGTTTGTGGAATTTAATATTCCTGCAAAGGTAATTGTATGGCTCTTGATAATTCAGCAGTTTAGTCTCATCACGACATTTCATCTTCAAGGGCTATCTCAATTCTTCAAATAGATCTTTATTCTACCACTCACATTCAAGGATGAAAAATGTGTCTCACTGTATTAAATTAAATTACCTTTAAAACTTGCAGCTTTGCCTCAAGCTCTGTTCTTTTGAGAATCATTGTTCCATTAAGAGTCTCTATCCTGTTTGAAGAAAAAAAGGAGGGGGAGGGGAATAGCATGAGTGATTCTTTCAAACAAGTACCATCCTTATGGAGTACTACACTTGGAGCACAGGCTATCCTTAAAAAGTAACGTAAATGTTACCATTCTCACGGCACTTCAAGTATCTGGATGTAAGCCAAACCTTCTGACAACATTCTAAGAAAGAATATGGAAAATAAATACTCTCTTTGAGAGGGTGACTGAAAGAAAAGACTGGTTTATTTGTAAACTGTAGCTCATTTTATAGAAGCCCCTATATGGCAATGACGGTTGTTCTCTGCTAGAACCTATTCTTGTGTGGTCTGGGTGAGTCACCTCCTTCATTTGGTGAATATTTATTGGGCATCTACTATGTGCCAGACTCTAGACATCGTGCCAGAAGTGAGGGATACAGCAATGAAAACAGGCACTAGGGACTTTCAAACAATGGAGTCAAGAAGCTATTTCTTGAAACAAGGGAAAATCCTTTCTTCCCTAAGATTCTAGGAAATTTTACCTCTGTAAATTGCCTTAATTTTGGAACTAGAACAAATAGAACCAGAACTACTATGAGATAATAACTTTCATATGACTCTCATCTCAAAACCTTTTAAGCGTACAAACTTCAATCTTAGAATTATCCATCTAATGGTGTTCTTTCTCCCTATACCAAATGCCCTTCTAAAAATAAAAAGACTTGCTCTATCCTGAGTGATTTGATTTGTTTTGTGGGCTCAAGTTAGAGGCCATCAATCTGCATAAGATAAATATGATATGTGAGTTATACAACTAAGCATTTTTAAAATATTGGTTCAAATTCATTTTGATAAATAAGCTGTAACTCTATAAAGACGCAAGAAAATTTTCAAGACATGGTAAAATAATAGTATTAAATGCAGAGACCAGTTTCCCTCTATTTCCAACAGCATTATGCCCAAGATAATGAGATGACAGCAAGAGAACACGTTGTCTGCTTTCTCATTAGCGGGTCTTGACTCTGGGCGACAGTGACAATCCCTATGAATCTATTTGGCACTTTAATGTTGACCTGACCTGCCCAAGCAATAGATGTCTGTGGGCAGAACTGCAGCCATAGATTGGCCGCTCTCTTCAGTATTTTTACAAACGGTCTCTCATCTTCCTTATCTCTGGATTTCCAATTGTCTCCACCCAATACTCTTTAATTATCCACCTGAGGTCTGCCCACTTTACCCATCTGGAATATAGGTTTCTGTTTCTAATCACCAGCATGTTCCCCTGGACTCTATATGACTCCTACCTTATAGACTCAAGTTTCTCTGGAGCTCAAGTGGCCCCAACCTTTACCCTGAACTCATAGGATTCACAGAGTTGGACTCAGTCCTCTACCACCACCAGTCATCTTTCAAAACTACTCTCACACAAACCCCAAAGAAATAGCCTTTGAAGTTTTAGACTAGAATCACTAAAGAGTGTCCAGCAGATTTTTTATTGGCAGCTTACAAGGAGCAGCTGTGGTGTAGCTGGAGAATAGGGCCTGGCCTCCAGAGCAGATGGTCAAATCCCAGCCCTGGCATTTACTAGATGGCTGGTCTTAACTAAACCTCATTTCAGCCTGAGTCACTTCGTTTATAAATAGGAATATAACTAACTTCTGTGAAGAATAAATGAGATGATCAGAATAAATTCTAAAACGATTAAGCCTGGCTGGTGAGGCCCATACTCTGCTCCCTGGAGAACTCTCTGTCTTCATTTCTTACTATAGTCTTCCTAATTCACCAACCACCAATTCCACTGGCTTCCTCTCTATCCCTTGAATATGCCAAGCCCACTTTGAGAACTCAGAGACCTCTCCCTTTATCTGAAATGTTCTCACCAGGAGTTCATCTAACCATCCCTTCTCTTCATTTTGCTCTCAGCTCAAAGCTCACCTTCTCAGAAAGGACCACTTTAAACACTTAAGCTAAAATAGCAGCCCTCTCACTCAATGTTCTATCCCATTTCTTGTTTTACTTTCTTTATAGCAGTTATCAATAATTGAAATATCAAAATTACTTATTGTTGCAGGCTCTTCTTACCTATCTCCTTCCACAATAAAGCAACAGAAGAGTCTTTATCTCTCCTGAGCCTATCACAGAGCTGGAAACATAGTATTTGCTCAATAAATATCGTTTTAGTGAATGGGTGAATTCCATCTTTTAACTAATTACTAAGGTCTTATTAGTTACTAAGGGTGGAAATGTCAGTTGAATCTCTAACTGGGGAAACAAATGTCCCATTAGTAAGTTGGGAATAGTAGCAGATGTGAGTGTGTGTGTTGCACGGCATGAGGGCCGAGCAGACTGTTCTTTCAAACAGAACACTAGGAGAGAAAAACAATTGGCTGGTGGTAGAAGAGGAAAAAACTCAGCCCTTCTGACCTTTCATTTGTTCTAACCACAGGATTATATCAGCCATGGAAATTGGACCCATTCCTCTCTGTCCAAAGAGAATGTGTGCCAGTTTAATTGAATTTGAATTAAAAATAAAATTTAAAAAATGCTATCCCACCCACTCAGATGTTTGGGCTATTGATGTCCTCTGACTTCAGATGTTGACAACATGTTCAAGTTTGAGGAAACCTTGAGAAACAAAAGGAACTGATAAAAACGTCTGTACCCAATCCCCAAGCTAGGGTGCACTGCCTCCCTTCTTGTGATCCTGAACAAAAAGCCTATTCATTCACTCAACAGGCATTATGAGAGACCGTAACATTTTTGAAGCCCCACGGGAAGCAGCCAGATAGTTACATTAGCAGGTTTCCTGATGATCTGATCAGGTCAACAACTTGTTTGTGGGTGAAACCTTCTGTGCTCACACCATTGATATTTGCAAGGACATCACCTGGGAGATGCCAAGAAAAATGAGTGTTAAAACGGTTGGTTAAATAATCTTTCCTGACCCACGAATGAAATAAAACAAGCAAGACCCAAATCTTGGCAACATAAAGGAGTTAAGGAAATTCAAAGCAACAATCATGTCCTGACCTTCACTATCAAAAAAGTTATTTTTCTTGCTATTTGAATAATTCCTAACATGAGCATAGTTCTAACTTACCAGCTTGCAGGCCAGCACAGTGTGCTGGGCTATCCTCCTGGATTTTGCAGATCAGGGTGCACATCTCTGAGGAGCAGGTGTTCTGGTTTTGGAGCCTGTAAGTCTGTAAAATTAAAGGGATACATAATTACCATTACCAAACATAAAATAGATTATCATTACCAAAAAACTCAAAATCTATTTGTTAAAAAAATATTAAGTGGTATCAGTTACCTTAAGCAGTATAATAGATAAGTGCAAAGAACAATCTGGGAAGCTTTTCTGAATATAAACTAAATCTAAGTACCAATCTTACACTTCTCCCACACAATCTGTAGCTGACTCCATTCATAAAAAATACATCTGGCTTAAGAAAGAAAGTAGGATAAGACTGGCTGAAGACTTTAAGAATTTCAAGCCTAAGAGACCACCTGATGCTATCATTATTGCATATTTAACAAGAAAAATTTGGTTTCTCTTTTCCCAATGGGCTAAAACAATAATGGCCAAGAGCAGAGAGAAAAATCTCTGTGTGGTTCTCCCGAGCTAAAGTACTTATTACAGGAGCGTATGAAACAGTACATATCCAGCAAGGGAGATATGCCAACAATAATTATTTTAAATCAGAGTTCTGCAAATAATGACAATCTGCCCTGCATTCATTCAAAAGCACTATGATTGACTCAATTACCTTCATTCCTGAGCGCTCGGTGGTACATCTGCCCTAAATACTCATTCATTAGCCACTCGACTAAATTAGAAAAAGTTATGCTTCGCCTCTGGCCTCAATTTGGCAAAAGCAGCTTGTTTTTGTTTTTGTTTTTGTTTTCGATTTGTACCAAGAACACAGCACAAGTGTCTGGTGAATAGAGTGGCCCAAGGACCTATATTTTTCTTTTTCACATATTTAAGTTATGAGGTCTTGCTGCATTTAGAATCAAAATCAGCATTCTGAGTTGAGTAAGTCTTCTAAACATCTGTTTCCTAAAATTAAACCACATTCCAGCACTGCTTCCCTGTGGAAAAATGAATGTCCGATGTTCATTCCTTTTGGTATTACAGACCTCCAGGCTCCAGAACCAGCAGAACCAGAAGTCAGTCAAACTTCTAGAAACTTGACTTTGTTAACCTAAGAGATTTCTATGTACTCTGCAAGGCATTTAGAATCCCCGTATCTTAAAGATAGAGGGGACTTTCAGAGATCGTGTAATCTACTTTCCATCTATGCCAGAGATCCCTTTAACAGCTTTTCTGCCAGGGAGTCTTCTTGCCACAGCCCAGGCCCTTCCAGAGATGGAAGGGTGGTCTGGTTCATGGAGGACATGAACCAAAGCTATAACAGACCCTCCTTTGGGAAACCACTGTTGTAATGATTCTCATTAGCAGTGAGAGTCTACCCTCCATGTCCAGGGAGGAAGGTGAGTACAGTGAAGGGGAAACATGTTAATTGATGTAGCCTGTACCTGTGTATATGTTTGCAACAGGTATAAAATTTGTGGCTTAGAGAAGGAAAGGCAGAGGTCCCCAAGTTTTGGAAAGAAATTATTAGTTGGATATTTCTCTCTTTTATCCAGTCTTCTAGCTCAATCATTTCCTAGAGACACAAAAGTACACTGCCTTTCTCATGCCTGATAGCCTTCATTCTAACAGTTGTCGTTTGCTCATCTTCTACTGGAACCAGGCACATTACTAAGTACTTTATGTGTTAGTTCATTTGAAGTGCCTAAGAACCCACTAAGGTAGCACTGAAAGAATATGAACTCAGGTGTACCTGAATCTAAGGTCTATCTTCCTGCCAAATTACTACATTACTCTCTGTAGCAGCAAAAAACTAGCACCCATGGAAACCAGAGGAGGTGGACTTGTTCTCTCCCAGCATGCCCTGCACCTGGTAGACAAGGGCCCAAATATGTGTTAATGATGGGGGCACAATAAGGGTACGTGAGGTTCTATCTGGTCTTCAAAATGTTCCCAGAGCATGTCCCCTATTTGATGACTACTACAAATCTTATGAGTACTAGAGAATAGGTTATGGCGTAGAGCTGGTAATGGAAAGCATACACCATAAGGGATTTGCAGAGGAGTGGATCCTTGCATCACTAAGATAGCACAGACATGCTGCAGTCCAGAGGTGAAGCCATTAGCTCACATGAATCCACAAAGTTTCAAGGCACTATAGCCTGCTGTCTACTAATGATAGTTTTGATTCTTGCTTCATGTAGAGTGTTTATGGTATAAGGGAGAAACATGGGGGAAGCAGTGACATGTCTATAGAAAAATGAGAAGAGATCCTCTCTGGTTACATTAAGTAAGAGTAAGTGAGTAGACTTTGCTCCTGTTTTCAGTAGCAATCACTGCACATCCTTGGGGATAATCTCATTTGAAAAGAAGTGGTCACAAAAAGCATAGTGTCTCTACAACAGAATAAGGAGTGTTTCATGTGAATGAGGAACAAGAGACAGTACTATGCTTCTAAAACCTGATGGAAGAATTAGAGATTTCACCAAATTCAAAAGTAGAGGAGTTAAGAAAGGAGAAGGTCTCTTCTTTTCTCCTAGAGCCTTCTCCCTATTCATTGCAGCTAGAGTTCCATTTTGTTTCTTTATTCATAAAACACATCTTACATAGCAGCTTCCTGTTCCTAATCTAAAAACACACTGACTTTACAACTGTGGGGCTTATATTTAGTCACCAAAGTTTTCTGAAGGCAGCACCAAAGTTAAGATATAAAAACTGATGTGCAGTATAAGGATATGGTTATGCAAAATGCCTCTAAAAGAAATGCAAAAGTGTAATGGAAAAAGAACACAGTAATACTTAAACTACTTCTCTTGCACTTAATTAGACTAGACTTCATTTGACCTAACTCATCACCTTAGCAAATATGGCCATGAAAAGCAGACAGAAAATAAGAAATGAAATTCTTAGGCTATTAAATAGAAATCCATAAAGAAGTCAAAATTTTCCTAAAGCATGAGACAATACGCACATAGAGCCAAATGTTCTTAAGTGTTTCAAATAATAGTTTAAAAATGTTGCCATAGCGAAAGCAATCTTGAGAAAGAAAAATGGAGCTGGAGGAATCAGGCTACCTGACTTCAGACTATACTACAAAGCTACAGTAATCAAGACAATATAGTACTGGCACAAAAACAGAAATATAGATCAATGGAACAGGATAGAAAGCCCAGAACAGGATAAACTCACACACATATGGTCACCTTATCTTTGATAAAGGAGGCAAGAATATACAATGGAGAAAAGACAGCCCCATCAATAAGTGGTGCTAGGAAAACTGGACAGCTACATGTCAAAGTATGAAATTAGAACACTTCCTAACACCCTAAGCAAAAATAAACTCAAAATGGATCAAAGACCTAAATGTAAGGCCAGACACTATAAAACTCTTAGAGGAAAACATAGGCAGAACACTCCATGACATAAATCACAGGAAGATCCTTTTTGACCCACCTCCTAGAGAAATGGAAATAAAAACAAAAATAAACAAATGGGACCTAATGAAACTTAGCTTTTACACAGCAAAGGAAACCATAAACAAGATGAAAAGACAACCCTCAGAATGGGAGAAAATATTTGCAAATGAAGCAACTGACAAAGGATTTATCTCCAAAATATACAATCAGCTCATGTAGCTCAATATCAAAAAAACAAACAACCCAATCTGAAAATGGGCAGAAGCCCTAAATAGACATTTCTCCAAAGAAGGTATACAGATTGCCAACAAACACATGAAAGAATGCTCAACATCACTAATCATTAGAGAAATGCAAATCAAAACTATAATGAGGGGCTTCCTTGGTGGCACAGTGGTTGAGAGTCTGCCTGCCGATGCAGGGGACACGGGTTCGTGCCTGGTCCGGGAAGATCCCACATGCCGCGGAGTGGCTGGGCCCGAGAGCCATGGCCGCTGAGCCTGCACGTCCGGAGCCTGTGCTCCGCAACGGGAGAGGCCACAACAGTGAGAGGCCCGTGTACCGGAAAAAAAAACAAAAAAAAACACTGCAAAATGCTGTTTAAATGCTGGAGAGGGTGTGGAGAAAAGGGAACCCTCTTTCACCGTTGGTGGGAATGTAAATTGATACAGCCACTTTGGAGAACAGTATGGAGGTTCCTTAGAAAACTAAAAATAGAACAACCATATGACCCAGTAATCCCACTACTGGGCATATACCCTGAGAAAACCATAATTCCAAAAGAGTCATGTACCACAATGTTCATTGCAGCACTATTTACAATAGCCAGGACATGGAGGCAACCTAAGTGTCCATCGACAGATGAATGGATAAAGAAGATGTGGCACATATATACAATGGAATATTACTCAGCCATAAAAAAAAACGAAATTGAGTTATTTGTAGTGAGGTGGATGTACCTAGAGTCTGTCCTACAGAGTGAAGTAAGTCAGAAAGAGAAAAACAAATACCATATGCTAACACACATATATGGAATCTAAAAAAAAATGGTTCTGAAGAACCTAGGGGCAGGACAGGAATAAACACGCAGACATAGAGAATGGACTTGAGGACACGGGGAGGGGGAAGGGTAAGCTGGGACGAAGTGAGAGAGTGACATTGACATATATACACTACCAAATGTAAAACAGATAGCTAGTGGGAAGCAGCCGCATAGCACAGGGAGATCAGCTTGGTGCTTTGTGACCACCTAGAGGGGTGGGATAGGGAGGGTGGGAGGGAGACGCAACAGGGAGGGGATATGGGGTTATATGTATACATATAGCTGATTCACTTTGTTATACAGCAGAAACTAACACAACATTGTAAAGCAATTATACTCCAGTAAAGATGTTAGAAAAACACATCACTAATGCAAATATATAAAATGCACATTATAAAGAGTACATCACTCCCTTATTTATGAGCTGGCTGATATCAAGAATTTCTGATCAGTCTCAAACCTACCAGAAGACTAAAGCGCTACAAACAAGAAGCAGACTATGTCTCAGGGTGGGTTTTTTATCCGCTGAATGTTTTCTTTCCTTGATGGTACCCAACACACTGAGAGACTACCAAAAACATTGAAAACAAGTCACAGCCTCCATCATTCCCTAAGCCCAGCTTCATTCTTTCTCTGCAAATATCATGACATAACCAGTGCCACTTTCTTCACTAAAAGTCTGGAAAATCTGAAAACTGCCCACCTGAATTTCAAACCCAAATTTTCCTTTATTTTGTTTTTCCACAGTAACAAGCTTTCTGTAAAACAAAAAACAAAAAATTAGGCATGAAGATCAAAGTATAACATTTGGCACATACCTATCATTAAAAATAACTGTCAATAAAAAATAGCTGATGTTTATGTAAACTGTAGTATATAAGACTCTATGTGTGTGTGTGATATCAACAGCCTGGAAAGCTGTGTTCCTAAATATCTTGCTGAGAAACCAAAAAATAAATTAATTTCTTTACCTTTGAGACCAGAAAACGGTATGATCTAAAGAACTTGATCTCGTCAGAGCAAGCTGAAAAACACAAGCACACAGTTATTGAAAGGTCCTTAAGACACATCTGCAAAATGTTCTATATCACAAAGGACTTTGTTCTTTATCACCTTCTTTGGCCCAGCTCCTGGGAAATTGTTAAGGAAAGGCGGTAATCTCCATTCTCTAGCGATAGCAAAGGAGAGCTGGGAAAGGGACCGTTCAGGCAGTCCGCTTGAAAGATTAAATGAGGCTTCCATAATAATACCCCATGGCAAAAGAGTTAATGTAATGTGGCAAAGCTCCAAAGCTTCCAAAAAGAACTTCATATCTAATCTGTATTTAAAATAGCCTCTGAAAGGTTAACCACAGCAATTTATAATCACACTGAAATCCAAAGAAAAATAACACCCATGGAATGGCATATAAAACCCAAATAGTTGATAGTTTGGGGAGATGCTGATGAAATGACTGTGTTTATTGTAATAGTTCAATATGTTACTGTTTTTACCAGGATAAAATCATCTCTAAAGAACTAACTAATACTCAGAAGCACAATTCGGGTGAAATCAGAGACTCAAAACCTCAATTCTTTTCATGATTTATTTTTGCAATAGTTTTAAAAGAGTACAGTGAGATTTCCAGCCAAGAAAGGAAAGGAACCTCAGAATGATGTAAATGGTATAAATAACATCACCATTACTCCTCTGCATGTTTTGGGAAAAGATCATATAAACATAAGCTTCCAGGATACAGTCTACCGTTATAAACAAAGTAAAAATTAACAAAAAGTGGCATCTTGTTTTTAAGGTAATTATACTGAGTTTTTGTGTTTCTTGTTTTGTTTATTTGCTTAGGAATTAACAAATGTTAATTAGCTCTTTCTCAAGTGTTGGTCCAGGGCTCCAAAACATAAGCTCATTCTACTAGTTAACCCATGGTGTTTATTTAACTGGCAACCTATTATGCTTCTCATATGTCAAGGACTACAGAAAATATCAGGAGATCAATGCAGGAGTCCAAACAAATAAGAGTAAAATAGAGGATGAAAGCCAGGAGAAAAACACGTAGAAGAAATGAATGCACAAATTAAATCTTCATTAAGGCATTTGTTAGTGGAGAAGCTTACATCACTAGAAGGAATTTGAATTACCAAGTACAAAATGTCAGCATTCTCACAAATTTTCTGGAATGGCTCAGTGTTCAGAATTTGGCCACTGGTCAGTAATGTTAACATAATGAAGACCTACGAAGATCTCTTCCTAACAATTTGATGTAAATTAATTATATTTTCCTCTCTTGTCAGTTTTGGACTTCAAATCATTTATATCATTGTGAAGACTGCAATAGGAAGGCTCAGAACCAAAAAAAGAAAAAAGTTCTCTATATTTGCTAAAAAGTATCTATTTTCAATTTATAAGGACTAACTGTGGAAGACCTATAACAGTTTGTATGGTTTGTTTCAGCCTGATTTTGTCCTGATAAGTACCATTAACAAGGGTGGGGACCATTCAGTTATGCAGTATGCTGCCTTCTTGAGGAAGACAGCAGTAAATTCGATATGCCCAAGCATTCTCAACCTCTCTGTTATACTGTACACACATTTTCTTATCTACTTTCATTATTTCCATTTGCTTGGCTTTGATCCTTATTTCAGATTGTAAAGTACTTAGGTGGGTCATACCTAATCGTGCTATCTGTAAATCATAACTAGGGTTTATATTTAAAATCATTACTCTTGCTGTCAATATTCATCAGATAATGCACATATTCATTCATGTGGAGGCACAGATGTGTATTTATGTGAAGGGCAGATGGGATTAAATACCTCACTTCTGTTCATAATTCCCCGCGTCCTTTGGGCCTCTTGGGGAATGTATTTGTTTTACTTTCTACCCCAGTGCCCATCACAGGGCCTGGAGTCGAGTGGAACCGTAAAAACAGCTAAACAGACAAACAGAAGTAAACTACTAGACTACAAGACGAGCAGGTAAGAGGTGGTGGGAGATCCAAAGTAAGAGAGCCTTCAACTCTGTCCTTCATTAAGTTAAATATCCATAGGAAAAGCTCAAGGGTAGACATTTAAAAATATAAAGTAAAATTTAAAATGAAAGAAAACAAACAACGATAAAAAAAAAACACCGGAATCGCAAAACAGCAAGAACCATAGAAAAAGGACTAATAGAAAACAAAGTCAGTCAGTAATGCCTTAATATGCAACTGCTGAATGAATGAATGGTGGCAAAAATTAATGAGTCCTTACAATTTTGAGCCTTCCTTCACCAATTTTAAATACCCTTTTGCTAAGCAAATAATCATAGCATTGATGGGAACTTCAAGATTTCATCTCTTCCACCATTTAACCTGCCTTCTAAATCAAAAATTATTCTAGATAGATTCAAATATAAAATTGTTTAAGTCCACATGACAAATCCCAGACTTCTATAGAGAAGGAAATTTCCCCACGTCTCTTGGTCTAACCTTTCTATCTAGCTAATCAACTAGATTAAGATGGAAATATCTGCCTAGCACAAGGTGAGATGCAGAGCAGATACTCAATTCTTGTGGACTGACTGATCCAGGTCATCAGTGACACAAAGGAAAAACTCAGACTAAATCAAATTATGAATTAGTTTCCACTCTGGATCAGCAATGAGCCTGTCATAGGCACCTAACGGTTAAATAAAAAAACAATTTAAATAAATTAAGCACCATCAAATTCTCTGACACGTTCCACATCTTGCCACAATGCTTACTTGGTTTTGATCTGGGCTGTCAGACTCAGGCGATGTGGAAAGGAACATTCTCAGGGTTCAACCAACTATCTGCCTAAGTGACAAGAAGTACGTCTGAGGTCTTAGCAAAGGTCTTACACTTTAGAAAAAGTTTTCCCTGCGGCCCTGGAGTGAGCAGCCCTCTTCTAGCATCTGACCAGTGGAGTCTCTGCTCCCTTGACTGCCCTCCCAGCCTGAGCTTTTTCTTAGGGCTGTGGGGATGACAGCAAAACTCATGAATGAGGAACTGGTGTGCAATGAACAGCATATGCTGGCAACAGCTGTCTTTTATTACACATTATCTAATATGAGAAATCTAGGTTTAGCAGTTTGGCAGGGCTGCAAACTACACATTCAATTACATCTGCTGAGTAGACAGCTCTTTAACCCCTTGCTAGCTTCTAAAATAAAGATGCCTGGGGGGTAGGGCTGAGGATCCGTCTCTTTTGTTTTTAGTCAGAGGACTTAAAAGATTAGACATCAATGTTAAAAATGTAATTTTTGCTGCTATGCAATGATTCACAATGCCCCTCTTTAGTGCGAAACCAAGACCAAATACTTCAGCTGTCAGTTTGCAAAAACTAGGAATAATCTGCCCCAGAGCCAGCCAGACAGCCCTGCAGAAGGAGCTTGTAGTTCCATACTGTAGCCACTTCTGCGGCTAAGTAACAGCCTGTTACTTCCTGGCCCCTCTGTGTACTCATTTCCTGAAACTGTTGTGGGTCGGGGAGGGGAGGATACCTGTTCACAGATGAGGTATTTTTGGTTTTGTTGTTTGTTTCAAAAGTCCCAAAATTATGTGCTCTGCTCCCTTTCCAGTCCCCTGCCTCTTCCCAATTCTTCCATGAACACAGGTTGTTTTTTTTTTTTTTTTTCCTTTTTAAGTCAGGAGCTTTAGGATAGCAGGGCTCCACAGAAATATTCTAAGATTAGCAAAATAATAGAGCTGAACTCAAGTTTTTAAATTTAAGGGCCCTTTAGGAACCCAAATAGAAGGTTGCGGCTTCTCAGGAAAGTCCCATTGTGGGCCCATGAACCTCTTTTTCAAGAAAAAATTTTTGGATATTGTCTCTAAGCATACCACAGTATGGATTAGAGAATACTTTTCAAATTCTTTTGTAGTGAAATTAACAGTTTTCTACTAAACATATACATGAAATGACCAAAATATCCTGCAGTCAGGAACACTTGGGAGTTTTGGTAATGGATGGGTGTGTAGCCAGAAATAATGTAAAAGCTCGTGAAGGGCAGAACCCATCCCAGAAATACATGCATTACCGGGTTTAGCACAATATTCTGTACCTGAACTTATAAGTGAAATAACCCTTCCAGAAGTTGTCTATTTAGTAATAATTCAATCACCAAAAGAAAACCAGGCAAAGAGAGTCTGTCTGTGGTCCCACTAATGCACATTCAGGCTTCTCCTCTGTTTGTCAGGTTTTCACTGTAGCATTCAGTGAAAACTACTTTCCAACGACAGCCTACTGCCCTTGGGAGAGTGGGTGTAAGGTCCAGTGGTACTCCTTTAGCATTGCCACATTCATCAAGATGACGTTACTTCATCCTGTCTCCCTCCTACAGCGTTTTCTATTGCAGAGATTGTTTTTTTTCCTAAAACCATGTTCAGAAGTAGAAGCCACACTGGGAGTATGTCACCTCCTACAAATAAAGGTATTGAGATCATATAAACACATAGAAATCTGTTTTTAAATAACGTTGAGTATAAACACCCTGGCTAACCAGATAGAGCTTTGCAGAAAGCAAAGCCAATGATAACAAGAAGTATGAATGGCTGACATCAGCCCTGAAAGGGCTGAAAATAACAGTGGGCAGAGAAACACCTGCTTGTGGGATTGCCTCAAAGGGATCTTGTCGCCTGCAGTTCGGTCAGTGCCAAATAGGTGATTATTCTCTAAAAAACCAGTTAAGGGAAATGAACATCCATTCGGAAAATTCTGAACTGTTGGGATAAACTTGCATCAAGCCTCACTGATGATAATTGTATAGAATCAGAAGTATCGTATACAAGATGTTTTGTTTTGCCTTTTTGTTTTCTTAAGTAAATCTCACAACAGTATGAAAAAGCTGTTTGAATAGGAAAAGTCTTACCATGGGAAAGAATATGAGAAAAGGGAAAAGAGAAGAACTAAAAAAGATGAGAACGTATGAATAAAATAACTGGTGTGGAAATGTGTGTGTATGTGTAGATATTATACAGATTATACACACACACACACACACACTCAGGTACATCTCATATGCCTACATCCCTCTCATTATCTTCTGCCTATAGCCTTCTACTGATTCCTCTTTTTAGTTCATGCTACCTTCACTCAGGCTTAAAACCAGATGTGTCTCCTCCTTCTTCACTGCCTTCACAGCCAAGCCTCTGAGCCTCTTCTCCATTCCTTCGAATCTTCTTTCTCCAACTACAAAAGTTGCTCCCTCACTGCTAGTCTCTCTCTACCCACTTACCGACAAGCATGTTGTCCGACTAAGGTTCCTAAAACCTTCTACTCAATCATGCTCAGTTGTTTCCCTGTGCTGGTCAAATTACTACTTCCTCAGGGAAAGTGTCCAAGTGTTGTGTAAAGCAGCCCAGCTCTGAGGTCTCCCCTCCCCTCCCACACAGACTCTCATCAGGTCCACCTAACACAATAATGTGTTGTTACTTAAACTGCCCTAAGAGCCCCAAGATCTGTGCTGCGGCATTTAAATTATTCCTTTGCTCTGGAATACCCTTCAATATCTGGAATATCTATCCTTCAAGGTTGTATTCAAAGACATGTACTTGGATTGGAGCAGGTATATTATTTTATGTTGTATAATGCCTATTGGTTCTGCCTACTCAATTGTAAACCCTGTAAGACCAGGAAAAAGTGTCCTTCTCATCTTTGTACGCCCTACACTGCTGTACACATGAAAAGTGAATAGAGATTTTGGTACTTCCCACAGTTGCTTTAGTTTCAGACAGTAAATTGATAAGAATATTCATTATTATGTTAAACAATGTCATAAAGGCACTTTTGGATTGAAAAGGATCAATCATCCAAACCATGACAAATTATTCCCTTATCTTCATTGTGAAAAATACCAAGGAATCAGCTATGTACATCACTGAAAAAAGATCACGACTCTCCCACTATGCTGTAACTCTCTAATCCTGAAATTAGAAGGCTTAAGAGGAACATATGATGTGCATACAAGATTTAAGGGCAAAAATTCCTGCTTTAAAGCAATTCTTAATATTTTCTGTATTCAGATATGTACGTGGGGCATTACAGCAAGTTATTTAACCAAAATCTGAAGAGGTGTTTTGGTTTAAGTTTTTTTTACTAGCTGGAAATTGAAAAATGAAAAAAAACTGCACAATAAATCCAGTTGTACTTGGATTTTTTCCAAATGAGTTTTCCTCTCTAGGGAAATACTTTTCAATAAAAATTAAAATAATAGCATAATTATTGAGCACATACTACGTGTCAGTCACTCTGTTAAGCACTGTACGTTTCCTCACTTAAGCCGCAGAAGAGCCTCACTGGATGGTTCTATTATTATCTTCATTTTAGAAAAAACAAAACTGAATCTTAGAGAAGAAGGTGACTCTACTCAAGATTCTACAGCTAGTAAGTGGTGGACCTTGCATTCATTTATCCCATTAAGAGTCTTAATTCCCAATAGTGTGAGGTATGTGCCAGTGCCCCAGAACTGAAGATAATTTAGTCAATAAAATTTGCCCTAAAAAAAGTATTCTCATTGGATTATGAACTGAAATGACTATCAACGACTGGGAGAGAGGCTGGGAGGGAAGGAATCAATGGGAGACACTGGAAAAAGGAAAAAGGAACAGTAACTCTCAAGCTGGTTGTGTCTACATACACCTTCTTCAAGTTGATGCGCTCAATGATTTTTATTTTACCTGAACACCTCTTCCAGTGAGAAAAACAATCTTCTTTTAACTTTTGCCTTAAAAATGTTGTCTTATAGTCTTAAATCTTCAAGATTTAAGGATTAGTGCAGGAGCTCTCTGGGTTCCTCACCTCCTTCCTCACCCATACTCTGAGCCACTAATTCCAAAGCAGCTAAAATAACATTTTTAATATGCAGTAAGACAAAAATATCACTCTGCTCTCAAGAGAACATGAACACTCTAAAAGGTACAAAATAGCAACCATACCTGCTTTCTTCCCCGAGGCAAAGTAGCCACAGTATCTGCCAGCATTTGAAGCCTTCTATTATCATCCATGGGAAAGCTGCCTGTGAGTGTGGGGTAAGAGCTATACGCTGGACCAGCGCAGTACTCCACGAAACTGCCATTGCTGCTCTGTTGCATGAGCCTTTTTAAAGACATTGTGAATAAAGATTACTCCAGCTAGTACATGGTTGAGTGGCCTTGCAGGCTGGGGGAAGCTAAGAGCGTAACCCTCTGACAAGTAATCAAAAGTAGCAAAGCAGAGAGAGCCCATGTGACTTCTGTGGTTTGAGGTACTTGTTACACAAACCCTATCTTGCAGTTCACTCCCATTTCTCAGTGCTCTTTTCTTTAAGCCCCTGAGAAAACCTAAAGCTAGTTTATACCGTTAAAATAAGTCGACTTATTTTTTTTTCTCCTTCACACAGCCAGAACTCTTATGCTTTCATGTTCTATGGCAAGTTGTGTTCAAAACACCATCTGCCTTTTTTTTTCAAAGCAAAAAGAAAAACTTCCCCAAATTCTGCCATTTGTTTGCCATCCACTAGGCTACTTAATATGGTCAGTGCAATGTAAAAGTCAGGATGTGCGGACATTGAGTTCTTGTGAATATAAGCAAGACTTACAGGATCCAGTCATAAGGTCCTCTCACGAAGTCCTTGGAATGTACTTTCCCCAAAGTACATCTTAGCTCATTAATGGTCATCAAAAAGACATTATATCTGCCACGTGGTCTGTGACCATTCAGCATTCTTCTGATTGCCCTTCCACTACTCTGTCCTCACTAAAATTATCCATTATCTTTACAAAGAACAATGGGAGGGGAAGACCAGCCCATTTAGAGCACAAAGTTGTCCATATCTTAGACTGGAATTTGTCACAGCATCAGCAAGTGGTCCCAGGGGAGGAATGAGGAGGCCATGAAAGTAATAGGCAGACCAAGGTGGCACAAGGATGTTGCCAGCTGGTCCCTGCTTATGCATATGGGCCAAGGGTACCATCATGAATTACTCAAGATCACAGATGCTTTTATTGGCTGGGGGGTGGGGGGATTGGGGACATGCAGTTTTAAGAGGCTTGATTTTAGAGAAGAAGCAGTGTATATAAGTAGAAGGAAGATTCAAAACAAAAATAAAAATGAGAAGTTTTGCATAGTATGAAAAGTCAATTGTCATTTTCAAAATCATTTGGAAGGTCAAGAGTAGGATTGTAGAGACAGAAAGTCTTTGAACTGAAATGGAAGTCAATGTGAATTCAGCTCAAGCAGAGCCTGCCAAATGTAAATTGTAAAATCTTCTGAGTTAACAGTGCTTCAAGAGATGGAGCCACCTCAAAAATTTTTAAAACCCTATCACAGCACGACTCATTACCATTGGAACTGGATAATGACATGAGCAAAATGATGTCTCCAAAGACATAAAAAGATCTAAATCAGGGATTACAAACACATATGCCGTCTGGGTTCAGGTAGGTAAAATAATATAACATATATGTGTAAAACAAAAGGGAGTGGCAGAGACTTTGGCAACTAAAAATATGGTCAATTATAAAGACATTTATGTAATATGTGTGTGTGTGTATGTGTGTGTGTGTGTGTGAGAGAGAGAGACAGAGAGACAGAGAGAGAGAGAGAGAGAGAGAGACAGAGAGACAGAGAGAGAGAGATTGATTTTAAAAACATCTCCAGGCTGCTATAAGGTACATGACTTAAATCAACACTGTTACTTGAGGACAGCAGTCTTCCTGTCCTCTGGGAATTTTATAAAATTAGGGAAATATTTTAATATTTCAAAATACCAAATGGAAATTACATATTTGCTTGATATAAGGCCACTAGGCCAACCAACAACCAAGTTTTACAGATGGATGCTAAAATTGTATCAATTTAGTTGTGTGATACTAATCTTAAGCTAATATAAATTATAGAAATCTATTATTAAATTAAGAAATTGGAAAATAAATTATCTTTTTACTTAATTTATGAAATGTGTTTAACAAGTAGAATATTTCAAATCATGAGATCCATGGCTGTAAAACTGGAGTCAAAGGCAAGTTTGACATTCAGCCAGTACATACTGGCATGGTCACACTTGTTAATTACATATTTATGACTTGGCCTATTTTGATTGGTCAGTTCCCCGTTCTGATTGTTAGGACGTGTGTCATACTAGTTATTAAATATTTTTAATAACATCCCTGATCAAAAGTATCCTTTGTGACAAAATGTGGGGGAAAACTAATCTTTCCATACAAATGTGACTTCCACCCTCAAACCTTGATTTACAAAGGTGTTCTACTATTTACAACTTCTCTTTTCTATAGAATTTACCTTAAGACAAATATAATAGCCTGAAGCTGTCTTCCCCTTCATCATCCCCTTTATTTTATAATAAAATGAAATCAGACCAAGCTATCTACCTGCTCAAAAGATTTCACGAGTCCCTCATTGTCCATAAAATAAAATTAAAAGTAAAATTAAATTAAAGAATTTCAAGTTCTTACCTAACTTCATCTCTGAAATGTCATATCACTTTTTTTAGAGACATCAATGGTTTAATGGATGGGGGATCTGAAGCAAGGTCCTGGAGCAATACCCCACTGTGTGCTGCAGACGGAGGGCAGGACATGGTAACTGCCTTCGCTCTCATATCACTTTTTTCAGATCATTCTTTTAAGACTTAATATTTTATTGTTAGACTACAGTTAATTGTACACAAGTCTGTTTCTACACTGTCTCATTTCCTCTAATTACCTTGAGCACAAGGCCCATCTCTTATCTTTAAATTTACACTCATGTCCTATATCTATAGGTGTTCAGTAAATGTTTGTTAAGAAAAAGAAAAGGGTAGAGCAGTAGATATTTAACAAAATGAATTCAACAATATTGTTCTAAAACATCAAAGAAGAAAAGCTAAACTGGCAGAAAATTTTTGTGCTATTAACCCATATTCCAAAGTGCTATAGTCTTCTATAAGAGTGATCTGAAAGATGTGGACAGAACCTTTTACAGTAGTCAAAGTAGTCAAAAAATCATGAGATTAGACCCAGGTTACTTTATCAGTGCTATACCAAATTTTCAAGATAAATACAAATCTTATATTAATAGTCCCAGAGCATAAAACAAGATGCATTCTCTAAAGCTAATTAATCTGATCCTAAACTATATACAGAGGGAAAAAAGGAAGGAAGGAAGGAGTGAAGGAAGGAAGGAAGGAAGGAAGGAAAGGAGGGAGGAAATTAAGCTAATCTCACTTATTAATTCTGATACAATTAAAATATCAAATTGAGTCCAATAGTGTATTAAAAATAATACCTCTCAACAAAGTAGGATGTACCCCAGGAATACAAGGATACTTCAACTTTAGGATATAAAATACTAACAGACATCACTAAATCTCTGGATGAAAGAAGAAATTCAATGCAATAGACACCGACAGTATAGTGATTCATCTTTGCTTTGAAAAATCCTAAATAAATGAGGAATAGAAGGAAAACTTTCTTAGCATAATGAAAGGTATCTACCAGAAACACCCACAAAATATCATCTTCAATGTTGAAATGTGTTTCCATTACAGTGAGAAGGAAAGCAGAGATGACAATAGCCCTCACCACTGATCACTGTTGTAGTTCATATCACAGATAGGAGGCATAGAATTTGTAAAGAAAGAGACTAAACTATAAGGTTTGTTGGTGCTATGGTTGCATAACTAGAATATCCAAGACAATCCACTGAAGAACAGACTTAATAAGATAGTTTTCCTAGATGTAAGATTCTAAGGGTAACATATAAAAAGAAAGAAATTTCTCATACAGCAGCAGTGGATGATATGAACTGGTAATATCAGAGGAAAGAAATACTATCAAAATAGCCAAAAATTCATAAAACAGGAATGAACTTAGCAAGCATTTTTAAGATTTTATGAAGAACATTATAAAGTCCAGAGTAAGGGAAAAAATACCATGTTTCCATATGAGAAGAGTCCTTCTTGTAAAGATGTCTATTATCCCCAAATTTTCTAAAATATTCAATGTACTGAATTCAAAATCCACACAGGTTTTGTTTGTTTGCTTGTTTATAAAATTTGACATACATTCTTACACTCATCTGAAAGAGAAAGTGCACAAGACGAGCTAAGAAAAATTTGAAAATAATAATGGTAGGGGATAGAGGTAAGGATGAGCATTGAGAAAATCACCCTACTTGGGTACCAGAAAATATTCCAAGAGTTAGGACTGTATGGTCAAATAGAATAGGTCAATGAAAAGAATAATGACAAATCAAATATTGTCAATGAATAGAGAATCCCAAAACATATCCATGAATATTCAGAAATTTACTATATCATTAACTTATTTTAATTCATTAGGAAAAGAATAACCCCTTCAATAAATGGGTTGGTACCCGTGTGGAAACAATTAAGTTATAGTCTTTTATTACATTATAATAATAAATTCCAGATGGCTTAAGGAGTTAAGTATAAAAATAATTTTAAATATTTAAAATAATAGCAAAAATATAAAGTATTTTAGTAAGATTAGATTGGGAATGGTTTTCCTAACAATACAGAGAAGTCCAGAGAGCATTAGTAACATAAATAACTTCCATTCAAAGAAAAAAAACTTCTGTTCAATGGAAGCTATAATATACATAGGTTAAAGCTAAATGACAACAAGAAATTATTTGTGATACATAATTGATTAAAGGCCATAATACATAAGGAATACTTTATTCTTTGAAGAAAAGTAGTTTTAGATGATTAAAGGCTCTGAACAGATAATTTACAGAGAAAGCTCAAATCATCAATATACTTATTAAAGGATGTTCAAACTTACTAGTAATCAGGAAAGTAAAACTTGAAACAACAGTTAGATACTAACTGTTGCCTACCAAAAAATGAACAAAAAATAAAAATTGGCGATATCCAGTACTGGTGAAGTTACAAGTAAATGGGCTTTTAGCACTTTGTAGGAATATAAATCAATATAACTTTATTAGTGGGGTAATTTGACAGTATTGAAATTTTAAAATGCACTCCAGGAATTCTACTTTTAAGAATTTATCCGACAGAAGTACTCTTACATGTGCAGAAAACAAGTATGTTTCTTGTGACATTGTTTGAAATTGTGAAAAATTGAAGTTTTAAATGTATATCAGTTGAGAAGTAGCTACATAACTTATGATAATTTAATTCAATGGAATGCTCGGCACCCACTAGAAAGTATAAAATAAACAATTACGTGCATAAATATTTTTAAGACAGATAAAGTAGGGGAAAAGATAGAACAATGTGCCCGATATGTTTCCATTTATTCTTTCTTCTTAAAGAAAAAGCATGTGTCTATATGTACAGTGACACATACAGACATAAAAAAGACTACATAGGGCTTTCCTGGTGGCGCAGTGGTTAAGAGTTCGCCTGCCGATGCAGGGGACACGGGTTTGTGCCCCGGTCCGGGAGGATCCCACATGCCGCGGAGCGGCTGGGCCCGTGAGCCATGGCCGCTGAGCCTGCGTGTCCGGAGCCTGTGCTCCGCAACGGGAGAGGCCCGCGTACCGCAAAAAAAAAAAAAAAAAAAAAAGACTACATAATATGGATGGTTCCCCGCATAAGATGGTCTGACTTAGGATTTTTCAAATTTACCTTGGTGTGAAAGTGGCATTCAGTAGAAACCATACTTTGAATTATGAATTTTGATCTTTTATCAGGCTAGCAACGTGGGGGATGATACGCATGATGCTGGGCAGGGCAGCAAGCCGTCGCTCCCAGTCAACCACCTGATCACGAGGGTAAACAAACGACAGACTTTACAACCATTCTGTTTTTCAGGACAGTATTCAATATATTACATGAGATATTCAGCATTTTATTATAAAATAGACTCAGTGTTAAGTGATTTTGTCCAACTATGTAGCCTAATGTAACTGTTCTGAGCTCATTTAAGGTAGGCTGGGCTCAGCTGTGATGTCCGGTAGGCTAGATGTATCAAATGCATTTTCAACTTACAATATTTTCAGTCTATCTGGATGTAAACCCATTGTAAGTCGAGGAAGATCTGTATATACTAATCTGTTAACAGTGGTTACCTCTGGAGAACGAGTTGAGGGAGAAAGTGGGAAGGTTTGTGAAGGAAGACTTCCAAATTTTGTTCTATTATATATATGGTTTGAACCTTTTTTAACAAGTAGGCATTCTTATATTAGTTGGTCAACTTTTAAAATATTAATAACTCACAGAGAATTTTTAAAAGCCAATCACATTTTGCTGAGAATACCTTATGATTTTCTAGGTCCTCATACTGTTTATGCTTACTGATAAGAATTATTGGTCTATCTACTGAATGTTTGCCATTTGTTTATAGGCTAAAATTTTATTTTGCTTAATGGGATTTTTTAGGTAATTCTTTCATATTTCTTTATCATGTTCTTCCAACCAAGCAAAATTCCTCCTCAAAAAGGACTGCTGAAGTCTCCACAAAATAGTACAGTAAAGGAGAGTAGGGCAATCACGCCGCTAATTCTCATGGAAGCAAAGGGCATTAGTTTGTCCTGCTGAAATCTGCGGTTCTCAAACGTCAGTCATCAACTGCCTAAGAGTTCTCATTAGTCATTATTACCTCCACCTTCCCCCACCGCATACACGGTGTTCCATTTCAAAATCGAAATCTTTTATCAAAATTCAGGGTAAACAGGTGACAGTGTTCCTTCCTCTTCCTTTAACTAACACCCTGTGTCACACTCAGCGTTCAGCTTTTACATAACTTGCTCAATGGGGTTGGGCAGAGCCACCCCACAGAACTGAGAAGGGCTTTAGTGCTTTAGAAAGTAGCTTCTTAGAAAGCAAGACACCTGTTTGGGACTGGAATTTTGTATAATACTTGGAACAACAAAATACTTACTTGAGATGTAGGTAAATTCCCCCGGCCTTTGAATAAAATCCAAACTTTTTAGCCTGTCATTTAAGGTCATGTTTGTTCTAGTAGATCCTATGGCGTCATTACCAGACCACATCCTGGTCACACTGGCCTTCCTTCTAACCCTCCAACAGAAGCAGTTTCTCCTCAGGGCTTTTGTACTGACTCTTCCTTCTGCCTGGATCACTGCTCTCCCCACCAGTCTTCATTTGTCTTGTTTTCTCTCTCTCTGTCTCTCTCTTCAAATCTCAGCTCAAATGCTATCTACTAGAGAGGCCCCAAATATTCCTAACTGAATGGATAAAGGTGTTAAACAGGCTGCATCCAAACGGAACAGCTCCAAAGAGAGCCTTCACCTTGGAGTTCTCTAAGCAGACACCCCTCCAATCTGCTCACCCCCCAGAGCTGCCTGGATTGGCCACCTGGTGGAGACTTGCCTTTGACAATAGCAAGAGAATCAGCAGAGAAGGGCCAGCAGGAAGCAGCTTAATGGACTGATCCTCACCTTCCCCGTCTTTGTTTTCAGAGTCTAGAAAGGTGGCAGGGGCAGGTAGCGGGAAATGTGTGTGCGTGCACCAGAAGGAAGTACAGAAGAGCAATAAGGTAACGTCTTAGAACATCAGAATCCCCTATTTTCTTTCTATCCCTGTCTGATTACAATTTCAGAAAACGATATGCAATCTCAACTTCTTTGATATTCAAATGTAACACAGGGAAGAATAGTATAGTAGTCATTTCTACGTATAACCTAACACAGAGACTAACAGTGGGCATCAGTAAATATTTTTTAACTTTACTGAGTTAAAATAATAAAGCCAAACAAATAAGCACAAGGTAGTAAGGACAGGAGATAAACCACTAACAATACATCTTTCTTTGGTAATCACAGTGCTTGTTAGAATAGAATCAACTATATATAGAACTGAAACTATATATATATTCTTGAAGTCATCAGAAGATAACAGCTGAACTTACAGAATGTTAGACTGGAAGGAACCTCAGAGCCATGTCATCTAACTCCCTTAATTTTCAGATTAAAAAAAATAATGCCTAGAAAATGTAAGTCTTGCCAAAGAGACACAGTAATTTAATGGCAGAACTATGGCTGGACTACTTGGTCTCCTTCAACTCAATTCTACAAAAATTTATTGAGACTATAGTCATAGTAACAGCTGGCAATGTGCTGAAGAGTTTAATCCCATAAAACAATGAGAATAGTATTATATTTCTCATGCTTTTCCAGATGAGGATACTGAGGCTAAAACACCTGCCCAACATTACACAGCTGATACCTAGGATAGCTGGGATTAGAATCCACATCAACCATTTCCAACGACAAGGTCAGCCACTATGCAAAACTGCCTTCCCCAAACTGTGCTAACACTGTGCGGATGAGCCAGGTATGACTCCTGCCCTCACGGAGATCAGAATCTGGTAGGAAAGATAGAGAAAAAAATGTCTCAGTGTGATAGCAATTAAAACAGTGATTCGAACAACCACTATGAACTTACCAAAGAACAAAACAGTACTCCCTCTACTATAGTTCAACTCATACCCCTAAGAATTTTACAATCTAGATAAAATGTTATTATCTGTATAGAATTAACCATAATAAAAAGGAAAAGTGCCAATTATTGCTTACTATCTTTTTTTTTTTTTTTTTTTTTTGCGGTACACGGGCCTCACACTGTTGTGGTCTCTCCCGTTGTGGAGCACAGGCTCCGGACGCGCAGGCTCAGCGGCCATGGCTCACGGGCCCAGCCGCTCCGCGGCATGTGGGATCCTCCCAGACCAGGGCACGAACCCGTGTCCCCTGCATCGGCAGGCGGACTCTCAACCACTGAGCCACCAGGGAAGTCCTGTGGCTTACTATCTTATAGGTTAAATTCTATCTCCCCAAATGATGTTGAAGTCCTAACCCTTGGTATCTGTGAGTGTGACTCATTTTAGAAATAGGGTCTTTGCAGATGTCATCAGGTTAAGATGGAGTCTTAGGGTGGCCCTAATCTGATATGACTGGGGTCCTTATAAGAAGAGAAAAATGCCATGTTAAAAACAGACACACAGGAAGAATACAACGTGATGTCAGAGGCAGAGTTTGGATCGTAGGCTTTACAGTTGTAAACTAAGGAACACCAACTATCAACGGCTAGCACCAGAAACCTGGAGGAGGCAAGGAAGTATTCTACCCAGAGTCTTAGATGGAACATGGCCCTATGACAGCTTGATTTCAGACTTCTAGCCTCTGCAACTGTGAGGGAAAAAATTCTGTTGTTTTAAGGCACTAAATTTGTGATAATTTGTCATGGTAACTAGGAAATTCATACGCTAGGAAACACATACACTCTCTATTCTTGCTTACATTTAGAGATATTATGACAATATTAGAAGTGCAATGTGCTGTCAATCTCAAGAACAGAGAGGTGATTGTTCAGCACCTCATTGGCCAGGATATTAACCCAAACACAGTGGAAGTTCTTTGAAATAACCAGTATTGAAATTTAATATACAAATATATGACAAAGAATTGTGCTGAATTCAGAAATAGTGACACCTTCTCTTTAGCCAAGCACTGTGGACATTCTATTTCACTAATAAGCTGCAGAGTGGGGGTCAGAAAGGTTGTGAAATGAATGATTTAACCTAAGATAGTTGGACAGCTGGCCTAGTTCCCAAAAGAGAAGTCTGAGAAATTTTCCATGAAATCCTGACACTGTTTTAAGAGGCAGCAGCTAGGACAGCTTCCCTCCTCAGCAGTGGAAAAGTACAGAAGTCTCCTGACCAAGCACCTGACTGTGTGGTCCTGCCTGTGTCAGCCAAAAACTGGTCCATTTTTCTTGTTGGGCAAGGATACTATCTTCTACTTAGGAGTACTTATTTCCAGTGTTGAGCAAACCCATCAATTACAGTATGTAGACCCATTTACACCTCTGAATGTAAAGAGGGGATTGTCGATGTAAAACCAGTAAAAGGAAAAGAGGTCTGAGGAAAAAGCAGTAGCAATGATTTAAGCTCCAGAAGATCTTGCTTCCTTCTCTAGCTCCACCATCTATCAGCCCTGGGGCTTACTTAGGCAAAGTTAGTACCAATGTAGGGTACGTTTCCCCATATACCCAATGCAGGGAGAAATGCCGCATCAATCTGTGGATCAAAATAAATGACATAGGAAATGAAAAAGATCTTTGAGAATGTAAAGTCCTATAACAATTTAAGGGTTTTAAATGTTCCCTGGAGGCTGCTAGAATTTGACACACAACCTACCCTCCTCTGGTACCGTATTTCTAAAGACCATTACACACACTGATTCTAATACACATACCAAAAGGCGGGTGGCAGAGTGTTCCAAATCCAGAGAATGCCATAACATTAGCTACAGAGTCAACTTCAGACTCCATCACATAGTTTGCAGCACCTTCCCTAACCCATGTCCAGCATTCTTTCACAGCTGTATATTCCTGTGTGTGCCCTTACAAGCACACTGCTTATGAAAGGAATAAGGCCAACTGGTTCAGCTTGAGCTCTTAGACCCCTGGGCAAGTTAATTAACTGACCTGGTCTCACTGTCCTCACCTATAAAATGGGATCAATCATTCTACATATCACCAAATAAAGTGTAACAGGACCTAGCACATAGTAACTGCTCAATAAATGTTTCCTGTAATCATTGTTATTATTATTATTCACACTTTTCCCTGCAACTACCCTGGACTGCTGTGCTCCCTGAATATGCATGGTTCTTTCCAACTTAACCTTTGTTCATAACACATGGCTCACCTGGATTCACTTACTTCACCTCTATCTGTAGAAATCCTACCCATTCTCCCAGGCCAAGTTTAAATGCTACATCCTTCACGAAGCCTTGCCTGATATCCCCAAGCAGATATGAGCATCACCTCCCCAGAGCATCCAAAGTACATCTAAAGGACCTCTCTTATGATAAATCACACTTTGCCCTGTGAAAATTATGTGCACCTGCCTTTCTTCTGTAATAACTTGTAAGCCCCCAGTCCTACCCCAAGACAGAGATTCTTTCTCATTCATCTTTGTATCCCTCCTGCCCTTAGAAGAGTGACTTTCTCATAAGAGCTGCTCGGTACGCATATGATGAATACATCCATAATCTCCCCAAAGCTCTGGCAGCTGATTTATTCTCCTAGTGATTCTTTTCTTTGGGCAATGTAGGTATTTGATGAATAGTATTTACTGTGTGCTTAATACTTAATGTAAATTATATTTACTGGGTAGTTTGGCTTAATTATAATGAGAATGAAATAATTTGGCAGTTTGAAATGAAAATCCATTACAGTAATAATATATATTTTAAACTTTATTTCTATTATGATAAGTTGCCATCAATGGCAGTATTCACCATTGATTTACTAACAACCTTTCAAGGAAAACTTTCACATTAAATGTGTCCATAGATGGTAAGAAGCATCTTAATTTCAGAATGTAAAGGGTAAAGTACAGGTGCAACAACATGAAGAAGTACAGTCAGGGCTCTTTTCTCCCAATACATATTCCCCTCCATACCCCAAGATGTACACACATTAAACTAGACTCACCCAGTCAGTCCTGTAGAGCAGAACACAGCCTAGCATCTCATTTATCTCAGACTTTTCTTTTTCTATTGATTGGACCTCACGTTTTGTCACTTCTGCCTCTAGAATGTCTAACGACTGTCTCCTCCTTTCCATGACCACCTGCTGCTTCCAAGCTGAGGCCCTGGGTTCAGTCCTCAACACATACAATAGCAGGCAACGGGTCTCCCAATATAGAGTCTCCCAAACCTAACTATTACTACCTAATCATGTCCTACCCCATGCCTACTGAATTAAGTTTAGACTTCTTAGCCTTGCATTAAAAGTTACCCACCGTCTAATTCTTACCTAATGTTCCAGTCTTAAGTTTTAATCTAAATAAATTGACTTAGAGGTGCCAAGATATAATAGCCTTCCTCCTGAGAACATACCTAGCATTGTCATACCTCTGCATCTTTTTTTAAACTATTCCCTCTTCCTAAAACTCCCTTCTATTCATTGAAATCCCCTCTGCTATTAAGAGCTGAGTTCAAATTCCACCTCCCCTGTGAAGTATTCCCTTTGGACAGCAGCCAAAATATCTCATTACCACTACTGAACTCCCATAAAATTTAGTATCTGTCCCATTCACATAACCCTTGGTACATCACCATATAACCCAGTTATTTATTTGCATGGCCATTCTCCTATTAGGACAGGAACCCCAATTTATATCTATTTGTGACCCTCGTAGATTTGAACATCTTGGTTTAGTAAAAATTGGATTAACATATGTCAAATAAGTAAGATTTTTGAAACAGGTAATTTCGTTGATTAGATGTCACATGGTGGTTTCTGAGATGACACGGAGGGAGTCAGACCGAATAAAAATTACTGAAATTAAGAATTTTATTTCAAGCTATTTCGCACGCTCACTCGGGACACTCAGAAGCGTGGTAGAGGAACACGCCAGACATGTTTAGAATGCACTAAAAGGTGAAATAGCCATTGTCCCAACCAATTTTTGTTTTTTAGACCAAGCAGAACAAGTGCAAAGTGGAAATTACAAAACGTTAGTTTCAGAGTCAGAGAGGGGGCAAACCAGGGTGTAAGTAATCTACAAAATATCAGTATTTTGCATTAGCAGTGTCAGGAAAAATGTATCATCACCATTTTACAGGAAAGAGAGAAGCAAGGAAAAATAATGCCATTTTGCAGGAAGAGAAAAGGAAGCACTTTATGTCTTTCTCGCTAGTGGTATGAATTCAGCAGATAAGCTCTGTAACACAGAGAATTTCAGCACCACCCTTCTCCATAAGACTGGAGAGGAATAAAAATGAAGTCTGTGTAAGAGATGCATCTGGAGAGAGACAGTAATTACTGGCCAGGACTGTTTAAAATTCTCAGTAGGACCTCAAAGAAACACACTGAACATGGCTGAGCAACGGAAGGAAAGCATAGCAACTGCTTGGAGGGAGGAACAAAGAGAGGAAAATATAACCCTGGCTTCCAGCTACAAGCTAAAAACTGAATGAAGGAAAAGCCAGATTGTATCGATCTGTCACTCCTATCCATGATGTGATATTCAACTCCACCATAGGTGTATAAGATGTACTTCCCCTCCCTGGTAAGAATATTGTTAACATTTCCTAGTCTTTCTCATGCTGCTGCATTTCCTCTCCCTAAATAATACCTATCATAAGGGCCAAGTGTGTTTGTGTCACATTATTTTGTCTTACACACCTGGCAAAAATTCTCTACATATTACATACCAATACAGAACCAAATAGGGAATGTTTCCTTCCCTCTTGACTCCGGAAAACAGACCCAAGATTTCACTCCCAGAACCAAGGGTTGTAAGGTGTTTTTTTGCCAGGCTACTGACTCCCATCTTTCCCTGGCTTTGAGAGTCAATTTACTAACTAGATTTTAAAGTAGATTTTTCAAAATAGATGTTTTTGAAATATTCTTTCTAAAATGCAGGGATAGGGACTTCCTTCATGCTTCAGTGGTTAAGAATCCGCCTGCCAATGCAGGGGACACGGGTTCAAGTCCTGGTCCAGGAAGATCCCACATGCCGTGGAGCAACTAAGCCTGTGTGCCACAACCACTGAGCCTGCGTTCTAGAGCTCGCAAGACACAACTACTGAGCCCACGTGCCACAACTACTGAAGCCCACGTGCCTAGAGCCCGTGCTCCACAACAAGAGAAGCCACCACAATGAGAAGCCCGTGCACTGCAATGAAGAGTAGCCCCCGCTCGCCGCAACTAGAGAAAGGCCGCGAGCAGCAATGAAGACCCAATGCAGGCAAAAATAAAAATAAAATAAATAAATAAATTTTTTAAATTAAAAAAGAATTAGCCAGGAACCTTTAAAAAGATAAAATAAAATGCAGGGATAACATGAGTAATGGTGTTCACTACGATTAACTGATTTGTTTTCCAATTACTGCTAACCGATGACTTTATTTTTCAAAGGGTAGAAATTCCCTAAAATAGTAAAGAGTTCACAAGTGCATAGTAATATTGATTTGTCACTCTCCACTGGACCCGTTGCTTGCTGTTTGCTATCCTTTGCTTAATGGTTTGGCTTTTGAAACATGGCTCACTCTTTCAAGCAACTGGAAAACAAAAACCCCCTAAATTAGTGAACTCCCCAGGAAAAAGAGTATACTTATCCGCAATGCTGGGTAGGGGGGTTGGGTAGGGACACACTAGGAAGTAAAACAGCCTTTGTCATTTTCAAGTGAACCGCCTTGCCCTAGTGTGACTTCCCCTTTCCTCCACTTTTGGAATGCGATTTCCCTAGAGGCAGGAATCATGTCACGGAAACTTTAGACTGCATGGGACTTTGAAGATTGTCTAGTCCTTGCTCAACAAACCTTGAACCCCTCTTTGTCATTCTCCAAGGGAGGAGTAGTTAGTTATTTACTCGATTCCATGGGCTTGTGAAGGTTTTAGGTGTGGAGAGGAATGCAGTTCCGCTATTTTGCTTTTAAGTACTGAAAGTCTGTTAGTTTTATTTAATTTTGTGATTGCCTTTCTTTTTATTTCCTTTTTTAGCCCCACTTTTTTTTTTTTTTTTTTTTTGCCAAAACTCTAACACAGTTTGCAAAGACACACACAAAACTGGCATGCAAACCAGGTTTGAAAAAAAGTAGGGCAGGCTGGAAGGAAACAAGTAGACTCCCCAGAAGAAATTGTACTTGGCATTAATTTTTCTATTTACATTTTTTTTTTCTTTTTTACAGCTGGTATTTGAACTGCTAAGAATAAGCAAGACACAATGGGCTTTACAAAGGGAAGGAAAGAAGATAAACATTGAACCCAAACGCCAACATCATAGATTAAATAAAATTTCCCCCAATTCTATGAATGTTTCATCCCTAGCTTTAAAAATGCAGTATTTTTTTCTTACCAAGGTTAACACCATACACTCTGTACATTTCTTCTTGTTCCACATTTCTGATAGATGATAAGCCATGATAAAGTTTGAGCTGGAGAGACCTTAAAAATTAACCAATGCTCTCACTGACTAATATGGACAATTCGATACAAAGAGGTAAACCGACTTGGGTCATTGGCAGCAGCTGTAGAACAAGGCAAAGGTCTCCTACCTCACAGAGCAATGCTCTTCCTGCCAAACCATACTACCTTTTACTGGAAGATCATCATGAGAACCCACTTTGCCGTTTTCTCACCTTTCTTCATAAATCCAAATTTTCAATCATGTTTATGGTCTTTCAACTAATCTGTAAAATTTCAACATGGCACAAGTAATTTTTCAATAAAAAATAATCAGTTCATTTTGTTGTAATGGTATCAAAAGTTCCAGCTCTCTAAACTTACTATGTTTCTATTCCTCCTAGTAAAAATAATTCCTTGCTGCTATTTTCTGACTTTAGACCAAATTCTCATACATATTTCTGTTTTTGCTCTTTTCCTACTCTTTTTCATGTGCTACAGATCAGATTGCTAAGATTTCTGAAGCCTGACACAAGAATCGTTTAGTACTCAATCCTGCTGCCTACTGCCTGTCATCCATCCATCAATTCAAAAATGAATATGTAGGAATGTATTTCACAGTCTTGGCAGGACAAATTTTTTAAAGACTCTTACTGATTTACAACATTATACTAAATTGCTAGAAATATACTCTGACAAAAAATAACTCTCAATACTAAAACATAATTATAGGAAAGCAAAAAAAAAAAAAAAAAAAAAAAACCTGGAAAAAAGTCTGAGATAAAACAACTCTAAATGAAACTGCTTTTCTTATTACTTATTCTTCTAAATTAAATAAATCTAAGACTTTTTTTTGTCCTCGATTATTTAAGGTAGAAAGGAAAGGAGGTAGAATACAGATTCAATCATGGTAACTGGAATTTCATTAGAAAATAAAATTAATATGTTAAAGCAAAAAAATCCGTCATACTAAAATATGCACCCTGAATTAGCATGACCTTTTTTCATGGGAAGGAAAAATATCATGGATATAAGGAATCTCACTCTCTAATAAATATTCTATCCACTGAGCCCTTTCTGTCTCAGGTGGAAAGCTAAGGAGATGCAAAGTTAATTTAATATACACATAATAAAGTTTTTAAAACACACGTGGACACTGTCACAGACTTTTTGTTCAATATCAGTCTACGTAAGAATGAGAATCTGGGGTAGTCATTGCAAAAGCATCCTAAGTGTGCTGCCTAGAAAAAGTATGCCTGTTTTCCTCTGGAAGAATAAAATGGGAAGAAAGAAGAAGAAAGAAGAGCATAGGGGAAGGAGGAGGAAATAAAAAGGAGAAGAAGAAAGAAAATCAGCAGGGGAAGTAGAAGGTTGAAGACTCTTCCTGAGTTATGGTGAAGACTCTCTCAGCAGGAGAAAGATGATCCTATTTGACTCCCAAACTCTTTTTTAACTTCAAAATTCATGTCTTTTTGTCCAACTGTCCCTTCACATCACCTTTCTATCCACAATGAAGTTCACCTACAATCTCAAAATCAACAAGTATGATTGGAGTATGAAACATCCTTGGCATAATCCCATTCCTCTGCTTCATTTATAGACAAAGAAACTTAGGTAGAAACAGGGTATTCAGTTTGCCCAAGAACACATAGAAACTTATTCTAAATAAGTTAGAAGAAATAAATTAATTCCAAAACAGAACTACTCTGGGCAGGAGGTGGTGCGATGGTCCTTTAGATCAGTTTACCAAAAACTTATAACTGAATATTTAGAAAAGATATATTGTCTCTCCTCAAGTGTTCAATCCCATGTATATAAAGACACTAAGTTGAAGGACTCAGAATGACCTTTTACTAAAAGTTGTCACAGGAGTATATCTTCCTGGTCCTTGAGGTTCTTAACCAGAAGAGTTGGAGCTGAACTAGTTGGTGAAAAAGCAAACTTCTTTCACTGAGTTTATTTCATGTAGAAGAAACTTCAATATGGAAAATAACTTTAGAATAAAGAAAGCCCCAAATTTGGTCTTTCATAGGTTGTGGATATCTGGGAGGTGATTCAGAGAAGAAATCAGGAAGAAGCTAAGACCCTAATGACAGGGTTTGGATAAAGCAGGATAGATAAATAACTTGATATCAGTCTTCTGATTATCTAAAAGAGGACATGACTGACGTCCTCAGATATCCCGATAAGAACAACCTGGTTATTACTCTTCAGATGATTACTTGAGGTGGTACTTTCCAGAAAAGAAAACCATTTGACATCAGCATGTATTGTCAAGGGAATTTGTGAAGTATCTTTTTCCTAAGTTCTACAAAGTTAAGCAAGACATCTGGGGAAGAGGGTTGGATGAAACTCAGTGACTATATATAAGAACTGAGCATGTGGGACTTCCCGCGTGGTCCAGTGGTTATGATTCGGTGCTTTCACTGCCGTGGCCCGGGTTCAGTCCCTGGTCGGGAAACTAAGATCCTGCATGCTGTGTGGCACGGCTGTAAAAAAAAAAGAACTGAGCATGTAAGGAGTGAGTATCATCAAGCACCCATCTAGCCCTAAGAAATCAAGCAAATGACCAAGAATGTGGAGAAAAGAAAATATATCCTATTCTCTAAAACAAAAAACCATAAAACGACAACAACAAAAAGCAAACAAAAACAGGAGGTAAAAAGGAAATTGCCTTAGTCTGTCTCCTGTTTTCCTATCCTGAAAACAGGATAACTAGCATTTGCAGAAGAGAACACGCTGTTTGCATCTACAAGGACTGAAAGATACTATCAAAAATTATCAGTTTATGGGGTCACATTTCCTGCCAGACTAACCTAATTGTCTTTAACTCACTTTTCATCTGAGTGGGTGTGGTGAGAACGGCTGATGTTGCTTAACAGCACTTGGTATTAAATATAGAAAATTCACAAAAAGATTCTTATCTATAGAAGAATGGAAAACTTTGTTACACACGATGAAAGAGTCAGAGAGAAAGGAAGTTGGGAAACGTCCCCCATCCTGCCACACATTTCATCTATGAACAAAGCTCTGACTGGCCTCAAAGGAAGCTCTGTGCCCAAAAGAAATAGTTGAATATGTAGGGGACTGAAAATCAGATCCATTATGAATAACATTACCAAAATATATATGTATGTATTACCTGAAGGTATGATGGAAAAATGACACACTTCAAAACTGAAAACAGGATAACTAAATATTGTTGAGGTGCAAAGAGAATCAATTCTGAACATTATAACATTTAATATAACAGAAAAAAGATTTGAAACAAAAAATCACAAGAAAGAGCATTTCTTTAAAAATAGCAGTTTTTAAGACTTTAATATGCAATTTTCTGTGACCCTAATTCTCAAACTAGCCTACACATCAGTTGGCTGTTGTTAGTATAGTTAAAGATGGAAACACACGTCGGAGGTTCTCTCTTCTCATAAACCTACCACACGACAGAGTTCACCTCTAAAAAACAGATGAAGAAAACAAAGGCATAAGGCATATATAGCAAAGTATTTAAAGACTTCCCATGTCAGCATATTGGGTTACTTATAATTGGAGTTACTGTCTATGAGAGTTGTTAGAGTTGATAAGCTTTAACACAAAAGAATAACCACTGTACATCCAATTTTTGAGGAAACAATCCTATTGTCCTTGGGCAATTATATCTCTGTGATATCCTTTAATAAATCACACTTAAAATTTTTGGCTTAGCAAATATACTCATGGTAATTAGGCACCAAAACCAATCATACAATTTCTTTACATACCCCGTGCTTTACACTCTTTACATACAGAAAAACTGGAGTTAATGGTCTGAATTAGATGTAACTTTTACCCAGAGAGAACCTGTGAAAATTCGATTCAAAACAACAAATTTTAGCAAAGGTCTACTACCTACCTGGCTCTAAGCTAAGGGAAGGCGATGCTGAAGTTATTAAAACCTCATCTCAGCCCTGCATGAGCCTACAGTCTGGTAAGAAATCAACACGCCCACTTCCATAGCTTACAAGACAGAAAACGATACAAAGCACTTCAAGAAGACAGAAGAGAAAGAGTAATTTCTTCTTGAGGTGGCGTAGGAGTTGCCATTGAAGGACAAAGAGAAATTTAAAGAATCAGTGTAATTCCAATAGTAAGATGTGGTGGCCAGGAGAGAATCAACATTTCCCATGTGAAATGAGCTTATTAAGGAGAGCCATGAAGAGAGAACACAGAGAGAGAACTGATCAGAGATTGGTAATGAGACTGGTGTTTCAGGACTGTGGGATGCTTAGTAAGGGATAACTAACATGCACTTTATCAGGGCTGGATGGGTAAGGCCCCTTGTCTATTATATCAAATAATTTGAACTTGATTCAACAATCAAAGGGGAAGAAATAGAGTTATAGATGTAGAAAACAAACTTATGGTTACCAGGGGATGGGGCGGGGGGAGGGACAAATTGGGAAATTGGGATTGACATATACACACTGCTATATATAAAATAGATAACTAATAAGGACCTACTGTAGAGCACAGGGAACTCTACTCAATACTCTGTAATGGCCTATATGGGAAAATAATCTAAAAAAGAGTAGATATATGTATATGCATAAATGATTCACTTTGCTGTACACCTGAAACTAACACAACATTATAAACCAACTATACTCAAATAAAAATTTAAAAAAAAATCAAAGGGGAATCACTTTTTTTTTTTGGCCTCTCCACGTGGCTTGTGGGATCTTAGTTCTCTGACCAGGGATTGAACCCTGGGCCACAGCAATGAAAGCTCCGAGTCCTAACCACTGGACCGCCAGGGAACGCCGAAGGGAATCACTCATTGTTTGAGGAGAGGCGTAAGTGAACTAAATAGGAATTTTAGGAAAATTGACTTGGCATTGGATTATAAGAGAATTGAAGGGAGAAAGCTAAAGACCAGTTCAGTTAATGCCATAATCTTAGAAACAGGCAATAAAGGCTTGAACTAGATCAGTGCCAGTGGGGGAAAACGGGAAAGAGTAGAAGCCAGAAGCACTGGAGAGGAATAAGCAATAGAATTTTGTGCCTCCTGGATATGAGGAGCAATAAAGGGAGATGATGACTGAACCACCCTGGGGAATAGGAAGGATGATGGACCGTGATGACAAGGAGCCTAATGATTTTGCTCCATCTTTAGATCCTAATTTCACTGCCACCACTCCAGTCAAGACCCAGCAAACTGTGCTCAACCTCTGAGGTCCAAAAATTAAAATCACACCGGGAAATCTAATTCTCTCTTTATCCCACACTACAGAAGCCATTTTCAATGGCAAGTCAACAAGTGTCAAGATTCTGTAGCTTTCCAAAACAGTAATTCTGAAAGCCACACTAAATGTACACCTTGAACTCGACAAGATAATTGTGTCTGACCGTCCCTTTAGACCGATGTCCAATCAGAGAATCTGACTTGAGTATCAAGAGGCTGTCGTGAAATTCATATTTCAGTTGCTTTCTCTTCCTATATCAGGCAACCCCCAATGATTACTAAGAGGTTATACTCTACCAAAGAATTTTATCAGAGGGGAAGAACTTGGTCTGTGATAGGTAGGCAGCTGGAGGTTGGCCTTTAATGACCTATTCAAAAGCAATGGTTTAAAGTAGTTTAAATATTAAAAATAATAATAAAGCATAAGCCAACACCTGACCTCTCCTGTTAGCACTAAATTAAAGGGAGGATGGAGTCAAGCAATACTCAGGATATCCACTTGGGTGGAGATGTCAGTAGGCAACATGACAGAAAGCTTCTACAGGTAGCCCAGACGTATTTAGCCAAAGACGTTGACCTTGTCTGTCTGACAGTTTTCCAAATACACTTAATTGTGAGTACAACAAGCTTTTTTTCCATTGTATCTCTGGTTCTAAGCCCTTGCATCTTCACTGAACCTTAATGACTGCTTGTTCCAACTCTATCGAAGCCAAAATGGGAAGAAAAGAAGAGCCCTTGGAGCTTGCATGCCCCAGTTAAGACTCCTCTGAGGGAAGACCACAAGTATGTGCATTACAGTTGTACATGTGCATGTGGTGGGGGTCAGGGATTATTCCTAGGGGCCAGGTTGGTCTGAGCCAGGTGTCAGTTCAAGTGACACCAAGAGAGAACTAATATGTCAATTTCCAGTGAACAGGGGAGGTTGAGAGCTGAGTGAGGAAACCAAGTGTGAGACGATGAAGGGTAGTTCAGAGGAGATGACGGAGAAACAAAGAAGACAAAATAACACGTAACAGGAATGGGTTCTGAGACAAATTCTGTGAACAAGGGCATCCATCCTATCTCCACCTCTCTCTTTTGCACAGCTTACTTTGCTTGGCTTGGTCAAGAAACGTGTTCTTCAAAACCAGACCTCAGCTGGTGTTACAGACTAGTTTCAGTACCAGAAGGCCAACATAGATACTGTCAGTGCTCTGATAGGCACCTATAATATTTATCCCCCCCAAGGCTAAATAAGACACAGCCTTCACACTTGGCTCTCATCTTTCCTACCCAGAGTTTCACCTTCATACTAATTTAACCACTGCCAAACATGCAAAACTTTTGAGCAGTGCAGGTGAGCTTCACTAGAAAGGGGCAGGGCTTTATGCGCTGACCGTGGTTCCTAGAGGATGCACAGTTTCAGTGCACCTGCTCACATGAAACTGAGCCTAGCACTGGCCCCTCTTTCCCCTTCACAATCAAAAGGGCACTTCTCAGAAACCTCCTGGACAAAGAAGACAGCTCAAAGGCATCTACTAGTTACCTCAAGGGAATCATTTCATAAGCACCTTTTCTACTAACCCCTAGCAATTGTCCCTTGTGAGATTTTATACCCTTTTGAGATAATGGACAGCATAGTCACAAGCATGAGCCACCACCTCCCCTCCCTTGTTAGCCCAGAGCAGTGCAAAGAGCTGCCTCCTCCCAATCTGGAGTCAACAATTCTATCTCCTAGATGTTAATTGAGCATCTACTGTATACAAATATAGGAAATAAACGTCTGTACAATAGAGTGATGGATCTAAAATAAAAAGATACTTGTAACAAGTTGTATTTTCCAAAGATGGCCTCATCCATATAGCTTATCCCACACAATCTACTTACAATGTGATTTTTGAGAGGCAGGGTATACATTCTTTCCCCTTGAATCTGGGTAAGCCCATGGCTACTGCAACAATGATGTTATGTGGCATCCAAGGGTAAGTTATAAAAGAAAAGACAGCTTCTTCATAGTTCTCTTGGGATGCTTGGAACCCAACCACCACACTCGGGGAAGCCAAGCGGCTACATGGAAAAACCATGTGTAGGCATCCCAGCCACCACCTCATCTGAGGTCTCACTGACAGCCAGCATCAAACACCACACATGTGAACAATTGAGACTTCAGGTTAATTCTAGCCTCCAGCCTCAGCCACCCCAGCTGATGCTGAGTGCAGCAAAGGTGAGATTTTCCCAGTGAGCCCTGCCCAAATGGCAGATCTGTGAGCAAAATAAATGTTGTCTTTAGTTTAAGCCACTAAATCTTGGGATTATTTGTCATTTAACAATAGATAACCAGGACAGCACACACAGCATGACCTCAGAGAGCTTACAGTCAATTCAGGGAAGTAAATATGTTCACAGATAACTATAATATGTCAAGGTATGACACAAGTACCTTAACAGATCCAAAAACTAAAATGAATATGTATGCATATGTGTGTATATCTTGATTTATGCATAGACAATTTTGAAATACATAAAAAATTAATAATATTTACCTCTATGGAGTAGTCCTTAGGTGTAAGGGATGGAAGTCTTCCTTTTGTTTCCCTATCTCTTTGTATGTTTTAGTCCTTACCTTATACATGCACTTACTTTTGTAGCTTCAAAAACAGTTTAATTTGTAAAATAAAGATGAAATAAAGAGGAAAAGAGCTAAACAAGTGCTGCTGGTACCCCATGAGGACTGTACTAGGGACCCCATGAGGACAGGAGGCAACCAAGCCGCTGGGAATCACTGCATTTTCTCTCTGTGTCCCAGTTTTCACATCTATATAAAAACAGTACCAACCTCATATGGTTTTTGTGAAAATTGAAGTGCTGTAGAAGTACCTGACACAGTAGCAAGCACTCAATAAATATTAATAAAAATAAGATATCCTGAGTGGCTGAGCACTGGCACGGCACGTGGACACAGGGTCCCAAGTGGCAAAATCAGACAGTTGCTTTAGGAAGAAAGACATTCTCTCTCCTCATTAAAGGATAAAAAGGGACCAGCATTCTTAGGTGCAATTACAAAAGAGAATATAAGATGATTTTGATAACAATGTTAGAACTTCTGCAAATGCCACATTGACTTACATTTTCCAACATGTTAAAAGACCACTAAATTAAAACTTTCCATCCCACTTCCCCATTCTGCTTCCCCTTCACGGTTTTCATTGGGTGTGACAAGCTGTCTGTATATTACAGATGACTGCCTTCCATAGGAGGCCAAGGAGACCAGGTGTTTACAACAATTTTGCATCTAACGTTTAGCTTCTCCCTGGATTTTTGAGAAACCAGTTATTATCTCAACTATGTCAAAGGAACACCAATCTTTCCGTTTGTTCTCATATATAGTTTTCCCATTCAAATTACCAATACACAGTATGGAGTAGGTCACCCAAAAGACGGAGTGTTGTAAGTCATCTTCTTCCTCCCCAAAATGTCCCATGTTCTAAAAAGTTTGTGAAAATATGATCTAGTTCTGAAGGGCTGGAGTTGTCTAAAGGAAATGGAGAAGGTGAAGTTTTCCATGAGATTACATGGTGTGAGAGCATAACCATAGTATTTCATAATCGACAATGAGTTGTCTTAAGTTTTGTAGATTTCAGGGTAGTGGCATCATCTCTCTGCTTGCTAAGTCACATGAGTAATGAGCAGTTCCTCTCTGACTCAAGGACTTCTGTTGCTTCCTGTTTGGTTTAACTTATCTAAGTATCTTAGAAACAGATAAAATATTATTTCAGCTCCTTAAAGATGGCTGGACTTAATGTTTTTTCTTATGAACTAGGTGCTTTACCTCATTCAAATTTCTGGCATTTCAGAAAAATTCTTTTATCTCAATTTTCCTTTCGTTAACTTAAAGATGATTCCAGCTTCTCAACTGCAAATCCTCTATACTCACAATGAAGTAACCCTCTCCCCAAAAAAGTAAAACTTTCCAAAGAAAAGAGAAACCATGCTAAATGTCAACCGGTTGAGCCAACTGGTTGCATTTTACTAAAATTTAACCATTTAAATCCCTTTTGATATAAACAGGGATGAGATTAAATAAACCACGAGATTGGCTAAATAACAAACAAAATCTGGCTGATTCCATCACTGTGTAGTGCATATGAACAAATGTGTGTATGTGAATTGTAATGAATATGGAGTGTAGACCGGAGTGTAGTTTTGAATGCTCAAAACTCTTGCTGATACATTGGGTAGAATTGTATAGGGGCAGGAAGCATCCCTAATTAGCTCTATGTGAAGTTCTTGAAGGGGGAAAATTTACCTATAAAGATTTTGTGACGACACTTAGCTGGGACTTCTGAAAGCTTGTCCAAGCCAAGAACAAAAAGAAATGTAAACAAGATTTATGTGATACGACAGTCAGCCACAGCCCTTTTCCAGGCAATTTCCCCTTCCATGTCATGTCTCTGTCTACGGCAACGTTCTGAAAAAAGAAGTAGAAGTGATTCTCTTTGATATCTTCTAAGTACCCTTTTATCACAAGCCTTTAGCACTAGTGGTTCTTCAACAAGAAGGCTACTCAGTATAAGATGAATAAGGTCTGAGTATCTAATGTATAACATTGAGACTATAGTGGATAACACTGTATTGTACAATTGAAATTTGCAAGAGTGTAGAACTTGAATGTTCTCACACACGCACAAAAAAGGTAAACTTGTGGGGTGATGGATGTGTTAATTAACTCAATGTGGGGAATCCTTTCATGATGTATACATATAACAAATCATCACATGTTACAATTTCAATATCTTACAGCTTTGTCAATTACACTTCAGTAAAGCTGGAGGAAAAAAAAGAAGTCTATGGAGGTTGACAGTACTTCAAAACAAGAAATAGAGCCCCATTAATCCATGGCCTATAGCTAAATACACCTTCTATTCTTAGCTTCCCAGGCCATACCTCTTCCTCCATCACTGAAAGTGCCTCTTCAGCGACCTGGTTAGAACCAATTTGACCCTTGCTCTAACTTCATCCCCTTGAAGTAAGGAATCTCTATAATCTTTTTTATCTATCCACATAGCACAGAGAGTAAAAATTAAAATTTGTTTTTGTGTTCTTTCTTATTTTATGTATTCTTACAATAAGTAAAAAATTATTTTCATAAAAACGTGTTTTTTTACTAATAAAACTTTTATAGCAGCGCCAAAGCATCAGTATATTTGCAGGGTTACATAGGAACTGCTGATGTAAATGGTGTTGATCTGATAATCAAAGCACCTGTCTCCCTGTCCCCAACCAGGGTGGTTTCAACTACAATACTTCAGATCATTTTTTCTGGCCAAGAATTAACAACTCTAAGCCCATAACAACCAACACTCAGTAAACAGTACAAACGAAAACAAAAAATTAAACAAAACAGAACAGAAAATTAATGCCTAATGACACCTCTGCCCCAGGATGGAGTATTCAGGCCTCCCCACTGATTGCTGATTCTGGAGTCTGACGTTGTTTCTCCACCAATGGGGCCCACTTGGCCTCAAGAAGACCCTTTGCTTGCCTTGTGTTACGGACTGCATGTTTGTGTCCCCTCCAAATTCACATATTGAAACCCTAATACCCAATGTGATGTTATCTGAAGATGAGGTAATTAGGCAACGGTAGGCGCTCTCTCTATATTTGCTAAAAGAATGATTGAATGCTAGAGGTAGAAGCAATGGTGGAAGGGTTTACATCAGAGGTTAATAGCAACAAGAATTCCAAGAGGGAACAGAGGGACTTACGTGATATGGAGTAAAACCGCAGGCTAACGCAGCTCCACACTTCTAGAGACTTAGTGACTCGAGAGGCATCTGAGCCTACCTATAGACATTCCGACTTTAAATTAGCATTTTACGATTGTTTGCAACTTTTATATTTACAAGGCAGCAGCCAAAATCACAGCTGAATTACAAGTAGGTGTGTACCCACTGAAAGATGAACTGGCTCAAGCGATGAGATGTTCCTGTAAATAGGCACAACACCACTTGCGTTTAAAAATTTGGCAGTTGGGGTACAGTATTTGGTGGCAGGCAAAACTGCCTTCAGAGAGAAAGAGGAGAGAGGAGATGAAAGAAAGTGAGGGTGGAGGAGTATGAATTCACAGGCATCATCTCCTTGGCTCAGCAGAGCAAAGCAGCAAAACATTGCATATGCTCTGATGATTAATGCCCTGGGACTCGGTGACATCACTCTTTGGAGATCCACCAACCAGAATGTCACATCCTGGGTTGATGGAGAACCCCGTGGAATCTTACTGAGTCTGAGGGGAAAGAAAATTCTCCTCTCTACATAATATAGTTCAACGATGACTCAGTGGAAAACACAACTCTAAATACACTTTGTTTCTAGTCAAGTTCTTTAGACATAATTACGTTCATGCTTTAACCAAAGAAACATTGATACCTCTTAAAAAGGAATTCAAAAAAAACCACATTCCTTTCTATCATGCCTACCTAAATGGTCACTCACTGTTGGAATATGGGGTTAGGTGGTGGTGGGCAGGCTACTTAGTGCAAGAGAGGACAGGATGAGATCCCAGAGTAATCTGAGGAGACAGAAGCTGAACTTATAAACCTGAGTGTGTGGATCAGGGATCCAATATGCTGAGAGCAAGCACATAAGAGCCTGACTCTGGAAGGGTTTGATTAGAACCAAGAGGTCCAGTTGAGAACTGAGAATGCAGGGAAGTAGATTCCCTTGGCCATGGTGCAGAGCCTACAGCCAAGATATAAACACATCCAACTTCAGAAGAGAAAAGCATTTAAGAAAATACTTAGACCTTCAAACGCCTCCAAGACAGAGGAGGCCAACTGATGTGAGCAAAGGAAAAGTTGGAAACTTCTGTATTTTTAGACTATAGAGAAATAAAAGCAACAGTTAATAGACAAATCACATCTACATTTGCTGCTGCTTCCTGAACCCCTCAAAATTTATAATATAGCATGAATTGGAAAGCATGTTCCTGGACTTAAACAAAATATAGAGAAAATGCTAGAGACTGAATTCCAAGACTCATTTCTTTGAAAACGTCTTAACCAGACATTTTAGAGGTAAATTTGAAAACCTACATGACATCTGTAAAAACATGAGTTTGGGCAGAAAACTAGTTTGTTTTAAGAAAACACTTTCATCGACATATCCCAGAGGATGGATTGTCTTTCCAATGGTTGAGTGAGAAGCAGATGTCTGTCCTTGCAGTTGTTATATTGACTCTGGCGCTCTGAAGGAGCTGGCCAAAAGCATTAATTGTTCCAATATATTTATTTGCTCTCTGCTCCATTCCAGCTCTGCCAGGATATCAGATCTGAGATAATATCCATGTGCCTTTCACCATTTTCAACGATCTGCCCTTTTTTCCTTTGTCTCTGTATTGCACCCTGTATTTCTTTTTTCTTATTTAAAATAATTTTCCCCATTATTATGTCCGTTTGTTTTCGGAAGCTTGTAAAATATAAAAATCCTTTCTGGGGCTTCCCTGGTGGCTCAGCGGTTAAGAATCCACCTGCCAATGCAGGGGACACAGGTTCGAGCCCTGGTCTGGGAAGATCCCACATGCCGCAGAGCAACTAAGCCCTTGTGCCACAACTAGTGAGCCTGTGCTCTACAGTCCGCAAGCCACAACTACTGAAGCCCGTGCACCTAGAGCCCGTGCTCCACAACAAGAGGAGCCACCGCAATGAGAAGCCTGCGCACCACAAGGAAGAGTAGCCCCCGTTCGCCACCACTAGAGGAAGCCCATGTGCAGCAACGAAGACCCAATGCAGCCAAAAATAAAAATAAAATAAATTTAAAAAAAAAATCCTTTCTGTCACCAATTATCATCATGGACATTTATCATGACTTTTCTATTCCTTTTTTTTATTGTTATTAACTTTAACTAGATGAGACAATTATGCATAAATAATTATATATCCTCTTTTATTACACAAAGCATTATCTAATAACTGTTTTCTTTTCTCACTAAGAACTGCTCACAACATGATTTTATTTGTGGTGTGATGGTCCATCCTATAGCTGTACCATAGTTTCTACTTATTACCAACAAATTCAATTTTATTAAACATTGTTTCTAATATTGCCCTATTAGAAATTAATGATGTTATAAAAATGTGAACATAAATCTTTGTCCACATAACCATTTTCTTAGGACAAATCCTTATATGAAAAAATATTGGTTTGAAAAATATGGCTGTCTTTAAGGCTCTTGCCACAAGTTGCTAAATTATTGTCAGAAAGCTTCAACATGAAATCGTCCATCCATCCTGTAGAACTCCTGACAACCTGATTATTATCAGTTAAAAATCTTTGGTAAAATGTGCTCTGTGAAAACTGCTACCTAATTTTTGTTTTAATTTGAATTTCTGAAAAAGTTGCCTTTCTTATATTACAAAAGAAGGTATTTTTCATATTTTGTTAAGAATTTCTGTTTCCTCTTTTGTGATTTTCTTATAGATGTGTATGAAAAACCACAATTTCTTTAATGTGTTAGTTGTTTATCTTTTCATTTGGTTTATAACATACAGAAACTTTTTTATTTTATCCATCAATCTTTTCCTCTGTGATTTCCTTAATTGCTTCTAAGTTTAGAAAATCATTTTCCATCTAAAGATCAGGTAAATATTAAAGTATATTTCTTCTAAGTTATTTTGGTTTAGCTATTTAGACTTAACTTTTTAATCTATTTAGAATAAAATGGGTTATTATTTTTAGGGGGATTTGCTAAACTGAATTTATTTAATCTAAATAATCAGTTTCCCCAAAATAGCATTTTAAATTACCCATCCCCTGTCTCACTGATATATGGTGCTTCATTTATCCTGTTAAGCTTTTCTTTTATTCTATCTTATTTATCTTTATTACATTAGTAGCTCTGATCTTTAGCTGGTACTGGTGCTTGTTCTCAGACTTCAGCTCTACCCCTTACTAGCTATCTAACAATAGACTAGTTATGGCCTCTCTGTGACTCAGTTTCCTTATCTGTAAAATAGGCATACCAATATTACTTCCATCGTGAGACTGTCATGAAGAGTAAAGTGATTAATAGAATAAAGAACTTAGAACAGTGCTTGGCACGTAGAAAGTGCCACAGAAGTATTGGCTATTATTGTTGTCAGTGTTCTGTGTTAGCAGTGCAAGTCCTTCTTGTAACCCTCATCTTTCAAAATTGTCGTACCGGGCTTCCCTGGTGGCGCAGTGGTTGAGAATCTGCCTGTCAATGCAGGGGACACGGGTTCGAGCCCTGGTCTGGGAAGATCCCACATGCCACGGAGCAACTAGGCCCGTGAGCCACAACTACTGAGCCTGCGCGTCTGGAGCCTGTGCTCCGCAACAAGAGAGGCCGCGACAGTGAGAGGCCCGTGCACCGCGATGAGGAGTGGCCCCCGCTCGCCGCAACTGGAGAAAGCCCTCGCACAGAAACGAAGACCCAACACAGCCAAAAATAACTAAATAAAATAAATAAATAAAATGAAAAAAAAAATTGTCGTACCTCCTTTATCTGTTTTTCTTTTAGATAACCTTTATTTTCAAATGAAAATAGATTAATTTTTTCTGATAATAAAAAATGCATGTCTATTATAAGACCATTTTTCAGAAAATGCATAAATATAATTTTAAATCACCTTTCATACCACCACCAAGAAATACACGTTCTTAATACCTAGCTAGAAGATTTCCAAATATTAACTCTTTATTGTTGGGCGCGACCTCTTATTTTGATAGAAGGTAGTCTGAGATGCTGAGGCACAGAATGGGTGTCTACAGCTAAATGTGAAAAAGTAACATAATAGGCAAATGCCAGGTTTGCCCAAGGGGCTACGTTTCTCAGAGCTGCTATACCATGTCAAGTTTGCCAGCTTCAATTTTGTCTTTCTCTGCTTCTTTTAACCTGGTTCAAAGATCAACTAAAACTGTGAACACAGAAATGAATGTTCTAGGAAAACAGAATCCCAAATTTGAGGGACTGCTGGTTTTTTTAGGTAATAATGAGTCACTGTAGAGTTACATCATTCAGAACAGTAAGTGTCGTGCAGTTTTCTGTGGCCTTGAAAGCAGCTGCGCTATCAAAGAGGAGGCTTCCAGGAAGAGGCGTCTCTACTCACCCACCTGTGCTGCTGCCTAGTCATTTCAGGATCAGTATCGATGACCATAAAATACAGAGGAGGCAGAAGAGTTAATGCATCTATCATTTGCTAGACATTCACTGTCCAAGGGAAGGAGTCATATAACAAAACATCACTCAGTCCCACACAAAAGTGGAAAATCTGTTATCCATTTAGAAAGCAGACTTCTCTACTTTAGCTACCTATGACTTTTTATAATACGATTTCAATATAAATTAATGCTTAAGTAGACTATCTTTTACAGTAGTGTTAGGTTCACAGCAAAATGGAACAGAAAGTGCAGAGAGTTCTCATGTACCCCTTGTCCTCATACACACACAGCCTCCTCCCCCATCAACATTCCACACCAGCGTATTTATTACCACTGATGAACCTACACTAACACCTCATTATCACCCAAAGTCCAGAGTTCACATTAGGGTTCACTTTGGGTGTTGTACATTCTATGGGTTTTGGTAAGTATACAATGACATGTATTCACCATTGTAATATCACACAGACAAATTTCACTGCTCCAAAATCCTTTGTTCTCCACTGGTTCATGTCTGTCCCTCCAGTCCTTGGCAACCACTGATCTTTTTAATGTCTCCATAGTTTTGCCTTTTCCAGGATATCATATAGTTGAAATTTGGAATCATAAATTTTGCAGCCTTTTCAGATTGCTTTCTTTCACTTAGTAATATATAGTTAAGTTTCTTCTGTGTCTTTTCATAGCTTGATAGCTAGCTCATTTTTTTAGTACTGAATAATATTGCATTGTCTGGACATACCACAGTTTATCTATTTACCTACTGAAGGACATCTTGGTTGCTTTCAAGTTTTGGTGATTATGAATAAAGCTGCTTAAACATTCATATGTAGGTTATAACGTGGATACAATTTTTCAACTCATTTGGGTAAATACCAAGGAGTGCAACTGGATCCTATGGTAAGAATATATTCAGTTTTGTAAGAAACTGTCAAACTGTCTTCCAGAGTGACTGTATCATTTTGTATTCCCGTTAGCAATGAATAAGAGTTCCTGTTGCTCCACATCCTGGCCAGCACTTACTGTTGTCAGTGTTTTGTATTTTCACCATTCAAATAGGCGTGTAGTGGTATCTCACTGTTGTTTCAATTTGTAATTCCTTAATGAGATGATGTTGGGCATCTTTACAAATGTTTATTTGCCATCTGTATACCTTCTTTGATGAGGTGTCTGCTTCGGATCTTTTGCACATTTACTAATCAGATTGATCATTTTCTTATTGTTGAGTTTTAAGTGTTCTTTTTATATTTTGGATAACAGTCTTTTACCAGATATGTCTTTTATAAGTATTTTCTCCCAGTCTGTCTTGCCTCTTCATTCTACTGACAATGTCTTTCACAGATAAGAAGTCTTATATTTTATATCAATTAATTTTTGCCCCCAAGATTGCACAAATGTAACAGGCTATTGAGGGCAAGTCTTCCTCTTACCCTAGATATGGCCTGTAAGGCCCCAATATTGGGATAAAGACGTTGGATAACTAATGACTGGAGCCACTATCTCCTTCAAGTTCAGACTCCTCAGGCAAGTTCAGATTCATCAGTAAACTCTTTATTTAAAGTAAACAAAATAATATAATATTGCCGTTAAGAACAGAAATGCTCCACTAAAGTGATCATAAGTGAAAAGTGAAGGAGTAGGACACTAACACACTTTGCATTGTATTTCTTTTTTTTTTAATTTCAAATACATATATAATTTTTCCAAGCCTCCAAATATTTGTTTTGTTAGTTTCTGCTTTATAACAAAGTGAATCAGCTATACATATACATAAATCTCCATATCTCCTCCCTCTTGCGTCTCCCTCCCACCCTCCCTATCCCACCCCTCTATGTGGTAACAAAGCACTGAACTGATCGCCCTGTGCTATGCAGCTGCTTCCCACTAGCTGTCTATTTTACATTTGGTAGTGTATGTATGTCCATGCCACTCTCTCACTTCGTCCCAGCTTAACCTTCCCCCTCCCCGTGTCCTCAAGTCCATTCTCTATGTCTGCGTCTTTCTGAATAAAAATTAGGAGACTCTGAATCAAGGAGAAACTATACAGGATTATTATGAATGCACTCAGTACAGCAGATTTATGGTATATTAAAGGAGTAGAAACATGGGTTTTGGAATTAGAAAGACCTAGATTCAAATCCTGACTCTGCTATTTGCTGTCTCTGTGACCTCTCAGAATTCTCATGGAAGATGGCCACAATAACGCCAACTTAACAAGGTTAGTATAAGGACGAAAGATGAAATGTGATGAGCACAGTAACTGGCAGATGATAGGTGTTCAAAATATAGTGGCTTCTGTTATTTTTTTCTTCACTATTTATCATTAGTCTGTATTATCATAGTTATTTATCCAGAGAACTAACAGCATTGGTAAAAACATATTTAAGTTGAAATTTGGATTTATGGGGGAAAAAACACTAAAAAATTCATAGTTCAGGGTAAACAACATTCCTCAAAATAGCTAGCATTTGGTGATAACTTAGGTACCTTAGTTAGGGACTACTTTCCAGGTGTGAAAAATGTAAAATAAAATGTTTAAAGTGTTGGGATCTGACCCACCATCTATGCCTTATCACAGTGTATCAGGCCTAGAAGGGCATTTAGAGAGGAAAGTAAGGCCCAAAGAGCTAAAAGATTTGCCTACAGACAGTCTGATCCTACCTCACCCCCACCTGTCCATATCCCTCATCTACTAACTTGTTGGCTGGTTCAGCCATAGCATACATTCAAGTGCTGATAAATTTCACCTTTGTCTTTTAAGAAAGGTATCAGTCCCATTTCCTCTATTCTTCATGCGTCATCTTGGGAGCGTACCTGGCAGCAGCCAAATGCAAGCCAGCCAGCCGGTTCGGTACCACCTGACATACCAATGAATTACCAGAAAAGGATTTCATTTAATGACAGTCTATTTGATTTGCGGTCCCTGTTCCCTTCCTCCCTTTGACCATTTTTCTCTTCATTCATTAATCCTTCTATGTAGGGTGGGCGGCAGAGATGAACAAATCACTGAATTTGATGCATTTCATTCTGTTCCCTTTTAGACGTTCTTATAATGGTTTTCCCGAGGACAATCAATTAAACTATTGACTTAAATACTTTTTGGGGATCAATTATAATTCCAATTAACTGTGCCATCTGGGTTGTTCATTACCATTCTTGGGAAACATTTGTAATGGTGAGAAATTTTGTCTCCCAAGCTCATGTTTATTCATCTTCTGGTCTAGGATCTCATCTATCTTTAGAACTAGCCTCCTGGTTGGTCCTGCCTTGCTCTGTCTGCTGCACACCCTTTTCCTGGCCTCAGAGGACTTATTGACATCTCCTTCTCTCCCCACCACAAGAAGTAACGTTTACTGATTGCTTTCTTATGTGCCAGTCACTCTGCTAAGTGCTTTTTTGCATTATTTCTTTAAATCCATGAGGTAGACAATAGGGTTCTCGTCTTTCTAAAAGGAGGAACCTGAATTTCAGAGAAGGAAAACACTTTGCGCAAAGCCACAGGGGATTCAAACCCTGGTCTGCGGGGCACAGGCATGAATTACTTCTTCATCCAAGCTGCTCAGTCCCTCTCAGAACCGGGCAGCTGGTGGGTTCTGAACCAACAGTCCTGCGATGAGATCAACAAGCTAGAGAAGCCTGACACTTTTTTCTCAAAAGTGACGTCCTCCAACACCTACATCTTTTACAAAGTAAAGATTCCCAGGGATATCTGTCCCACTCCAACTGATGACTTCCTGAATCTGAATCACTAGAAGTGACAACCCGGAACTAGTCCTTGAACACTTTTCATTTTTAAAAGTTTGAGATCCACTGCCCTGTGTCTTTCTTCTTTGACACCAAAAGTGTCCTTTAACAAAGCTTTCTTGGAGACAATGTCCTAACCTGTGGTGGTCTAACCTAAAAGCGTGACCACCCTGACGGGGATTTGAGGGAATACTCTGTGATCTGCTGCTCACAGCTCGCCTTTTGGTTGCAACTTATTTGATTAAGTTCCAGCTGCCTCTGCCTGAGCTCTGATTACCTTCTTCAGCCCTGTCTCACAGAAAGCACATAAAAGCAACTCGTTTGTGGACCTTTTTTCTGTAGCAGCTACAAAAAGAAATACCTTTTGTGATCAATAAATGTTTTTTAATTGTCATTCTTTGCAGATTGTACAGAGCTAAGAACAGAGTCCCTCTCCTCAGAAAGGCTAGTGTGGATATAGATAAGAAAATAAGCAAGTCTTCTCTCTGTCTCTTACACACACACACACACACACACACACACACACCGTAAATTTCCATTAGCTGCCTTACCCTGTCTTCATCATTAGAATATTGTGTTTGAGCTCTAGCACTCAGCCAATTTAAACCTGGCTTCTTACCAATTCCCTCTTTTCTTTTCTCTTAATAACCTTCAACTTTCTAAATCAGCCTCTTCTATTTTTCCCTTCTTGCAGTAACGTCACACTCCTGTTTTTATTGGACCTTTCTAACTATTACCAAAAGTTGTCTGGATATTACAAATTCAACCTTTGCCTTGATAGAAGACACCCTGTCATCAAATCTGCTGACCATATGCTATCAGAAAAAGTAGCAGAGACATAGTAACGAGAATATCAACAAAAACGAGAGACCTAGTAAAAACAAGAAGTCCAAAATATTTAGGAAATAAACCAGAAAGAGCCAACCAGCTTACTCATTAAACACTTGAATAAGGAAATCCCAATAATAATTCCGTCAATATTTTATTTATCTTATTAAAAAACACTTCATTAAAACTCGTTTGCTTCCTTCCCTCCCCCATATCAAAGACAAGAACATAACGAGAATCAACCGCATATTTCAAAGTCAAACTTACCATAGAAGTTTAGTTGGCAAATCTCAGTCAGAGATCCCTCCTGGTCTCAACACCAGAGCATATGAGGTGTCCTCTAGTCGGCTGCAGATGAATTTACAGCCCCCTGCAATGCAACAAGACACTGACATTCTGAAAAGGAAATTTGATCTCACCCTAACTCATGCTAACCTCCTCATCTTTCCTGAAGGGGGTTCCCATCTATTTATTCCAGGACACGGACAAACTGCTTAGTATCAAATACCTTACAAAGACAGAGGGAGCGTTCTGGGAAGATGGCGGAAGAGTAAGACGCGGAGATCACCTTCCTCCCCACAGATACACCAGAAATACATCTACACGTGGAACAACTCCTACAGAACACCTACTGAACGCTGGCAGAAGACCTCAGACCTCCCAAAAGGCAAGAAACCCTCCACGTACCTGGGTAGAGCAAAAGAAAAAAGAATAAACAGAGATAAAAGGATAGGGAGGGGACCTGCCCCAGTGGGAGGGAGCTGTGAAGGAGAAAAGGTAGGAAGCCCCTTCGCGGGCGGAGACTGCGGGTGGCGGAGGGGGAAAGCTTCGGAGCCACGGAGGAGAGCACAGCAACGGGGGTGCAGAGGGCAAAGCAGGGAGATTCCCGCACAGAGGATCAGGGCCGACCGGCACTCAGCAGCCCAGAGAGGCTTGTCTGCTCACCCGCCGGGGCGGGCGGGGCTGGGAGTTAAGGCTCGGTATTCGGTCAGAGGCAGGGAGAGGACTGGGGTTGGCGGTGTGAACACAGCCTGCAGGGGGTTAGTGCGCCACGGCTAGTCGGGAGGGAGTCCGGGGAAAAGTCTGGACCTGCCGAAGAGGCAAGAGACTTTTTCTTCCCTCTTTGTTTCCTGGTGCGCGAGGAGAGGGGATTAAGAGCGCTGCTTAAAGGAGCTCCAGAGACGCGCGCGAGCCGCGGCTAAAAGCGCGGACCCCAGAGACGGGAATGAGACGCTAAGGCAGCTGCTGCCGCCACCAAGAAGCCTGTGTCCGAGCACAGGTCACTCTCCACACACCCCTTCCGGGGAGCCTGTGCAGCCTGCCACTGCCAGGGTCCCGGGATCCAGGAACAACTTCCCCGGGAGAACGGGAGAACGCACGGCGCGCCTCAGGCTGGTGCAACGTCACAGGTCTCTGCCGCCGCAGCCCCGCCCCGCACTCCGTGCCCCTCCCTCCGCCGCGGTCTGAGTGAGCCAGAGACCCCGAATCAGTGGCTCCTTTAACCCCGTCCAGTCTGAGGGAAGAACAGACGCCCTCCGGCGACCTACACGCAGAAGCGGGGCCAAATCCAAAGCTGAGCCCCTGGGAGCTGTGCGAACATAGAAGAGAAAGGGAAATCTCTCCCAGCAGCCTCAGAAGCAGCGGATTAAAGCTCCACAATCAACTTAATGTACCCTGCATCTGTGGAATACATGAATAGACAACCATCATCCCAAATTGAGGAGGTGGACTTTGAGAGCAAGATTTATGATTTTTTTCCCCTTTTCCTCTTTTTGTGAGTGTGTATGTGTATGCTTCTGTGTGAGATTTTGTCTGTATAGCTTTGCTTCCACCATTTGTCCTAGGGTTCTATCCGTCCGTTTTTAGTTTTTTTTTTTTAAATTTTTTTCTAAATAATTACTTTTTATTTTAATAACTTCAATATATTTTATCTTATTTTATTTTTCTTTATCTTCTTTCTTTCTTTTTTTCTTCCTTCCCTCCTTCCTTCCTTCCTTCCTCCCTCCCTCCCTCCCTTCTTTCTTTCTTTCTTTTCTTTCTTTCTTTCTTTCTTTCTTTCTACTTCTACTAATTCTTTCTTTCTACTTTTTCTCCCTGTTATTCTGAGCTGTGTGGATGAAAGGCTCTTGGTGCTGCAGCCAGGAGTCAGTGCTGTGCCTCTGAGGTGGGAGAGCCAACTTCAGGACACTGATCTACAAGAGACCTCTCAGCTCCACATAATATCAAACGGTGAAAATCTCCCAGAGATCTCCATCTCAACAACAGCACCCAGCTTCACTCAACGACCAGCAAGCTACAGTGCTGGACACCCTTTGCCAAACAACTAGAAAGACAGGAACACAACAACACCCATTAGCAGAGAGGCTGCCTAAAATCATAGTAAGTCCACAGACAACCCAAAACACACCACCAGACGTGGACCTGCCCACCAGAAAGATAAGATCCAGCCTCATCCACCAGAACACAGGCACTAGTCCCCTCCACCAGGAAGCCTACACAACCCACTGAACCAACCTTAGCCACTGGGGACAGACACCAAACACAACGGGAACTACGAACCTGCAGCCTGCAAAAAGGAGACCCCAAACACAGTAAGATAAGCAAAATGAGAAGACAGAAAAACACACAGCAGATGAAGGAGCAAGGTAAAAACCCACCGGACCTAACAAATGAAGAGGAAATAGGCAGTCTACCTGAAAAAGAATTCAGAATAATGATAGTAAAAATGATCCAAACTCTTGGGAATAGAATAGACAAAATGCAAGAAACATTTAACAAGGACCTAGAAGAACTAAAGATGAAACAAACAACGATGAACAACACAATAAATGAAATTAAAAATACTCTAGATAGGATCAATAGCAGAATAACTGAGGCAGAAGAACGGATAAGTGACCTGGAAGATAAAATAGTGGAAATAACTACTGCAGAGCAGAATAAAGAAAAAAGAATGAAAAGAACTGAGGACAGTCTCAGAGACCTCTGGGACAACATTAAACGCACCACCATTCGAATTATAGGGGTTCCAGAAGAAGAAGAGAAAAAGAAAGGGACTGAGAAAATATTTGAAGAGATTATGGTTGAAAACTTCCCTAATATGGGAAAGGAAATAGTTAATCAAGTCCAGGAAGCACAGAGAGTGCCATACAGGATAAATCCAAGGAGAAATACGCCAAGACACATATTAATCAAACTGTCAAAAATTAAATACAAAGAAAACATATTAAAAGCAGCAAGGGAAAAACGACAAATAACACACAAGGGAATCCCCATAAGGTGAACAGCTGATCTTACAACATTAACTCTGCAAGTGAAAAGGGACTGGCAGGACATACTTAAAGTGATGAAGGAGAAAAACCTGCAACAAAGATTACTCTACCCAGCAAGGATCTCATTCAGATTTGATGGAGAAATTAAAACCTTTACAGACAAGCAAAAGCTAAGAGAGTTCAGCACCACCAAACCAGCTTTACAACAACTGCTAAAGAACTTCTCTAGGCAAGAAACACAAGAGAAGGAAAAGACCTACAATAATGAACCCAAAACAATGAAGAAAATGGGAATAGGAACATACATATCGATAATTACCTTAAATGTAAATGGACTAAATGCTCCCACCAAAAGACACAGATTGGCTGAATGGATACAAAACCAAGACCCATATATATGCTGTCTACAAGAGACCCACTTCAGACCTAGAGACACATACAGAATGAAAGTAAGGGGATGGAAAAAGATATTCCATGCAAATGGAAACCAAAAGAAAGCTGGAGTAGCAATTCTCATATCAGACAAAATAGACTTTAAAATAAAGACTATTAGAAGAGATAAAGAAGGACACTACATAATGATCAAGGGATCGATCCAAGAAGAAGTTATAACAATTGTAAATATTTATGCACCCAACATAGGAGCACCTCAATACATAAGGCAAATACTAACAGTCGTAAAAGGGGAAATCGACAGTAACACATTCATAGTAGGGGACTTTAACACCCCACTTTCACCAATGGACAGATCATCCAAAATGAAAATAAATAAGGAAACACAAGCCTTAAATGATACATTAAACAAGATGGACTTAATTGATATTTGTAGGACATTCCATCCAATAACAACAGAATACACATTTTTCTCAAGTGCTCATGGAACATTCTCCAGGATAGATCATATCTTGGGTCACAAGTCAAGCCTTGGTAAATTTAAGAAAATTGAAATTGTATCAAGTATGTTTTCCGACCACACGCTATGGGACTACATATCAATTACAGGAAAAGATCTGTAAAAAATACAAACACATGGAGGCTAAACAATACACTACTTAATAAGGAAGTGATCACTGAAGAAATCAAAGAGGAAATTAAAAAAAATACCTAGAAACAAATGACAATGGAGACACGACGACCCAAAATCTATGGGATGCAGCAAAGGTAGTTCTAAGAGGGAAGTTTATGGCAATACAATCCTACCTTAAGAAACAGGAAACATCTCGAATAAACAACCTAACCTTGCACCTAAAGCAGTTAGAGAAAGAAGAACAAAAATACCTCAAAGTTAGCAAAGGAAAGAAATCATAAAGATCAGATCAGAAACAAATGAAAAAGAAATGAAGGAAACGATAGCAAAGATCAATAAAACTAAAAGCTGGTTCTTTGAGAAGATAAACAAAATTGATAAACTATTAGCCAGACTCATCAAGAAAAAAAGGGAGAAGACTCAAATCAATAGAACTAGAAATGAAAAAGGAGAAGTAACAACTGACATTGCAGAAATACAAAAGATCATGAGAGATTACTACAAGCAACTCTATGCCAATAAAATGGACAACCTGGAAGAAATGGACAAATTCTTAGAAATGCACAACCTGCCAAGACTCAATCAGGAAGAAATAGAAAATATGAACAGACCAATCACAAGCACTGAAATTGAAATTGTGATTAAAAATCTTCCAACAAACAAAAGCCCAGGACCAGATGGGTTCACAGGCGAATTCTATCAAACGGTTAGAGAAGAGCTAACACCTATCCTTCTCAAACTCTTCCAAAATATAGCAGAGGGAGGAACACTCCCAAACTCATTCTATGAGGCCACCATCAGCTTGATACCAAGACCAGGCAAGGATATCACATAGAAAGAAAACAACAGGCCAATATCACTGATGGGCATAGATGCAAAAATCTCAACAAAATACTAGCAAACAACGCTTCCCTGGTAGCGCAGTGGTTGAGAGTCCGCCTGCCGATGCAGGGGACACGGGTTCATGCCCCAGTCCGGGAAGATCCCACATGCCGCAGAGCAGCTGGGCCCGTGAGCCATGGCCACTGAGCCTGTGCGTCCAGAGCGTGTGCTCCTCAATGGAAGAGGCCGCAACAGTGAGAGGCCTGCGTACCGCCAAAAAAACAAAAAAACAAAAAAAAACTAGCAAACAGAATCCAACAGCATATTAAATGAATCATACACCATGATCAAGTGGGGTTTATTCCAGGAATGCAAGGATTCTTCAATATATGCAAAACAATCAATGTAATAAACCCTATTAACAAATCGAAGGAGAAAAACCATAGGATCATCTCAATAGATGCAGAGAAAGCTTTTGACAAAATTCAACACCCATTTATGATAATAACCCTGCAGAAAGTAGGCATAGAGGGAACTTTCCTCAACATAATGAAGGCCATATATGACAAACCCACAGCCAACATTGTCCTCAATGGTGAAAAACTGAAAGCATTTCCACTAAGATTAGGAACAAGACAAGCTTGCCCACTCTCACCACTCTTATTCATAATAGTTTTGGAAGTTTTAGCCACAGCAATCAGAGAAGAAAAGGAAATAAAAGGAATCCAAATCGGAAAAGAAGAAGTAAAGCTGTCACTGTTTGAAGGTGACATGATACTATACTTAGAGAATCCTAAAGATGCTACCAGAAAACTGCTAGAGCTAATCAATGAATTTGGTAAAGTAGCAGGATACAAAATTAATGCACAGAAATCTCTGGCATTCCTATACACTAATGATGAAAAATCTGAAAGTGAAATCAAGAAAACACTCCCATTTACCATTGCAACAAAAAGAACAAAATATCTAGGAATAAACCTACCTAAGGAGACAAAAGACCTGTATGCAGAAAATTATAAGACACTGATGAAAGAAATTAAAGATGATACAAATAGATGGAGAGATATACCATGTTCTTGGATTGGAAGAATCAACATTGTGAAAGTGACTCTACAACCCAAAGCAATCTACAGATTCAATGCAATCCCTACCAAACTACCATTGGTATTTTTCACAGAAGTAGAACAAAAAATTTCACAATTTCTATGGAAACACAAAAGACCCCAAATAGCCAAAGCAATCTTGAGAATGAAAAACGGAGCTGGAGGAATCAGGCTCCCTGACTTCAGACTATACTACAAAGCTACAGTAATCAAGACAGTATGGTACTGGCACAAAAACAGAAAGATAGATCAATGGAACAGGATAGAAAGCCCAGAGATAAACCCACGCACATATGGTCACCTTATCTTTGACAAAGTAGGCAGGAATGTAGAGTGGAGAAAGGACAGCCTCTTCAATAAGTGGTGCTGGGAAAACTGGACAGATACATGTAAAAGTATGAGATTAGATCACTCCCTAACACCATACACAAAAATAAGTTCAAAATGGACTAAAGACCTAAATATAAGGCCAGAAGCTGTCAAACTCTTAGAGGAAAACATAGGCAGAACACTCTATGACATAAATCACAGCAAGATCCTTTTTGACCCACCTCCTAGAGAAATGGAAATAAAAACAAAAATAAACAAATGGGACCTAATGAAACTTCAAAGCTTTTGCACAGCAAAGGAAACCATAAACAAGACCAAAAGACAACCCTCAGAATGGGAGAAAATATTTGTAAATGAAGCAACTGACAAAGGATTAATCTCCAAAATTTATAAGCAGCTCATGCAGCTCAATAACCAAAAAACAAACAACCCAATCCAAAAATGCGCAGAAGACCTAAATAGACATTTCTCCAAAGAAGACATACAGACTGCCAACAAACACATGAAAGAATGCTCAACTTCATTAATCATTAGAGAAATGCAAATCAAAACTACAATGAGATATCATCTCACACCAGTCAGAATGGCCATCATCAAAAAATCTAGAAAGAATGCATGCTGGAGAGGGTGTGGAGAAAAGGGAACCCTCTTGCACTGCTGATGGGAATGTAAATTGATACAGCCACTGTGGAGAACAGTATGGAGGTTCCTTGAAAACCTACAAATAGAACTACCATATGACCCAGCAATCCCACTACTGGGCATATGCCCTGAGAAAACCATAATTCAAAAAGAGTCATGGGGCTTCCCTGGTGGCGCAGTGGTTGAGAGTCCGCCTGCCAATGCAGGGGACACGGGTTCGTGCCCCAGTCCGGGAGGATCCCACATGCCGCGGAGCGGCTGGGCCCATGAGCCATGGCCGCTGAGCCTGCACGCCCAGAGCCTGTGCTCCGCAATGGGAGAGGCCACAACAGTGAGATGCCCACATACTGCAAAAAAAAAAAAAGAAAAGAAAAAAACAAAACAAAACAAAACAAAGAGTCGTGTACCAAAATGTTCATTGCAGCTCTATTTACAATAGCCCGGAGATGGAAACAACCTAAGTGTCCATCATCAGATGAATGGATAAAGATGTGGAACACATATACAATGGAATATTACTCAGCCATAAAAAAAAACGAAATTGAGCTATTTGTAATGAGGTGGATAGACCAAGAGTCTGTCAAACAAAGAGAAGTAAGTCAGAAAAAAAAAAAAAAAAATCAAAAAAAAAAAAAAAAAAAGAGAAAGACAAATACCGTTATGCTAACACATATATATGGAATTTAAGAAAACAAAATGTCATGAAGAACCTAGGGGTAAGACAGGAATAAAGACACAGACCTCCTAGAGAATGGACTTGAGGATATGGGGAGGGGGAAGGGTAAACTGTGACAAAGCGAGAGAGAGGCATGGACATATATACACTACCAAACGTAAGGTAAATAGCTAGTGGGAAGCAGCCGCATAGCACAGGGAGATCAGCTTGGTGCTTTGTGACCACGTAGAGGGGTGGGATATGGAGAGTGGGAGGGAGGGAGACGCAAGAGGGAAGAGATATGGGAACATATGTATATGTATAACTGATTCACTTTGTTATAAAGCAGAAGTAACACACCACTGTAAAGCAATTATACTCCAATAAAGATGTAAAAAAAAAAAAAAAAGACGGAAACAACAAAAATTCAGTAATGCCTATGTGATCCTTTAGCCCTGTACAAATGGAAAATCAGAGTTCTTCATTTTATAATGAATTAAGCGGAGAAAGAAACCATTTCTTATCTGGAGTCACTCCCATCTCAATGTTTCACATGTGGCTTTTATGGGGATGCTAAACTTTCAGTTTCAAATACTACTTACTGTAAACTAACTACAAATTTTATTCCCCTTGCTTTTGTTTTCAGATTAATAATGATTGCAATTTAATTGGAAGGTACTTCCATAATTTATTCTGAACAAAATTTGAGACTTTTGGTTGACTTCATGCTGTTCAACTAAACCATGCTTACCTGAGTTTTCCCTTTAAAGCAAAGCAGACATCATTTACACGGTCTATCTTTTCAATAGAAAACCATGTTAGCTTTTATCCCCATAACATTCATTTCCAGTCCCTAGAAACAATTTCTAGAGAGAGCAAATTTTCACGCATACAGCAGCTAACATATAAATATGCATCATGGAAAATTTTCCACACACAGAGAAAACATCATGATTTGGTTTGGAAAACAAGTCATTTTAAAGTTGTGGAAAATAGGATCTGTTCCTGCCTTTAAGGCAAGATCTGCCCCTGATATAGTCATTCTAGTTATTCTGCACCTGTAACTGGCTTTCCCGGAATTACCTTGAGATATGCATTGTGTGTGATCAGTTGAAAGTTCATATATTGTAACCTGAAAAAGAAAAAAAAAACTCTTCTTCTAGAATTTCTTCATAAAGGACAACCATTCTTAATAGAAAACAGCTTTTGTTTCCCAAATCACATTTGAACTGTTTAATTATTGAGTTTCTAAAAATCAAGGCAATTTTTATAGCAATAAACACATTGGAAAACATTGCAGCCTATGATTATCTATTGTGAGATAGAATCTCTTTTTTTCATCATCAAATATTTTTTTAAATTATAGGGAAAGTAATCATAACAGTTGAAATTTTTACCCATGTAAAAGAAACACATCTTGTCTTATGGAGTCCCTTTTAAAACAACTCTAGTACTTTCTGCCAGTTACTAGTCAAGGGTCTGTATTGTGTGTCTAAAATCATATACACTTTAGAAACCAGCTGCTTTGGCACATGCTCCCAGTTGCCTCTGTGACACCCTCTATCTCCCCTTCAGGATCTAGTTTGATGTATCGTCACAGATCAACCTGCCTGTCCCAATAGCTTCTTCCATGGCCGACCAAGAATCTGCATCCCTCTATACACCAGTTGCTCTAAGTGTTATTAAAATCAACCCAAATTCCATATTTCCAGAGTCTCTTGCAAGGTCTTAAAGAAATCTTTCTGGCATTTGCTCTGTCCCTACCTGTCCTGCAGGGCTGGAGGTAACAGCTGCGAGAAGGCAGTGAGAGCGGTGTGGCTGCCTTCTGGGAGATCCTGGTGCAGCACAGAGCTGGGGGAGGGCACAGTGTGGGCAGCTGGAGGAAGAGGAGGAGGAATAATTTGTGTGCCACTGCAAACATGAAATGGTGCCAAAAAAAACACCATTCTTTTTCCCAAGAAGTTCAAAGTGCTTTGCAAACATTAACTCATAAGACCAAGCAGTCATGGAGCAATTACTACTTTATTATGCCCTTAAGGTAACGACTGCAAGCAAGGTCATGAGGAAAGAGAGTCTATTCATTGTTTCATTAGACCACAGATATTTAATGAGTACCTACTATGTGCAGGGCACTGGCGGTAGAGAAAAAAGCAAGACAGCCAACATCTGTGCTCCTCCAGGCTCTTATGCTAGTCTATGGCCTCTTGTTTGTACGATGAGGGCACTAAGAACCTGGCTACACTTCTTATCACACTTATTTACACTTTATTTTTGCCCAAATTGTTTAATGGAGTGTGCCATCCTTCAGAATGCCTATAATGTGCTAAGTGCTGAGCAAACACACAAAAGAAAAATTTCTTAACTTAAATGTAAATCTCATTATGATGATAGGGATCGGCGAATATCAGTTCAAAGTGCTTTCTTTAAGATGCCATAAACAAAGCTTTATTGTGAGCAACGTGTCTCTTGCAATGTTTGTGGAATTACTATAGGCAGACAAGAAAGTTTAATATCAGTAATATCATTCCAAGCAGCTTATATAAATAATTTGACTTTTAAAAATGATTAATCAGATGAGCGAGCATATTTGGTGAAGTGGAGAGCCTTTATCCATGGGTCTTTTTCTGATCTCTTTTTTATTTTATGTGACAAAACGGCAGGTCAGACATAGAAAGTGACTTATGACGTTTGTAAATACTTCTCCTTAGGCAATGGACTCTAGATATTTTAAGGTACATGGTTATCTAAGACTAACTGGACCACAGAGGCTGCTTTTTAAAAATGTGTGACTTTCTGATGATTCAAAAGGGATTTAAGCTGTTGTGTTTTAAAGATCCAATATAAGGATTCTAGTCTGTTCTGAGACTCACTCACTAACCCAACTTAGAGGTTGTTGCAGTCCTCATTCAGCAACTTACACGTAGTTTGAAAGGCAGAGGGAATTATAACACTACTTAAAACCCAACTTCAAACCCAACCCTCCCTCATAAACACTTCCCTGACTAAACAGAATATCACTGGAGTATAATATTAATTCGTCACTCAAGTGTATTAGTTTACACACATACCCAGTGAAATTCAAACTCTATATCTTATTAGTTTAATAGCCTCTGCATTGGGCCCCAAACTACCAGTCCAGCCTCAGCCTCATCTCCCCATTATTTGCACAGATTTTCATAATTTTCACTGTATCTTACTTACCTGGAACTCTCTCTCTTGAAGGCTGCTCTTCACCCACTCTAACACATGCATATATTCACTCTGCCCACCTGGAAAATTGTTCAATTTTAAGATCCAGTGATATCTTCTAGTTATTTCTTCCCCATTTTCCACACCACTAGCTTATCACGTATTTAGTTATATAAGTACGTAACTAAAGCCTGCATATCTCATGAATATCTCATATATAGAGATATTTCTGCATATGTTCAGCAACTAGTACTAAATCGTTGTTGAAGTAGAATTTCCTACAAAACATCAAAATAGCACTTACTGAGGCTGGCAAGGTGATCAATTAAATTTGGGTTTACTCTTCAAGTGAAAGCACAAATGGGATGTTTAAAAACCCTTTATCATGCAGAGCTGCTAATAAAGAGAATAACATCAATTAAATAAAAAATCAATTTTTTTTTATTAAAAAGCTACTACAGGGCTTCCCTGGTGGTGCAGTGGTTGAGAGTCCGCCTGCCGATGCAGGGGACCCGGGTTCATGCCCCGGTCCGGGAAGATACCACGTGCCGCGGAGCGCCTGGGCCCGTGAGCCATGGCCGCTGAGCCTGCGCGTCCGGAGCCTGTGCTCCACAACGAGAGAGGCCACAACAGTGAGAGGCCCGCATACCGCCAAAAAAAAAAAAAAGCTACTACAGTAACATCAACACCATTGTCATTCAGCTTTTTACCCTTTAAATGAGCCAGGACCATACTCTACTCCAACTATAATCATAACACTGAAGAGAAAACGACATACTTAAGGAATTTCTACAGGGGATGAGAAATAGCTAACCATTGACAGCAGTGACAATACTAGCTGAAGCTACTTATTTCTGGTTTCAAATCAAACAAATGGAAGAGAAGGATAGGGAAGGGCCCAAGAAAAAAGAGGAAAGGAGAAAAGGGAGGGATTATATTTCTGTAAAAGATTATTCTTCAAATTCATTTTTGCCATTTTTCTCTTTATGAAAGTGAGAAAAGCAGATGTTCTTATAGGTTGTACAGAACATAGTGATAGGCAGTTGAAGATAAATACTACTTAGTAAAAACGTTCTGTCTCTAGAGCTTTTTATAAAAATTATTTGCAGGGCATCCTGCTTTCTTTTCACTCTCTGGATTTGAAATATCGATGATCCGTTTTCTAGTTTTACCCAAATACATTTCAGGAAGTCAATAATTGAACAATGTTGGTTTGTACGTTTGTGTGAACTCTTGTGTGTTCTGTTTTACGTAAACTTAGTTGATAAAGCGGTTGGCAGGGTTTGAGAGGATTGACTCTAATTTTGAAATAAGTTCTACTGTGGGTAAAATGTTATTAAACAGCATTGCAGGCTACAGAGAAATCGTTCATGGAAGGAAGAATCAACCGAGGAAGCAAACCTCATTGTTGCCCTATTTTAAGAAATTGACACAGTCACCACAACCTTCAGGCACCACCCTGATCAGTCAGCAGCCGTCAACATCAAGACAAGACCCCCCACCAGCAAAAAGATTATGACTCGCTGAAGGCTCAGACAATGGTTAGCATTTTTTAGCAATAGTTTATAATTTAGGTATGTACATTTTTTTGGACATAATGCTATTGCATAGTTAATAGATTACAGTATAAACATAACTTTTATATGCACTGGGAAACCAAAACGTCTGTGTGACTCAACTTATTGTGATATTTGCTTTATTGCAGTGGTCTGGAACCAACCCTGCAATATCACTGCAGTGTGCCTCTTCTTTGTGTGTGTGTGTGTGTGTGTGTGTGTGTGTACTCTTGTGTAAACCTGTGCATAGCACGTATGTTTAAGACCTCATACTTTCAGTGGGCACAGCGAAGTGCTTTCTCATTCCTTGTTAGCTCATCTGATCCTCACAGCAACGTTTTAAGGTGGATATGTACCTTACAGAAGAAATTGAGTCTCAGATAGATTTAGTAACTTGCAGAATTAATATATAAATCCGGGCAGTCTGACGGTTCTCCCAAAGTTCTTCCTGTCATATACCATGTGAATACTTTAAAAATTATTAGAGATGCAGCTTTGATTCTTTACATTTCTTTAAAACTGCCAACATTGCACCCCTATTTACTGAGCAAGATGTATACATATGATACACAAAGATTTATTTTTTTTCCTGGATACCTGGAAGTCTTCTAAGAAAGCCACATGTCATCCAGGGGACGCACTCCTTGATTAATTAGACCTCATCAACATGCAAGCAAATATTTATTTTCAGATAAAACCCCAAACTTTCAACCTTCATTAATTCTTTAGCAGGCAATGCAAATTCATTTTTCCTGCCAAATCCAGCAGAGGGCAGGATGCTCCCACCAACAGCCAGCTTGCTGGTGCCAACAGCCAAACCAGAGCAACTGCTTCGTAGAGAGTGTTCTACCTTTAGAGCAATCATCATTTTCTCACCTGGATCTGATAAAGGGTGTAGGCTTGAGCTGCGAATAGCGGCTGTGGGATGTGGCCTCGGAAATGTCAGGAAAAGTTTTGCTTTGGAGGTTGCCCATGTTTTGTTTGGGACTTGAAATTAAGATACCTGGAAACCAGCCAATTCCAATTATCTTCCTGAAATATCTTTCTGAAGAGGCTACACTAGGGAATTAATTTAAAATGTGGCATGATAATTTCTGTTTCTGGTTTTAGGCTGTCTGAGGTCACAGCTGGGCTATTACACTCACATGTCCTGTCTCAGGTCGCCCACCTCAGCCCACCCTGCACCTACCAGCTCTCTCTGTCTTTCAAAACTTCTCGTGACTTCCCACTGCTTGCCCTCCTCTGCCTGTCATTACTGCACAGTCCCCAATGACAGGGGCTAATGACCTCCTGCTTGCTAATTCAAATCCTCTCTCTCTCCCCAGGCCCAACTCAGGGATCACCTCCTCTAAGAAGTTTCTGGAGATCCCAGCCCCAACGATCATCATCAAGAAATTTTCACCAAATGAAATACTAGGTGAAGGTTTTATACCAGGTCTTGAATCTAAAAATATATTGCCCGTTCCTCCTCGTGCAGGTAGTAGCATGGTCAATGCAAAATGGAAGGGAGCAAGGATAAAAACCACAGCTCACAGTAGGGATAAACCAGGGCTTCTGAAGGTGGTAGAAAAATTGCAACAATCTGCTAGAGTTTTCAAACTATGGACTGGAAGTTTGTCATTGGTACCTCAAAGGTTTCCAGAGTTGGGTGGTGGCTGGGGAAGGGATGTTGTTTGGGCAGGCTTTCCATCACTCTACCACACACTCCTCTCTCCACATGTCCCCTAATGGAGCAATTCCTTTTTTCCTTGTATTATTTATGTACACCTCTGGACACTACATACAGATTTCTTTTAAAGAAAAGGGGCCTTAGAAAATAAGCAAATAAACAATCCCTTCGTCAATAATCACAACAACAGCAAAACAAATGTTTAAAAGTTTGAAAATCATTGCTTAAAAATCCAAAGACCTGGCCAGCTTCCCTGGTGGCGCAGTGGTTGAGAGTCCGCTTGCCGATGCAGGGGACGGGGGTTCGTGCCCCGGTCCGGGAAGATCCCACATGCCGCGGAGCGGCTGGGCCCGTGAGCCATGGCCGCTGAGCCTGCGCGTCCGGAGCCTGTGCTCCGCAACGGGAGAGGCCACAGCAGTGAGAGGCCCGCGTACTGAAAAGAAAAAAAAAAAAAAAATCCAAAGACCTTTCTTTACTTTTGAAGTAACCAAGCCTGGAGAGGGGGAAAGACTGAGGTGGGTTTCTGGCTGGAGGGTGAGAGAAGTAAGATCTGAATCCTTATATTTAGTCTCTAAAGCCCAAGATGGGGACTTCCCTGGCTGTCCAGTGGTTAAAACTCCACGTTTCCAGTACGGGGAGGGGGGTGTATGTTTGATCTCTGGTCAGGGAACTAAGATCCCACATTTTAAATAAATAAATAAATTATAAAGCCCAAGATGCTCTCCACTAAAAGATGGGGCTTGCATTGAGCCTGAAGGAAGAGGAAGCATTAAATAAAGGAATGAAGCCCTCAGCCACCAGTGGATAGAGCATTCCAACCAGTGCAGCTACTCGGAGCAAAGTGAAAGACAAAATGTGTTTGCATGGGCTTGACCAGCAAAAGAAGATTAAGGTTATACTTTTCAGCACACTTATTGAACACTGACTATGTGTAAGGCAATGTGTGGCACAGAGCGGTGAATGAGATAGAGGTGGCACCTCTCTGTGTGCATAGAGCTTACATTCTAATAGGGGAGACAGACAGGATTGTAACTTGATAAATGCTGCACTGGAGAAGTTCAGGGTGCTACAAGAGCATTCTTAAACTCTATGACCAGCACCACTTCCTGGATTATTCATTTGACCCCATCTCTTTAATTATGCAAGAAATCACCTATATTCTAATAGCATAAAATCCTACCTGGCTCTCCAGAGAGCTTCCCCACCCCCAAGACAGGCTCTAATCCCACCCAGTTTCCTCCAATCTGGGACTGTTCCTCAGCCTTATATTTTCTTTGTCTTTCATGACCTTGACACTTTTGAAGAATACTGGTCAGTACAGAACAGTTCATAAAATGTTCTTCAATTTGGGTTTGTCTGATGTTTCCTCATAATTACATGAAAGTTATGTGGTTTTGGAAAAACACCAAGAAATGATGTTGTGCACTTTTCAGTACCTCCTATCAGGAAATCCATGATGTCAGCGTATCACATTATTGGTGATGTTAACTTTGGTCACTTACATTGGTGTCTGCCAAGTTTCTCCATTGTAGAGATACTACTTTATCTTTGTAATTAGTATCTTGTAGAGAGATATTCTGAGATTATGCAAATATCTTGTTTCTAATTATGTTTCTGCCTACTGATTTTAGCATCCATTGAGTCTTCCTTATGACAACTATTACTGGGCATTTGCGAAATGGTGATTTTTACATTTCCACCATTCCTTCTACATTTACTGATTGGAATTTTACGGTAATGAAGAGCAGTCTTTTCTGCTGTATTTATTTATGTAGTCAATCATCTGTATTAATCAACAGACGCACAGATATTTATTTTATTCAGTGTGTTATAATCCAATATTATCATTATTTATTTTGTTACCCAAATTATCCCAGCTTTGGCAACTGAGCTACTTCAGGTTGGTGTCCAAGCTTTTCAATATGCTCCCATCATTTATTGAACACTTACTTTCCGGTACCACAAGATGATCAAGGATTACCGTATGCTTTCTGCACCCAACCCTGGATTCAGTCATTTTATTGAAAAATGGCACTTAAAAACCAAGTTCTGGGTACTAGGTATACTCATTACTGCTGAGGTGTCATTGCTTCTAGGTTTTCTAAGTGAACAGAGCAAGGAAGTACATACATGTATACACACACAACTACATGTACATCTGTATCTATTTTTATATCTGCCTTTTTCTCTCTCTCTCCCCCTATATATATTATATATACATAATTATTATAGAAAATTATTATAAATAAATATATCTATATTACATAGTATATTATGTATATATATACATAACTAGTAGTGAAACTGATACCTACGATGCTAATACCTGAAGTTCACTCTAGTCTTCTCCCTTACCTCAGTTGTAACCCCTTTCTCTGACAGTGATAATTCGGCTCTCATTCTACAAAATTTATTTTCTTATTTACTCACTTTCAGAATACACATAGTTTCAGAATTACTAATATATATACCTCTGTGAAAAACAAATTTACTGAAAAGAGTACAGTATTAGTGTGCAGCGCTTTTGACTTTGGCCTTGGAGAATATATTCAAAATACTGTTTTTCAATATTAGGTTTGTTATTTTCTTTTTTATCCCATTTGTTATGGTTGTGGTATTCATTTCTAGTACATTAGTAATCATTTGTATTCTGTTTGGATTCTCACACATCCTGGTTAATATTAATTATCTGTTTGTTAATATGTGAACCACTACTTGGTTCTCAAAGTCAGAACTGTACAAGAAGGTGTGTTTACAGAAGTGTCCCCACTCATCTCTTCTACCCATTCCCTCTCCCGCATTCTTCCTGCTCCATTCCCAGTCACCTCTGTAGGTAACCAATCACATTAAAGTTTTGTTGTTGTTGTTTTTGTTTTGCGGTACGCGGGCCTCTCACTCTTGTGGCCTCTCCCGTTGCGAAGCACAGGCTCCGGACACGCAGGCTCAGCGGCCATGGCTCACGGGCCCAGCCGCTCCGCGGCATGTGGGATCTTCCCAGACCGGGGCACGAACCCGCGTCCCCTGCATCGGCAGGCGGACTCTCAACCACTGCGCCACCAGGGAAGCCCTAAAGTTTTTAATTTATCCTTGCCGTATTCCTTTTTGCACAAATAAGCAATATATGTATAATTTCTTCCGTCTCCTTCATGTTTACTTGAACGGTATCATACTCTAGATATATTTTGGCACTTTGCTTTTTTTCATATGAAAGCATATCCTGGATATCACTAAGTGTTGGTTCGAAGTGGTATTCCTCATTCTTTTTTTATAGCTGCATAATGCTCTCTATTGTGTGGATGTATCATAGTACATTTAGATGGTTTCCCATATTTTGCCTTTACACACAATGCTCAAATGAATAATATTGTGCATTGTATTGCTAGAGATAGGGCTCCAAAATAAATTCCTAGAAACAGAAGTGAGTCAAAAAGTAAAAGCATATGTACCTTTGTTAAAGATTGCCAAATTTTCCTGGGGAGTTTTAATACCTATTAATGTCCAAGCCCTACCCCCAGAGGTTCTTGTATAATTGAAGAGTGCAGCCAAGCAACAGTATCATTTTTTAATACTTTCTACCACTTTATCAAGGCATAATTTACACTATAAATCCACATACTCTAAGTGCACAATTAAATAATTTTTAAAGTAACTTTATAGATTTGTTCAAACATCACCACTGTTGGTATCTTTTCAAAGCTTCCTAATGATTCTAATGACAATCAAGAATTTAAGACCACTAAACAGGCCCACTACTGTTGGTGTTTTTGCTACCACAGAGTGTCGCTATTAAAGACCCATCTGTTACTTGGAGGCACAGGCTTTTCCTACACTAGTGTCCCTGCTGGTTTAGATCCAATGGAACCTGTTTCACATTGAACAAACTGCAGCTCAAAATCCGTTTTCCTTCTTCAAAGTGGAATCAAAATTCCTAAGCTACAAAGGCTGCATTTGAGGGAGTTTCCAGCAAAAGTTACACACTTGTCCAAACCAGTTCTCCACTAGACTCATATGCTGAAACCATGTCATTAAACTAGACTTCATTTGTGACTTCTTTAAGGATATTCTCTTTTTCACGCCAATCCGTTCCTTCTATCTCGGCAACTAGCTGAGTACAACCCTAACAAAGGAGAAGCCAACATAAATTTTAAATGTCTCCCATATGAGGTACTCCTTTGAACGTCTCCCTTAAGAAGCACTCATACTGTTCCTTATATAAAGGGTGTAGCTACAGACTCAGTCTGGGAGATGTTGAAATGGTTTCCTTAGGTAGGTGATATTTGAACAGAGCTTTAACTGAAGACTGCTAATTAACCTGGTGAAACACAGGGAGGTGAAGGAGGACACACCCCAGGCAAAGCAAGATGCATATATATGCAAAGACCCTGCAGGAGGATAGAACAGGAAGGCTAGTGTGACTGGTGCACAGAGAGATGATGGGGGAATATGTTGCTAGATAAGACTAGACAAATAGACCTGAAGTCAGATCATCTGGGCTCATTAGAAACCTGAAAGAATTTGCTCCTAATCTTAAATGCAGTGGAGTCCCACTGAAAAAAATATACGTGCTGGATTAGAGGAAGATAGGGGGGAATTGCATGACATGACAATATTTACTAAGAAAAGTTCACTGATTGCAGCAAAGAAAACAGACTGGCCAAAGTAACTAGTGGAACCTCATTTAGAAAACTAATGCTTTGAAACAGGGAGAAATGATTTTTTAAAAAACCCAGTGGGTGACTGGAGTGGTGCTAATATTGAGAAAAGCAATAGACTGACAGGATTTAATGACTGGTTGACTCTGGGGGCTGAGAGAAAAGCATTGAGGATGACTCAGGCTAACAGACCATACCACCCACTTCTTATTGCAATCATCTCTAGTCCTCATCATTCTTTCTAAACTTTTAGCTCCTAGTTCTCTGTCGTTTTCTCCATCCTGCGATAATTCTTGATTATTTCAATATATGTGCAGAAAATCCTTCCATTTTCCTGGTGGCTTAGTTCCTTGATTTCCTCTCCTTCAATCATTTTGTATTCTGTTACCTTAGCCACAGATTTCCATAGACATATACCTGACCTTTCACCACTATTAACTGAAATCCCTCCATAGTCTCATTAGCAAAAACTCCTCGTAGTACTACAACTCCAATAATTTTTTTATCCTACATGGTCCCGTATTCCATTGATTCTACCATGGTTGCACTGTCCCTCATCCCATCGTATGCTCACTTTCATTATTACTAAAAAGATTAAATTCCAGAATCAATTGTTGCAATTACTCTCTTTCATATACTCTCAACTCACTCAGATGTCTCTCAATCTGTAGAACCTCTTGGCCAAGCCACCATTATGATAATTAAATGATGCCCTTTGAAGTTGTGTAAAAATAAGCCATATGCCAGGTATCTTCTGTTTTTCCCTTAAGATTTAATCTCTTTCCTTCTCCTCCCCACTCGATCCCCTGGGAAGCTGACCTGTAAGTACTATATCTACAGTGTTCTCATGCCCTCTGCTTTCAGATGTACAACCAATGGCAAGTCCTAGCGGAAATAGAAGGGATAGAGGATAATAGAGTTCTGATTATTTATTTCACTGGTTCCATCCCTGCAATTCACCAAGGTTTGTCCATGTCCCTAACTGAAGTCAGTTCACTGGCCTGTTGTAGGGAATTCACTCTTCTTCTGAATTTTGGAAATCTCTGCTTTCACCCAGGCCTTCCATCTAGAGATGTTAGTAGCTCCACTGCTAGTAGACCTGTGTTCCAGCATATCCCTGTAGTTCGACTGCACCCCACTCACAAGTTCTGTTTTACATTTATTATTAAAATATAAGTGAGACACAGTGAAATGTACATGAGCCAATCAACTTTGACAAATGTATACACCTAAAAATCCCACATTCGAATTAAAACATAGAACATTTCCATCACATCAGAACGTTTTCTCATGACCCTTTCCAGTCGGTACATTCTCTGCACAGCAGACACTGTTCTGATTTCTGTCACCATATATTTTGAACTTCTGTAAATTAAATTTTTAATTTTTATTCTTGCTTTTTGCTCTCAACAGCACATCTATGAGATTCATCACATAGTTTTATCTGTGGTATGTCTCCTTTTACTGTGAATGTTATTCCATTGTATAAATATACTATTAATGATCTCTTCTTCTAGTCATAGACAATTAAGTGGTTTCTAATTATTGGTTTTTATACATAAAGATATTATGAGTATTCCTCTACAGTATTTTTGTGGGCATATGTTTTCATTTTTCTTAGATAATTAAAGAGGAGTGGAAGTGATGAGTCATAAGGAAAACCTGTTTACCTTTATAAGAAATTGCCAGTTTTTCAAAGTGATTGAATAATTTTATATCCAAAAGTAATGCATGATGGCTCCAGTTGCTCCATGTTTTCATAACATTTGGGGTTTTCTATTGTCTTTATGTTTTTAGGCATTTTACTCAGTGTGCGGTAGTCTCTCATTGTGGTTTTAACTTGCATTCTAATACTGAGCACCTGCTCATGTGCTTTTTGACCATTTGTCAGTCTTCTTTTGGGAGGTCCCAGTCTTTGTCCCAGTGGGGAAGGGAGCATTTATCTTTTTATAATTGAATTACAAGAGTTCTTTTTATATTCTCAAGGTAAGACTTTTTCATATACATATATTTTGAAAAATGTTCTTTCATTTGTGCCTTGCTTAATCCACATTTTCTGTAGATCAGATAATAATAGTGTATCAATGTTAATTTCCTATTTTGATCATTATACTACTGTGGTTATCTAAGAGAATGCCCTTGTGTTTAGGAGACACATACTGAAGCAGGTAGAAGTAAAGTAGCATCATGTCTGCTATATATATATGGATGAAAGAGAGACAGAAAATGTTATAGCAAATATAGTAAAATGTTAACACGGAGAATCTGAGTGAAGGGTAATAAGGAAGTGTTTATACTAGCAACTTTTCTGAAAGTCTGAAATTATTTCAACATAAAATTTAAGAAAGAATTTATGATATGAAAGAAATCATAGGAAGAAAGTCTTTTAGTAAGAAGGAAGGTGTTATGGACTGAACGTTTTTTGGCCATGCCACATGACTTGCAAGGTCTTAGTTCCCTGACCAAGAATCAAACCTAGGGCTATGACAGTGAAAGCACTGAGTCCTAACCACTGGACCACCAGGGAATTCCTGGACTGAATCTTTTTATGTTCCCAAAATTCATATGTTGAAGCCCTAACACCCAATGTGATGGTCTTAGGAGGTGGGGCCTTTGGAAAGGTTTAGATAAGGTCATGAGAGTAGAGTTCCAATGATGGGATCAGCACCATTATAAGAAGAGGAAGGGAAACCAGAGCTCCCTTCTCTGCCATGTGAGCATACAGCAAGAAGGCAGCCACCTACAAACAAGGAAGAGTGATCCCGCCAGACACTGAATCTGCCAGCACCTTGATATTAGACTCCCCAGCATCCAGAACTGTGAAAAATACATATTTGTTTTTTAAGAAGCTACTCACTCTATGGTATTGTGTTATAGGAGTCTAAACTAAGACAGAAAGATTCATCAGACATGTACTGGTGGGAAGTCAAGTCAGATAAGGACTGAATAAGTACATTGAAAAGGTATGTAGAAGCTAAATTGTATCAGTTTTCAATGCCACCCTAAAGATAATTGATTATATTCCTGAGGGATACATTAAGAATTACTGAACATTGGGACAATATGTGTGATGCACTATTTTAGGAAGATTAATCTGGCAAAGGCATTCTTGGGGAGACAAGAGACTAGTTGGAGGCAACAATTCATAAATAATTGCAACAACCCAGCAAATGAAGATTTGGACTTGGGTGGTAATGAGAATGAAAAAGAAGGAACAGATATGAAAAGCATTATGATGCAGTAGCTCTGGATGGGCCTTAGAAATCTATAATTTTCAAAACTCCTCAGGAAAGTCTGATACACAGCCAGCCTTTGAGACTAGAAGAGGTACCAGCACCATATAGTGGCATTAATGGAGCAAGAGCCCTGGACAGAGGGATCCATGATCAAAGGGAACAAGATTGATGCTAAAGAAAATGGAAGGTTACCATAATAAAATTGTGGGTTTAATTATTATAAGACAGAGCACTTGAACAAAATGAAACCTCAAAGTAATAAATCCAAAGGGAATGTAATGAAGTGGACAACTTTACACTGACTAGAAATGAAGCTAGAGATTTGGATGGGGGCTGTTCAATACTGTTTAGGACAAATTTTTTTATATCTTGATTAAATTATAATGAATTACAAGTTGTATTTTATGTATACTGGGGAGAGTATGAATTGATAAAAATATGTATGATATAATACAAGCTCTATCTACTCTTATTCTCTTTCTTCATCTCCCTCATTGGCCTGAACTGTAAAAAACCTCTCTTGCGTATTTCCTAAAGAATGAACCAAATGCCTGTTCCAAAGAACTTCTAATTATACACTTTGTTCTCTGTAATGTCTACCTCATGAGCCTCTACAGCATCGCATACAGTAGTGCTTTGTGTTCAGTGTCAAACAAAATGGAGTGAAGTCACCTTTCCAGAGTCATAGGAACAACATAAATCTCCCTTTCTCCTGCCCCCCCATAGGATTCAAATAATCACTAATAATGAACATATTTTTAAGAAAATAAGGTTTGGCTAATCCAGACAGTAAATACACAAGCAAACAATGGAATAAACTGAGAGCTACATCAAGTACTTCAAGGCGGTCAATAAATGGTAGCCTCCTCCCCCAACCAACTCCATCCACTATGTGAGGAGGGTGAAAGGTAGTAAAGAAACTGTAATTTTAAAATAAAGTTCATTTGTGTTCTTACTGCCAACCTCAATTCCCTCCTCAGGCAACAGATTTATTTCTCTTGGGCCCTGTTGGCAACAAATTCATTTCTATTGGGCCCTGTTGGGATATAAAGTGTTTTACAAAAGGAGTGCAGAGAGGTTACAAAGTAACTTTCAGGAATATTTTTTGCTTATTGTGGGAGGAAAGAGAGAGTAGGCCAAGAGCTCTGGGAACAAAAGTTGTCTCTCCCACTAATTCTACCAAGTAGAGACTCATAGTAGTTAATGAGCTGTTCTTTTAAAGTGCAAAGGTCTTATAGGGTTAAGCCTCACTTGCACCTGAATGTCATTAAATAAATAATCTAGTTTAGCTAAAATTCAAGGCAGAAGAGTTTGTGGTAGGGGAAGGAGATATGAAGAAACTTTCTGAGGATTAGGGGAAGTGGCAGACTTCTGATAGCTAGAGCCCCAGAGGGCAGTGAGTATCTGAAACTAGGGAAAGAGATGGCAGTGTTTCCAAAGAGAAAGGGACAATGGCCAGGTTCAGTGTTGACATTTTGATCAAAGGTCAATAAGCAGTGGATGTATGACACTCATATTCCCACAGGACTTTCAGATGACTACAGTAAGATAGTCAGACTAATAATAATAGTTTCTCTTATTTTCATATAAAAATAATAATTCTTACAACAATTTTACAAGACAGATATTATATCACCGTTTCCTGATTGAGGAAACTTGCACACAGGGAAGTTATATAGCATGTTTGCGGTCACACAAAAACTCATAAATGTAAGAACAGAATTTGACTATAAATTTTTTGACAGCAAAATGTATCCTGTCTTCAAGGAAGGCCTCTACGTTTAGCAGGCTACAAATCTCATCTTCCTTCCGCTGGGCTCAATCTTCTCAGTCTAGAGCTCAATCGAGTTCAACTCAATGTCTTTCTGGTCAACCTATGCCCTTTTACAGAAGGGTTTCAAAGAGTGGAAGGAACTCAAACTGTGGATTTAGGCACCCTGGGATCCACAACTCAGCTCTTCCATTTATGTGCTATGTGGCTGTCAGCGTATTTCCTTGTCTGTAAAAATTGATGATCATACCTAGTTTACAGAATTCTTGGTGGTTATTTGAGTTACCTATTGCTGCATAACAAACCACCTCACAATTTAGTGGCTTAAAAATGATATTTATTCTGTTAATAATTCTGTGATGTGATCAGAGTCTGGTAGGGATAGCTCATCTCTGCTCTACTTAGCATCAGCTGGGGCAGCTTGAAGGCTAGGGCTAGAATCATGAAAAGGCTTCGTTACTCACAAGTCTGGAAATTGATTCTGGCTGTGGTCTGATCCCTTAGCTGGTGCAGTCAGTCAGAACATCTACACCTCCCGGTAGCTTGGGCTTCCTCACAACGTGGGGTTCCAAAGATAAGCATTCCAAGAGAAAGAGCTGTTAGGTGGAAGCTCTATTTCTTTTTGTGCGCTAGCCTCAGAAGCCACACAGCAATACTTTTTATAGCAATCTATTCTTTGAGGTAGCCACTAAGGTCTGCCAGGTTTTAGGGAATGGGATATACGGTCCATTAATGGGGGAGTGGCAATGTTCTGGAAGATCACTTGGGGCCAAAAATAGAGTAGAGGCTACTCTTGAAAACTAAAATATGCCATGATTAACTTTCAGGCCATACCAATTCACATCTCTTCCTCAAGCAAAATACACTCACTTTCTTCCCCAAGACCTCTCTCCCAAGCTCATCAAGCTTAGACTTGAGGTTTAGGATCTTGTCATCTAAATTTGATCAAGTGTTTTGGGTGTGGTTCCTTGGGTTAAGCACCTTGAGTGCCATTCCTCTTGATCTGCAGATCTGTGAACTAAACACATGATTCATCAACTCCACATACACCTGAGACACAATGATGTGTTAGACAGAGGAAAACCATTAAATGTACTCATAGTCAAAAAAGGTAAAATAGATGAAACACAGTAGTCACTGGTTCATAACAATTCTGAAATACAGCCAGGTACATGTTACCAGTTCCCTAATTAGTGCTCAGTCCTACTACCAGGAATTCTCCATGACTCTTTGCTCTGCTTTTTGGGCTCTTTCCAAACACTGACTCATCTTTCTATTCCCTAAAATATAGGTTACCTTTACAGTTGAGTGGTTTTTTAATCTGCTTCCTGTCCATAGATTTTGAGGGGTCCAAATATATCTTTTCATGTTGTACTATCTCTATCATTTTCAGTACAAGGAGATAAAATTCCTTTAAACACTCTGTGGGTTTCTTATGAATCAATTTATAATCCACCCCATTAGAGAATAGAAATATGTCCAAATCTCACTGGGATAAGCCTTTTTCTGACTTGAGCTCTCTTTAAGGCCACCTCCTTTAAGATTCTTAAAAAGCTTATTGTTTTTATAGAATGAATCTGTGAAGCACCTACCAAGATCCCTAGAGGGCCTTTTGTCTGTTTGAAATGGTCTATAAGGCACTATCTAAAACCTTTATGAGGCTTTAACAAAAGGTTTTATATTTAGACCACATTTTCCTGACAGCACCCTGGATTTGATCTCTGCTCAGAAGCCACATCTTAATTTTAGCATCATTTGCCATCTGGAGAGGCTGGGAATGAGAAACAGTTTTCTTTTCCAACCCAGCAAGTCCTAGAGACTTTATATATAACAGTTCTTTCTTTAGCTCATCTTTCTTCCTTGCATTTTACTGCAGGCAGCTAGAAGCAGACAAGAGGCAAAGTACATTCAACCCTCTTTCAGCAATTCTTCTTAGCTAGAAAATAGGTATACTTCTTACTTTCCACCTTATTGCAGGAGACATTGTTGCTAAACTTTCTTTCACTACATAACAAGAGTATCTTTTCCTCCAGCTTCCAGCATTTTCCTCTTCCTTTAAGTCTTCACTGAAAGCCTTTTTAAGATCCATGAGGCTTCCTTTACTCATTTCCTTGACCCCTTTAAGATTGCACTAACACTGTCATAAGGATGCTTCTCATTTCTGCCTGAGTCCTAGTCTTAAATCTATTTCCACATATATTTGCTTTAGTTTTGGCTGTATGTTACTTCCTGAAACCCAAATGTGTTCCAACTGTTTACTCCTGCCTGTAAAACCACCCTAAAACTCAATGACCTAAAAGAATGACATTTATTTTGCTCAGGAATCTGCAATTAGAGAAAAACTCTGTGGGGATTGCTCATCTCTGCTCAACTCAGCCTTAGCAGGGGCAGCTTAAAGGCTGATGACTGAATTCACATTTTATCTCTGCTCCATGATGTTTGGGATGTCAGCTGGTAGACTAAAATCTTGCAAATGATTTGTAGGCTGGGGCCTGGAATAACCTTAAGGCTTGTTAACTCACATGCCTGCTGGTTGATATTGACTGTTGGCTTAAATCTTTACTGGGGCTGTTAGCCAGAACACCTACATGTAATCTTTCCATGTGTCCTGAGCTTCATTACAACAAGGTGGTTGGATTGCAAGAGTGAACATTTTTAGAGAAATAGTAAGCCAATAAGAAGATGTATTACCTTGTATGACACAGATGGATGTCATGGATGTCACTTCTGCTACATTCTTTTCATTGAGACAGTCACACAGGCCCCACTCTTCAAGTGGAAGAGAAATAGCTTCCATAGAAGGGACAGTAGCAATGTTCTGGAAGGGTACATGAGACCAAAAAAAATATTATTGCCATTTTCGGAAAATACCGTCTGCCTCAAAGGAGATAAATGAAATAATTTACATTAAAAAAGTAAATGTTCAACACATATCAATTCTCTGTCTCAAGCAAAACCTACATTTCTCTTCTACCTTCATGCAGAATACTGCCTTAACATGGGATATATTCATGGTCTTTAAAGACACCTTGGATTGAATGCACACTCTTGTGAGTGTTTGTGTGTGTAAAAATTTTTATATGGGGAGAACACATCACATTCTTAAAATATCATTGACCAGAAACAAATACAATTAAGAACTATTGCTATGATCTGTATTATAGAGTACAATATTTTTAAATTGCATTTTTGGAAAAGGGACCTATTTCCTGTAATGCTGAAGTCAGTTTTACAGGTGTTTCATTCAGAGAAATTAACAGAAGGAAAAAGGAGCATTGGCACAAAAAAGTTAAATTTCCTATCATTTTTTTAATCTAAATGATATGTATTATGTAGTCTTAAGCAAACACATATTATCTCTTTATGTGTTAAATAAGCTCTCTCAACTGAAACCAGAATCAATTTGCAGTAATTCAGCATTACTATTTCTTTAGAGTGGGCATCAAAGAACATACATTATGATAGTACTGAAAGTCACTGGGGACTGTGTCAACCTGCCCCTAGAGTTGTTTGTTCTCAAATTTCGATAACAAGCTCTGGTTTCATGAATCTAGCCTCAAAAGACATTAAGTTAGATTCACATGGGTCATGATTCAAAGGTGACCAAGCCATGTGAAGGAGGAAGTAATTAAGCAAAATTCTTTTCCCCTTCTAAACCAGTCCTCACCACTATAATTCCTATTACTACTGCTTCTTGAGTAACTAGAGCGGGAAATGGAAAAATACACATAATCAGAAAGGAAAAGGAGAAAAAGTGGTAGTAAGAAAGAGGAATATAAGTGTTATATTAGGAAGGACGTCAGGCACTTGCCACTCCAACCCCCAATTCCAGAGAAGAAAAACTTGTAACTGTCAGAAATAAGATGGAAGTGTCAAAAGTATATATAATTACCTACATTCATTTAGAATAATAATCAATAGTTTTGTTCTAGCATTCTGTAAAAACTGCAAATTTCATAGCGATCTAAAACTAAAGATCCAAGTAACATAGGCATGCTAGAAAATATTATTTTCAAGCTATTTCTACAACGAAATTGAACATTGCAGAGACAATTTTGGAAATGCTTGCCTGCTTACAAGTAGTCTGTACCTCAAAGTTATTATTCACCACCTCCCACCATCTGTCTATACTAACTCCTCAATATGAACAAATGATTGTGAAGCCTTTGTGATCTTTCTCTGTCTCTCTCATTCCCTGTTCCTGTCCCCTTTAGTATAAACACGGCTTAATGAATTGTACCTGTCCAAAATTTTATTGTAGTTACTCTACTTGATTCAGTTTCAAAAGACCTAGTCCACAGAATAGACAAGCTTATTGATAAGTAATTTGAAAAACACATTTAATACATCAAAAACTTAAAAAATAAAAGTAGATACTTCTGCTTCCATCCATGACAGACCATCTGGTGCTATAATTGCCTCCCTGCCATAAAGAGTTAAAAATCTGAAATGAATGAAATATATGCACAATATATATGTGAAATAGATATGCAAATATACTTGTGTAATATACAGTTGACCCTTGAACAACACTGGTTTGAACTGTGTGGCTTCATTAGATGAGGATTTTTTTCACTAGTAAATATTACAGGACTACACCATCTGTGGTTGTTGGAATCCCTGAATGCCAAACAGCAGATAGGGAGGAACTGCATATATGAAGGACTGATTATAAGTTATATGTGGATTTTCAACTGCATGAAAAGTTGGCACCCCTAACCCCAACATTGCTCAAGGGTCAACTATACATGCAGTATTATATATTTTATATTATATATAATATATTTACATATATATATTTCAGACATCCAACAATAGGAAGCACCGGATTATAATTGCTAAAATGAGGGAAACACATGAAACAGGCAGCCCCACCATTGCCCAGGATATATTCCTAGAGGCACTTCCCGGAGGATTGTGAGGAGAGAGGAGGAACCAAGCTCATTAAATTGAGGAGATGGAGTTTGGAGTTTGAGAAGGCTAAGATAACTCATACTGGCAGAACAGGAGGGAGCTTCACAGAGAAATAGCTTCAAATGTCTGCAGTGAGGTACCCTTGAGTCTTTTGCCAAATAGAGTACAGTGCATGCTTAGGTAAATCTTAATGAGAAAAGGCAAAGAACAATTATCAAGAAGTTGTAAACTGAACAGTTCCCAGAGCTCACACAGGACTGGGAAATGTTTGAGTACTGACCAGGCAGTGTATAGAGAGCTTACTGAAACCTGGGGCATTCAGTTGAAACCCCAGGAGGGTCACACCTTTGTAATAGTGTAAAACTAGCCCTAGAGTTAGGCTACTTTAACAGAAGTAGCTAGATTAACAAAACAATCTTGAAAACAAGATTTGAAAGGATAAAACTATTCTCCAAGCCCCTAAAATGTCTTCTAAATCAAACTTCAACTCTCCTAAAAGGATGACAGTAAAATCCAGACACTCACTAAATGTAGCCTTTATACAATGTTCAGCTTCTAATAAAAAATTATTAGACATGCAAAGAGGAAGAAAAATATAATCTACAAACAAGAGAAAAAGCAGTTAAAAGAAATAGACCCAAAGGAAGACAAAGATTTTAAAAAAGCTACTATAAATATGCTCAAGGACACATAAAAGTACATATGAAAATAGTGAGAAAAGAAAAGGTGTATAAAAAATCCAAACAATACTTCTAGAGCTGAAACAAGCATAATATCAGAAATGAAAATTTCACTAGAAAGGTATATAAGCAGATTGGAAAATGCAAAAGAAAGAGACAATAAACTTTAAGTCATAAGCAATAGAAATGAATCAAACTGAAGCACAGAAAAGCAGCAGCAGAAAAAAGATGATTAGAACCTCAGCTACCAATGGAACAACATGAGGTTGTCTAATATAAACATACTTGAAGCCTCCTATTTGAAGAAAAAAGCAAAAAAAGATCATAATACAGAAGAAGACAAGAATTACCACTGACCTTTGTATCAGAAATAATGCAAACTAGAAGATAACACAACAACATCTTTAAAGTGCTACAAACAAAACAAAGCAATTTAGATTTCTATGTCCAGTGAAAACATTCTTCAAAAATGAAAGGTATTTTCAGATTAACAAAAGCTGAGAGAACTTGGTGCTATATAAGAAATGTTAAAGGAAAATCTTCTGACTGAAGAAAATAACCTCAGATTAAAACTCAAATCTACACAAAGAAATCAAGAGCATCAGATATAGTAAATATGATGAAAAAATAGTGCTCATTTAAGGATTTTTCATTTATTTAAAACAAAACCGACCATTTAAAGTAAAAATTAAGTCAATATATTGTGAAATTATAACATACAGAGAAGTAAATTGTACAACAGTAAAAACACAAAGGAGGAAGAAAATGGAAATATATTTTGTAAAATTCTTACATTACACGTAAACTGATATGACAGTATTTGAAGGAAGATTAGGATAAATTAATTAAAGTTGCATATTGTAAAACCTACAGTGATCCCTTAAAAAAAAAAAGAGATGTCACTAAGTTATAGAGGAAATAAATTAGAACAGTAAAAGTAGTGAACTAGTTCAAAATAAAATAAGAAGAATAAAAGTAAAATAAAAAAAACAGATGAGAAAACTACAAAAAAATAGCAAGGTAATAAATTAAAATTAAATATATTGATAATTATATTAAATATAAATGGTCTACACACTCCAATTTTGTAAAGTCAGAGGTTATCAGACTGGCTAAAAATGTAAGACCCAACTATATGCTGTCTACAAGAAATCCACTTTAAACACAATCTACAGGAAAGCTGCATTGGCTATATTAATATCATACAAAGCATATTTCAGAATAAGAATATTATGAGATTTCAAAAGAGATCTCTCATAATAATAAAGGGATTCATTAACAAGAAGACATAAAACTAAATGTGAATGCACCTAAAACCAGCTTCAAGATACATAAACAAAAACTGACTGAGTGAAAGCAGAAACCAACAAATCCACAATTATATTTGGAGTTTTCAACATCTTTCTTTCAGTAACTGATAGAAAATAGAAATCAGATAGTTTAAAAAGACTTGAAAACTCTATCAAGTAATGTGTCTTTATTTACTATTATAGAACGCTATACACAAAACTACAGAATTCATATTGTTTTCAAGTGCACACAGAGTACTCACCAAGATAAACCATATTCCAGACCATAAAACAATACATTGAATAATAAGTTAAAAAGGATAGAAACCATTTGGAGTATGGACAACTCAGGACAAAACTATCAGTAAACTAGATTGGGGCTCAGAAGACTGATTCCACTAGCAAGGACAACATGTCATCTGCAAAGGGGGAATACTGCCAACTTCTGGAAAGATGTTCTTTTTTCCAAGAATCTGTTGGTCAAAGTATATAGAACTTGCTTATTCCTATTTGATAAGTAGAAAGAAGGAGAATGAGATTTTGCCCCCTATTTTTTATGACTTAGAGCCATCATACTTATGTTTTAGAACTATTGCTAATGTTATCTGTAAAGGGGGAAACATAAAGAGTAGAAATGAGCTAAAACAGTAGTGGCATAAAGATGAAGAGGAGGAATAGTCACACTAAGGAACTAGAAACAATAGGACTTGGTTACTGGGTGGAACAAGAGAATCATAGTCAAGAGCACAGGTTTGTCATGAAGAAAATGAGTTCATTTTGACAAAATATTTGTATCTAGTCTATATAAAGAACATTCACAACTCAACAATAAGAAAACAAACAACCGATTTTAAAATGGGCAAACTATTTTAACATACCTCCCAATATAGGAGTCAATACTCACAGGAAATGAAGCTAAATATCATTAGCCATCACAAAATTGCAATTTAAAATAACAAAGAGGGCTTCCCTGGTGGTGCAGTGGTTAAGAATCCGCCTGCCAATGCAAGGGTTACGGGTTCAAGCCCTGGCCGGGGAAGATCCCACATGCTGCAGAACAACTAAGCCCGTGTGCCACAACTACTGAAGCCCGTGTGCCTAGAGCCCGTGCTCCGCAACAAGAGAAGCCACTGCAATGAGAAGCCCGCGCACCACAACGAAGAGTAGCCCCCGCTCACCGCAACTAGAGAAAGCCCGTGCCCAGCAACGAAGACCCAATGCAGCCAAAAATAAAATAATTAAATTTTAAAAAATAACAAGGAGATACTACTGCATTGTCACTAGAAAGGCTAAAATGAAAAAGTTGGGAGCAACTATTACCTCATACATTGACAGTGAGAGTATAAAATGGTACAAATACTTTGGACAATGGTTTTCACTTATCATTTGATCCAGAAATTACACTCCTAGGTATTTACCCAAGAGAAATGAAAATACATATCCACAATAAAACTTTTGCATGAATGTTCATAGCAGACTTATTCATAATAGCTCCAAACTGGAAAACCCAAATGCCCAAAGGTAACTGGATAAACAAATTGTGATATGTTCATACAACAGAATTGTATCCAGCAATACAAAAGAACAAGCTGCAGATACATCTAACAACATGAACAATTCTCAAATACATTATGCTAAGCAGAGGAAGTCAGATACAAAAAGGACATTTGAGTCAAGTAACTGTAGCACATCAGAGTGGCTACATCAGGAAGCAACTAAAAATTAGGACTGGATCTTAGAAGAGAAGTCTGGAACAAACATGTAGGTTTGTTAAAGAAAAAGAGCAGATGAGATCACCAAAAGGGAATTTTTAGGCTGAGAAGAACCAAAGCCAGAATCCTGGGTAAATATTAGCATTTTAGGGATACACAGAGAAAAAAAACTTTGTGGAGAACACTGAAAAAGAGAAAAAGAGGTAGTAGGAGGAGAACCAGAAGAAAATGATATTTCAGAAAATAAGGAAAAATAATTCTGGGAGAGGACATTCTGTGTCAAAGATCCTAGAAGGACTAAGAAAGAAAAGGGTAAAGTGTTTTCTGCACTAGGCTATATACGGTCATTCCTGAGCATAGAGAAGGATATTTTAGAGGAGCAATGAGAAAAAAGGTCTATTACAGTGGACTGAGGAATGGATGAGAGGGGAGATGGGGACAGAGAATATATCCTACAGAAGTTTGTTTCAGAAAGGAAAGAAGACATAAAGAAATAGCTACGTCTATGTATTTCTATGAATTTCTGTGAATGTAATCTTCCTACCTGATTATAAATTTGGGCTATTTAATAAGTACTCTTCAGCAAATGGCTTCTCAGTAAGAGGTTCATGATATCACCCATGCATTTTCTGATAAAGGAAAAGCTGACTTAGAGAAAAGCACATTTTATAAACTAGTTCACACATTATATAAAAGCAAAGATCCAGATTGCGGTATAGAATTGAAAGTCTTGTTTTTGCTCTGTGAAGAAAACTAGGCTGTATTTCCTTGTTTCTGGTTCACTTGTATCTCGTGATTGTGTCACCTTGTGTTTCTCCATTTGAAAATAAAAGGCAAACTCAGCAGTTCCTTTTTTCCTAAACTGCTTCAGTAACCAGCAGTTGCCACATTAAAAGCTTTAGCTGGAAGATTGTAAAAATAGTCTAATGCTTCCTAGCAGGTAACTACTTTTGAACAAACTCTCCTTTCAGGGATGTAGTGAGGTCAGATCAAATGGCCTAGGAAGGACAGGTTGTGAGAGAGAAGCGAGAGCTGGTTGAGATTCAAATGGCAAAAGTGCATTGTGCTTGGAATGTTTTGTGTAAATGTTAAACAGCGCCCACATTTAACCACCTGCTTCTTGTTTAGAAGAGTTCAAATGAACAATTTCAAGCACAATTGAGTAACACTCAAAAGAAAATCAAGTGTAATTTCCTAAGTTGTTGAAGCAAGTGTTCTTCTATGAAATCACCATTAGTATTTCTAAACCGAATTTGATTATATTTGAAATTTACTGCACACAGTTCAGTGGCACCTGGAAATTTCTTCATGCATAGATAAAATTACAAGAAAGACTATTTAAGATGATTGTGTGTGTGTGTGTGTGTGTGTGTGTGTTTTGAAATACCCTGGGTCATATTTGTGTTTTAAAATACCCTGGGTCATATTTGTGATAAAACTAAATTACTAAAGATGAAATCTTTAATTATCTTTAATAATTTTTCATTTAATTTTTCTCTTCCTTGTGAATAAAATTTGCTTTTCTTTTAAGGCACAGTAAAAAGTAGGAAAAAAGTACCATATAAAGACACCTACATGACACCAACCGTACAGCTTATCTTGAAATTCTTCACCTGTTTGCTCTCTCTAAATATTGACCAATTAGGGAAGAAAGGTAATGGCAGGATTTTCAGGTTACTTTGATAAATCTCCTAAGAAGATAACTCTTTTACTGCCTTTATTAAATACCAACGTCCCATTATCTTTGCTGCTTTAAACCCTTCAGTCTCCCTCAAAGGCAGAATCAAGTTTAAATGTTGAACCTCATCAGACCTTCCATTCTAGTTCCGTGGTTACTAACTGCCATGAGCATTCCTGACTTTCAGATATATTTTCCTACCAAGGACTTCTCTGTTTATTCCACTTATACAGATCCTTCCCATCTTACAGTATCAACTCAGTAATTTTCTTGCCTCTTACAGCTTAACTCATACTTCATTTCTTTGTCTTTGTTATCATTTTTTACCTGTACCCACATACAGCCTTAATAATTTTCTTCCTTATGACATCTCTGTATTACTAGCTTCTAAGGCTAGATAGCAATTCATGTACATGCTTTGTCTTCCTTAATAGATTATCTTCTTAAGTGCAGGAGCTTACTGGTTTCTTAGCACCACCTACAATGACTCTTATGATACTATGCAGCAGCAATATTTGATAAAGATTTGTTGACTAATATATGAGAGGAAAATAATTTTAACTTTTAATTATAGAAGTTGTAATTACAACACTGTTAGATATAGCATTAAAAAACTATAGAAAAATGTTTCTCATTAAATAATTTTAAAGAAACTATTCAAATTAAAGTTTTCATAACCCTCCTTAACTGAACATACATTTATTTCCTCTAAAAGTCATAAAAGTCATCAATCTCTTCTAGAACATCCCATAAAACGGCCTTGATTTAGTAATTCCCTGATCTCCAGGAATCCATCCTAAGGGAAGGAAGGTAACTCTTCATTTGTTAAGTTCACTCATTAGGTAAATCATTTCATCAGCATGAATGTTCAACTTTCGCACACATTAGTGCTAAAAAATCAAATGCTAAAAAGTTATTACAAAATTAGAGCTGAGGATAAACTACTAACACTAGTGCTGCTGAAACTAAACCACTTGTTTTATTTATGGCATAGGTTTCACAACCTAGGTTGATGTAAAATAAATATATTTTGCCTTTCTCCTCAACTCCAAGAAGAAGCTAATGATGAAGCCAGATGAGAACCTGATTTAATGATTGTTGAGCAAGAATATTTGGCTTGTAAATCTGGCTAGTACCCAGTTAATGCAAGACGAGGACACATCAACAAAACTGCCCCCCAAATGGAAAAAAAATGAAGAAGCAAAAAACTTAAGGACCCACACCAAAAATAAAACCCACGCAGGGTTCTGCTTCTCTTATGCTAAGTCCTAGAAAAATCTTTGTAGAGTTGGGAATATAAACCAAACAACCTAATTTTCTCATAATGTCAGTCTGGAACAGCCACTATGAATTTGGCTAAACTATTCTTGATTGGGTTTTACTACAGACATTTCTGGGGGACGGGGGAGTTAATGCATTCCATAAAGTATTACTCACTGTGCAAAACAATATATTAGTCTTAATGTTTTAAAACAACATGTTCAAAAAACACCCGATGGCGGAAGAGTAAGACGCGGAGATCACCTTCCTCCCCACAGATACACCAGAAATACATCTACACGTGGAACAACTCCTACAGAACACCTACTGAAGGCTGGCAGAAGACCTCAGACCTCCCAAAAGGCAAGAAACCACCCCCCCCCCCGCCACATACCTGGGTAGGGCAAAAGAAAAAAGAATAAACAGAGACAAAAGAATAGGGACGGGACCTGCCCCAGTGGGAGGGAGCTGTGAAGGAGGAAAGGTATCCACACACTAGGAAGCCCCTTCGCGGGCGGAGGCTGCGGGTGGCGGAGGCGGAAAGCTTCGGGGCCACGGAGGAAAGCACAGCAACAAGGGTGCGGAGGGCAAAGCGGAGAGATTCCCGCACAGAGGCTCAGGGCCGACCGGCACTCACCAGTGCAAGAGGCTTGTCTGCTCACCCGCCGGGGCGGGCGGGGCTGCGAGCTGAGGCTCGGGCTTCGGTTGGAGCGCAGGGAGAGGACTGGGGTTGGCGGCGTGAACACAGCCTGCAGGAGGTTAGTGCGCCACGGCTAGCCGGGAGGGAGTCCAGGGAAAAGTCTGGACCTGCCGAAGAGGCAAGAGACTTTTTCTTCCCTCTTTGTTTCCTGGTGCGCGAGGAGAGGGGATTAAGAGCGCTGCTTAAAGGAGCTCCAGAGACGCGCGCGAGCCGCGGCTAAAAGCGTGAACCCCAGAAACGGGAATGAGACGCTAAGGCAGCTGCTGCCGCCACCAAGAAGCCTGTGTGCGAGCACAGGTCACTCTATCCACACCCCACTTCCGGGGAGCCTGTGCAGCCCGCCACTGCCAGGGTCCCGGGATCCAGGAACAACTTCCCCAGGAGAAGGCACGGCGCGCCTCAGGCTACTGCAACGTCACGCAGGCCTCTGCCGCCGCAGGCCCGCCCCGCACGCCGTGCCCCTCCCTCCTCCCAGCCTGAGTGAGCCACAGCCCCCGAATCAGCGGCTGCTTTAACCCCGTCCTGTCTGAGCGAAGAACAGACGCCCTCCGGCGACCTACACGCAGAGGCGAGGCCAAATCCAAAACTGAGCCCCTGGGAGCTGTGAGAACAAAGAAGAGAAAGGGAAATTTCTCCCAGCAGCCTCAGAAGCAGCGGATTAAAGCTCCACAATCAACTTAATGTACCCTGCACCTGTGGAATACATGAATAGACAACCATCATCCCAAATTGAGGAGGTGAACTTTGAGAGCAAGATTTATGATTTTTTCCCCTTTTCCTCTTTTTGTGAGTGTGTATGTGTATGCTTCTGTGTGAGATTTTGTCTGCATAGCTTTGCTTCCACCATTTGTCCTAGGGTTCTATCCATCCGGGTTGTTTTGTTTTGTTTTTTCCTTAATAATTACTTTTTATTTTAATAACTTCAATATATTTTATCTTATTTTATTTTACTTTATCTTCTTTCTTTTTTTCCTTCCTTCCTCCCTCCCTAACTTCTTCCTTTCCTTCCTTCTTTCTTTCTTTCTTTCTTTCTTTCTTTCTTTCTTTCTTTCTTCTTCTACTAATTCTTTCTTTCTACTTTTTCTCCCTTTTATTCTGAGCCGTGTTGATGAAAGGCTCTTGGTGCTACAGCCAGGAGTCAGTGCTGTGCCTCTGAGGTGGGAGAACCAACTTCAGGACACTGGTCCACAAGAGACCTCCCAGCTCCACATAATATCAAACGGTGAAAATCTCCCAGAGATCTCCATCTCAACAACAGCACCCAGCTTCACTCAACGACCAGCAAGCTACAGTGCTGGACACCCTATGCCAAACAACTAGCAAGACAGGAACACAACAACACCCATTAGCAGAGAGACTGCCTAAAATCATAATAAGGCCACAGACACCCCAAAACACACCACCAGACGTGGACCTGCCCACCAGAAAGACAAGATCCAGCCTCATCCACCAGAACACAGGCACTAGTCCCCTCCACCAGGAAGCCTACACAACCCACTGAACCAACCTTAGCCACTGGGGACAGACACCAAACACAACGGGAACTACGAACCTGCAGCCTGCAAAAAGGAGACCCCAAACACAGTAAGATAAGCAAAATGAGAAGACAGAAAAACACACAGCAGATGAAGGAGCAAGATAAAAACCCACCAGACCTAACAAATGAAGAGGAAATAGGGAGTCTACCTGAAAAAGAATTCAGAATAATGATAGTAAAGATGATCCAAAATCTTGGAAATAGAAGACAAAATGCAAGAAACATTAACAAGGACCTAGAAGAACTAAAGATGAAACAAACAACGATGAACAACACAATAAATGAAATTAAAAATACTCTAGATAGGATCAATAGCAGAATAACTGAGGCAGAAGAACGGATAAGTGACCTGGAAGATAAAATAGTGGAAATAACTACTGCAGAGCAGAATAAAGAAAAAAGAATGAAAAGAACTGAGAACAGTCTCAGAGACCTCTGGGACAACATTAAACGCACCAACATTCGAATTATAGGGGTTCCAGAAGAAGAAGAGAAAAAGAAAGGGACTGAGAAAATATTTGAAGAGATTATAGTTGAAAACTTCCCTAATATGGGAAAGGAAATAGTTAATCAAGTCCAGGAAGCACAGAGAGTGCCATACAGGATAAATCCAAGGAGAAATACGCCAAGACACATATTAATCAAACTGTCAAAAATTAAATACAAAGAAAACATATTAAAAGCAGCAAGGGAAAAACGACAAATAACACACAAGGAAATCCCCATAAGGTTAACAGCTGATCTTTCAGCAGAAACTCTGCAAGCCAGAAAGGACTGGCAGGACATATTTAAAGTGATGAAGGAGAAAAACCTGCAACCAAGATTACTCTACCCAGCAAGGATCTCATTCAGATTTGATGGAGAAATTAAAACCTTTACAGACAAGCAAAAGCTAAGAGAGTTCAGCACCACCAAACCAGCTTTACAACAACTGCTAAAGAACTTCTCTAGGCAAGAAACACAAGAGAAGGAAAAGACCTACAATAATGAACCCAAAACAATGAAGAAAATGGGAATAGGAACATACATATCGATAATTACCTTAAATGTAAATGGACTAAATGCTCCCACCAAAAGACACAGATTGGCTGAATGGATACAAAACCAAGACCCATATATATGCTGTCTACAAGAGACCCACTTCAGACCTAGAGACACATACAGAATGAAAGTAAGGGGATGGAAAAAGATATTCCATGCAAATGGAAACCAAAAGAAAGCTGGAGTAGCAATTCTCATATCAGACAAAATAGACTTTAAAATAAAGACTATTAGAAGAGATAAAGAAGGACACTACATAATGATCAAGGGATCGATCCAAGAAGAAGTTATAACAATTGTAAATATTTATGCACCCAACATAGGAGCACCTCAATACATAAGGCAAATACTAACAGTCGTAAAAGGGGAAATCGACAGTAACACATTCATAGTAGGGGACTTTAACACCCCACTTTCACCAATGGACAGATCATCCAAAATGAAAATAAATAAGGAAACACAAGCCTTAAATGATACATTAAACAAGATGGACTTAATTGATATTTGTAGGACATTCCATCCAATAACAACAGAATACACATTTTTCTCAAGTGCTCATGGAACATTCTCCAGGATAGATCATATCTTGGGTCACAAGTCAAGCCTTGGTAAATTTAAGAAAATTGAAATTGTATCAAGTATGTTTTCCGACCACACGCTATGGGACTACATATCAATTACAGGAAAAGATCTGTAAAAAATACAAACACATGGAGGCTAAACAATACACTACTTAATAAGGAAGTGATCACTGAAGAAATCAAAGAGGAAATAAAAAAAAATACCTAGAAACAAATGACAATGGAGACACGACGACCCAAAATCTATGGGATGCAGCAAAGGTAGTTCTAAGAGGGAAGTTTATGGCAATACAATCCTACCTTAAGAAACAGGAAACATCTCGAATAAACAACCTAACCTTGCACCTAAAGCAGTTAGAGAAAGAAGAACAAAAATACCTCAAAGTTAGCAAAGGAAAGAAATCATAAAGATCAGATCAGAAACAAATGAAAAAGAAATGAAGGAAACGATAGCAAAGATCAATAAAACTAAAAGCTGGTTCTTTGAGAAGATAAACAAAATTGATAAACTATTAGCCAGACTCATCAAGAAAAAAAGGGAGAAGACTCAAATCAATAGAACTAGAAATGAAAAAGGAGAAGTAACAACTGACATTGCAGAAATACAAAAGATCATGAGAGATTACTACAAGCAACTCTATGCCAATAAAATGGACAACCTGGAAGAAATGGACAAATTCTTAGAAATGCACAACCTGCCAAGACTCAATCAGGAAGAAATAGAAAATATGAACAGACCAATCACAAGCACTGAAATTGAAATTGTGATTAAAAATCTTCCAACAAACAAAAGCCCAGGACCAGATGGGTTCACAGGCGAATTCTATCAAACGGTTAGAGAAGAGCTAACACCTATCCTTCTCAAACTCTTCCAAAATATAGCAGAGGGAGGAACACTCCCAAACTCATTCTATGAGGCCACCATCAGCTTGATACCAAGACCAGGCAAGGATATCACATAGAAAGAAAACAACAGGCCAATATCACTGATGGGCATAGATGCAAAAATCTCAACAAAATACTAGCAAACAACGCTTCCCTGGTAGCGCAGTGGTTGAGAGTCCGCCTGCCGATGCAGGGGACACGGGTTCATGCCCCAGTCCGGGAAGATCCCACATGCCGCAGAGCAGCTGGGCCCGTGAGCCATGGCCACTGAGCCTGTGCGTCCAGAGCGTGTGCTCCTCAATGGAAGAGGCCGCAACAGTGAGAGGCCTGCGTACCGCCAAAAAAACAAAAAAACAAAAAAAAACTAGCAAACAGAATCCAACAGCATATTAAATGAATCATACACCATGATCAAGTGGGGTTTATTCCAGGAATGCAAGGATTCTTCAATATATGCAAAACAATCAATGTAATAAACCCTATTAACAAATCGAAGGAGAAAAACCATAGGATCATCTCAATAGATGCAGAGAAAGCTTTTGACAAAATTCAACACCCATTTATGATAATAACCCTGCAGAAAGTAGGCATAGAGGGAACTTTCCTCAACATAATGAAGGCCATATATGACAAACCCACAGCCAACATTGTCCTCAATGGTGAAAAACTGAAAGCATTTCCACTAAGATTAGGAACAAGACAAGCTTGCCCACTCTCACCACTCTTATTCATAATAGTTTTGGAAGTTTTAGCCACAGCAATCAGAGAAGAAAAGGAAATAAAAGGAATCCAAATCGGAAAAGAAGAAGTAAAGCTGTCACTGTTTGAAGGTGACATGATACTATACTTAGAGAATCCTAAAGATGCTACCAGAAAACTGCTAGAGCTAATCAATGAATTTGGTAAAGTAGCAGGATACAAAATTAATGCACAGAAATCTCTGGCATTCCTATACACTAATGATGAAAAATCTGAAAGTGAAATCAAGAAAACACTCCCATTTACCATTGGAACAAAAAGAACAAAATATCTAGGAATAAACCTACCTAAGGAGACAAAAGACCTGTATGCAGAAAATTATAAGACACTGATGAAAGAAATTAAAGATGATACAAATAGATGGAGAGATATACCATGTTCTTGGATTGGAAGAATCAACATTGTGAAAGTGACTCTACAACCCAAAGCAATCTACAGATTCAATGCAATCCCTACCAAACTACCATTGGTATTTTTCACAGAAGTAGAACAAAAAATTTCACAATTTCTATGGAAACACAAAAGACCCCAAATAGCCAAAGCAATCTTGAGAATGAAAAACGGAGCTGGAGGAATCAGGCTCCCTGACTTCAGACTATACTACAAAGCTACAGTAATCAAGACAGTATGGTACTGGCACAAAAACAGAAAGATAGATCAATGGAACAGGATAGAAAGCCCAGAGATAAACCCACGCACATATGGTCACCTTATCTTTGACAAAGTAGGCAGGAATGTAGAGTGGAGAAAGGACAGCCTCTTCAATAAGTGGTGCTGGGAAAACTGGACAGGTACATGTAAAAGTATGAGATTAGATCACTCCCTAACACCATACACAAAAATAAGTTCAAAATGGACTAAAGACCTAAATATAAGGCCAGAAGCTGTCAAACTCTTAGAGGAAAACATAGGCAGAACACTCTATGACATAAATCACAGCAAGATCCTTTTTGACCCACCTCCTAGAGAAATGGAAATAAAAACAAAAATAAACAAATGGGACCTAATGAAACTTCAAAGCTTTTGCACAGCAAAGGAAACCATAAACAAGACCAAAAGACAACCCTCAGAATGGGAGAAAATATTTG